>NC_090443.1:722575149-722917292 GCF_031143425.1 Pleurodeles waltl
CACCAAAAAAAACATTGTTACAATATTGGTATTGTAACAGAAACGTGTGCAGCTATTCGTTCTTCCAAAAGAACAATTGCTCCTCTCATATTAAATCCTCATGCCATCACCCTTCACGGTCATTCAGCTGGCAGTCATGAATGACATCATTCGTGTCTCTGAAACGAGCACCTCTTTTTTCGTGTTTTTCCCCTCGTTGACATGTAGAACCCAGTAAAAAAGGAAAACTACTAGGTTACCGTTTTACTGATTTATACACATAAAGGGTTCCATCTTATTTTTGGTGAAATGTTGCAAATGTAGATATATTATAAAACCTCCTGCGGTGCCATAGGGCATGTGGGCCGACTGCACAAACTACACGTTGTGCAAAAATGAAGTTAATGCTTTCTTCCAACTTCTATGTTGGCATAATAGGAAAAATATCAAAAAAGGAAGCCCGTGTAGCATAAATATTTTTGCGTAAGGGCTTATGATGGAGAAAAAACGACATGTTCTGTTTTCTAAAAATAGATCAAGAACAGTGTTTCACTGTTAAATATGAAAGTTGAAGAAGTTTGGAAACTGTGGAGTTACAAATACAGCACTAAAAGTGCAAAACCACTTCGCTTTTTTTAACAAAGGATCTCATTTTGTTAGAAAAACTTTCTTACCTACATTAAACGGTTTATGAAAAGAATACTTTTTCATATATTTTTGTAATTGTTCTGTAATCTATGTGCTCCATTGTTGCCCCTGTACTACACAAGTTTAAGTAATCAATGAACTAAAGGAAAATATGCTTGCCACATTCCTTCTTTCAAAAGAGCAAAACAACTTTGCAAAAGGCATTTGTTCAATATAAGTAACATAATTACACAAAATTATAAACCACATTGCTGCGGATGGGATCATGTTTAACAGAGGATGAATATGTGTCAAACAGTACTTCCAGAAGGAACACAACGATGGGGTTTATTCCACAAACACACCGCACTGTGCACCAGGCCATACAGGCCTCCCCTGTGGCTTTTCTTTGTGCAGTCCCTTCATCAAGGGGCCCGTAGGCCTGCACCTCTTTGAGTCTGATTTACATTTTCGCTTCAATCATTCCACCCAGGCCACAACTAATTGCTGCTCTGAAATTCTGAGAGATTATCTTCACCTTTAATATATTACTTTCTCTGCCCTAATTGGACAAGAGGCTGTGCGTGTTATGCAGCAATAAAGCACGAGGGCGCGCAAACAAGAAAACATTTTAATGATGCGAGTGGTAATGATTGGAAAAAATGCTAATAGTGATTGTTTTCCATTTTGTGATAATCTGCATGCAAGCATGCAGCATAAATAGGTCTAAATATGCCATGGTTTATGCAATGCTCTTCAACTGCACGTGCTCATGTGTATATAGGAAAAAACAATGTCAAAATTAAAATACTCCTGTAAACAAAAGCGTCTAGCACTCGCTCCACTCAAAATATTAACCTGGAATAAACTGCACACCTGTCTAACCGTCCAGCCTTCACTGATAAACGTCAGTGAGTAATTGGGGAAGAAGTCTTAACAGCTGCAATGGCAAGCCGCCGTTTTCAACCAAAATCGAGTGAGATGATGTTTACATTGACCCACTGAATCAATGTTCGTTGAAAGCGACACAAATCTGAAACCAATATATGCATTTGTGGCTCGGCTGTTTTTATTTTTTTAGATGAGCATGCAGAAGCGATGTCAGCTGCTTTCTGGTGATGGTTTTCTGACACCCTTTCCCGAGAGGATTGCCAAGATAAACATATTCTATTTGAACAAGACCAATGACAGCAAAATTGCTTGCTTGTCTCTAAAAAGACTCTAATAATGTGTATCAGGGGAGAGGCCCATGGTCTGACAGACTTTCTCCCCTGTGGAAGGCATAAAATCCTTTTCCATGGCAGGGATAAGCTTGTGTTAAGTGCATCCCTAGTTAATTATACCAAAGAGTAATAATAAAATAAACTATTAAATTTTAGAGCATCCTATTTAAAGTATTAAGTATTCATCAACTGCACTGGAGTTAAATTACACATTGAATGGCTCATTATAGTTTGTGCATGCGGGTTGGTAAAACAGCCATTAGATTAGTGAAGACGTATCATCTGAAAGCAGTATTGTGGAAGCAATGTGGGCCCAATTCAGAATTAGCGTGAGCAAATTATATACAGCGACAGTTTTTTTTTTAATTTGAGGAACACCATCCTGAGGTGTGCCCAATTACACGCTGCATAAGCATTAATTCCAGATAGTTCTGATATGAAAACAGAGCGAGAAGCACAGTCAGCAGTCTCTTTGTTTCAGGGGTGCTCCTAACCCATCCAATGACGCTTTTAAGGATGCCCAAGGATACCTGCTGATACTCCTAGCCAGTACTTTTGCTCCACTGGCACTGTCTGTTACCCCTACATTCAAGGGTCAGGAAGGGTTTCCACACCTTGCCCTTCTTTTAGCCTGGCAGCAGCAAATATGAGGGTTCTGCATGTCTAGGTTAATAACAAGAGCACAACATTGTGACGTCCTTGGATCTCAAATGGTGCACAGTTTCTCTTTCATTACTCCTGGTACTTTTGTGAATGTACGGCAATGCGCATGGATAACCAGATATAATTTAACATTGTTTGTCCATGCACCAATATAGAGATTGCTGCATGCTTCTGTGTCTTTAGATGCACTAGGTACCACACCACATTAGGCACTGCTCTGTTTGTTGACTGGTATATGAAGCATGGACCTCATGGTCCAATTCCATTGCTACACCCAAAATCTAAAGCATTATGGACCCAGTTAAAAAAATGTTTATGTGTAATTATGATGAAGCAAAGTGTGCAAATAAGTAAGCTTTAAAATAACCAATGTATATGCACACAGCTGCAACTTAGTGCCTTTATGGTGAAATGTCTGTAATGCTAAGTTTTCATGCAGGGAATTAAGGGCCTCATTATAGTTTGGCGCTCCCACTGCAGGGCCGCCAAACCAGCAGGGAGGACCATAGCCATGGCGGTGACGTACCCCGTGAGCATATTACAATGTTTTTCCCGGGCTGACCACTGGGAACATTGTAGTACGCTGTTCCCACTGGGCTGCGTGGTGGGAACAATGCTGCGATTTTGGTCATGGCTCCAATAAGGGAGTTGAGGCCAATATTGTAGAACTCCAGCACCCTCGGAACGCCTGTCGATGGTGCTGGGCAAGGGGGCCCCCAGCACTGGCTTACCACAAGCCGTTCCATGGTGGTGCAAAAGCCATGGTAAGGCTGGCAGTAAGTGGGGTTGTAATCAGCCAGGGGTCACTGAGTTCAGCAACACCCTGGCTGAGTGTAAATTGGCACCAGTAACTTCTGAACATTTTTTACATAAGTATGAATCTTACTCAGCTTTTTCTTGCAAGTACTCTGCAAACAAGTTGCACTAGTAACTCGAGAATGCATACATTTCCTAGGTCTTGTCTATAACCTGGGAACATATTGTACACAAGTACATACCTTGTGTAACTTTTTCCCACTTCTGAATTATGCTACACTCTCATAAATTTTTTTACAAAAGTTTGAATATTCATGTGAATGTCCAACTTGCATACAACTTCTCCAACATCATGTATTTTTGCTGAGTTGTACACTTATAATGAACACATCAAACATCTCAATGGGAATACTAAGGTGCGCTTGTCCACATCCACGTATAATGAGGTGAAAAGCCCGGCAGAGTACAAAGTATTAGTTACTGCATTGGGTTTATGAACGAAGACCATGACATTTAATACAATATTGCAATCATGAAACTAAAATCATCCCACCTTGTTCTAATCAGGTCTCTGGTGGGCTGAGTATTATATTCAGAAAGCAGCCAGCACTTCACTCAATCCATTCTCATTTTGTATTCATCCAGGTGCCTACTTTTCTCATGTTTTCTTTTAAGTGTTAGCCCTCTCGTTTTCCTCAAACCTGCTTTTTAGTTCCTTAATAAAATGTTTTCTAACGAATGCCATGTCCCCGAAGGCGAAGCATAGCAATTTATCTCACAAAGGTGGTAAAAAACAGGAAAAACAGCAGGGAAGCAAGATGAAGCATGTAAATAGAAAGCGGAGTGCAAAAGACCCGAGGGTAGCACAACAAGCTGCATTGACACAGCAGAAAACAACCGAAGATTTGCTGAAGCAAAAGTGTTTTTTTGCATCTTTTCCTAAAAGGAAAGGTTGCTTGGGCAGCTTGTTTATTTCCAGCACTTTATATCAGTGGATCAGAGGTTCTGTGCAGAGCTGGTGAGCAGAGGGCGAGCATGGCTTTTCCTGATTGTATGACAAATATTTCTGAATGTTCTTTCTGTTGCTGTGATTTGGGACCTGCTGTGGTAAGTGTGCAGACAACTAACATCACGATGATTGACTTGCTTGTGCGTCCAAGGGAGTTATGAGTAGCCCCATCTACCCAAGTGCTGCAGGCAAATTCAGAAAATGCTAGGATCACTCCGCACTGGTCCTGTAGACAATGAACGGCAGTAATATTGCACCAGGTAAGTAATGATACTGATGGATACGGTATTTCTGCATAATCCGAGTACCACTCCTCGGTTTGTGCAATAACTCAGTAATATAGCCTGTTTTTTCCTGTACCAAACTGCAGAATTTGAATTTGGAGTGTATGGGGTTTTCTATGAACACATTCCTGTCAGGGTTTTACACACTGTAATTAATGTGGGGAAAAGTGTGGTATTATTGCACCGGTATAATCCCGATTCGGGGAAAAGGTCTTCTTTGCGCCCAGATTGGGAAAAATACAGGATTTAGAATGAGGCTTACATGTGTAATGTTACCATTTACTAATGGTCGCTCTTTCAGAACAAAACCTCTTGGGCAGAATTTCAAAATACCCCAATTTGACCATACTGCTACCCTTTGGCCCATGGCATGCGGTGCTCATTCTGATACACACTATTACTCCTTGTGTAGTCATGGTTTCCTGTGCCGCACTTTCCCATGTAAATCTCTTACCGTATTCGCTTGACACACTGTCCTGGCCCCATCTCTGTAATTTTATATCGCTGTACTCTGCCGTCCTCATTGTTATCTACTCCTATTTGCTCTAACCAGCATGAATACTCACAAATGTATAGCAACTCTTGACACCTCATGAAACTTCAAGCAAATCAAATTTATTGGGCCAAGCATCCTGGAAATGATGACACTACAGAGGAGGAGGATTCGTGTTCCACAGACACACCTTTGCAATCTTTGACAGGCAGCGTAGACACCTATCTCGGGCAAACATTGATCAAATGTCAGCTGATTTCTTTCCGTACCATGGAGAGAAAAACAGATGTGGAAGGCCTGCTTTTGCCTCATTAGCTGTAATTCTGATCAGCTTTACCCTCAACCGGTGAGTACTGGAAGGACATCTCCACTCAAAAAATATAAATATGAACAGTGCCTTGGACACTGTGCCTCTCGACCGCAGCAAAAGAATTACAATCAAATTATAATAATGGTGGAGAAGGAGAACAATAATTTATTATAAGTTGTATTTTGTGAAATAACTGCGAATAAATAATTGGAATACATGCCTAGCACAAGCAGTTTTACTTTTCAAGTTGCAATCGTGTTTGTTTACATGTTGAAAAGGTTAATCGTGCTCCCTGCCCCCTCAATGTTGCACGACTACTCTTGTGAAGAAAAGTGTGCACTGTTCTGATGAATGATCCCTTATTCCACAGATTAACAACTTGGTAATTGTTTGACACTTTTATCTGAGCTAAATATAAGCGACAGAGTCAGAAAGTGGACAAATGAAAAAGGAGACTATAAGCAAATATCAAACGATTAAACTCCGCCCACTTACACTGAATGCTAGGAAAGAGCTGTTGGTTGCCTTCTAATGTTGCCAGGGTGCTCCTTTGTCCCTCTACAGTTTTCATTCTCCCTGTACACATGATAACACATACCTATTAAAGCTCTTTCGGCTTGCATGCATGTTTAGTGAGGTGAAGGAGTATTTGGGGTCGATGAAATATAAAAGGCAATCCAGATAAGCCCTACCCATGACCTCAAATTACTTAGTCCTTATTGTCTAGAGTTATGTTTGGATTAAGATTCAATGACCTCAGAAGACCGAAACAGCACTTACTCGTACAATCTAGAAATCCACAAACTCCTACAAAGGCCTCAAGCAGTCGGAAAATGAAACTGAAGGGTAAAAATAATTGTTGTGTGTATCTGTAAAACGCACTGTTACTCGCGAGGGTATCCTGGTGCTGACCATTAGGCGGAGCTATGGACTGTATGCTATCGAAAGCCCCTAATTCCAACCATGTCAGAATTACCAGGAGCTAAAACTGCATGTTAAAATAGCAGTGTCCCCCTTTATAGACTTGTTTCTATGAGCTAATTTCTGCAGGTAATTTACTCGAAATTTGAAATCGAGCCAAAACGCAATTAGGGCCCAATTTCAGTTTCCAATCAGGTCTCCAAATGAGGCTCTGTCATATGGGTTAGTTGTAATTTATAAATATTGCCTTAGTGTAAATGTAGACTTTGAATTGGTGTGTGTGGACTTCCTGTAACATTAGGTGTCTGTGAAATAACTCTGAGACTGTGGGACCACTTGCACCCCAACTCATCGGGTCACTCACAGTGTCTCACACATCATTGGCCTAGTATGAATGTACAAGGTTTTAGGCATCTAACCCTTACTGGATTTTACTGACGAAATGAAAACAAAACATTTGTATTATTCCTCCCGTACAGTCCATTACCAATGCCCACATTCAGGGGTGTTGATTCTGTACCTACAGGAGTTACAGGTATCAGGAGCTGCATTATCTTTGTAGTGCAGAATTAATGGGGATTCTGAGTTGAACTCTAAGAATCCAATGAGAAATGATAACTTAGAGCGGGATTGGTAATTGTGGGTCTACCTGTAACATGCTCTTCAAGCTCCACACCCACCTGTTTACCTATACATCAATATCCTGTTCAAGCATCCCTCCTCTCTTCACTTTTGTCAACACCAACTAAACTGCTGCCTCACTTCTATTAATGAATAAAAGGAATTGGATTGCTCTCTGTTCATTCACCAACGTTGAAATTTATACTGCGCATCAAACAACCCAAAAAAAACACTTGTCTCTCATTCCCTGGTGGCGACATCAGATATGCCAATAGG
This sequence comes from Pleurodeles waltl, assembly GCF_031143425.1. Lineage (NCBI taxonomy): Eukaryota > Metazoa > Chordata > Amphibia > Caudata > Salamandridae > Pleurodeles > Pleurodeles waltl. The sequence continues at coordinate 722,582,312 of NC_090443.1, forward strand.
TCCCCACATTTACAAGGCTATGTCCAACTTAACCAACTTCATTAAAACCTCTGTTCACCAACACATTCTCAACATTGAAAAGATACCTTCTCACTTCACAGTCCACCTAGCAGCGCATCCAATCAATATGTTGTCACTCGGCAAACTAACCTACTATAGTACCTTTGTCAGTGGTCTCCTGCAATACTTCTGTCCAACACTAAAACCACTTTCAACTACATATAGCCCATGAATCTTCCCTACTTACCATGTCCTTTTGAATCACCACAATCAATTACCTCCACTGCCTTGCCCCACCCTATTTATCATACACCATTTACTTCCACTTTTAGACCCAACCTCAGTTCAGAAACCCAAATCAAATAACTGTGCTGAAACCTTATGAGTAAATTCCTTTGGACGTTGGCACCCTTCTGCTGGAAAGATTTACTCAGGACTGTAAAGTAATTTCCTCACCAGACATCTTCAAAATAGCTCTCAAGAACTATCTCACGATACTTGAAGATCTCAAGGCCTGTACTGCCCAAAATGTTTGCCTGGAAAAATGCTAGCTGGCCAGTGAGAGCTATTTGCATTGTTATGCGTTGTTCCACTCACCTCTCATTACTCCCCACTTTATTACTTCATGGTTTTAGTTGTCCACATTTTTATCATAACCTAAATTACATTTTTATAAACTACCTTTTTATTTCTGGTCAAAATCTTCAATATAAATACAAATACATACAACATTAGGTTAGAGTTGTGATTATTCTCACATAGCCATTCTACTTTGAATTTATCACACAGATATTTCCCTAAAAAGGCACATTTTCCAACTCTTTCCATTGTCTACATGAGGTGGATGGCACACGCCTGCAACTTGGATAGCATTCGTCAGACCGCCTGTAACTCTCCCAGCTTTCATCCTCATTTTAGATAATAGCGCATTCTCTTTATTGCCACCCTCCATATATTTTCCCTCTCCACACAAGAGTTCTGTAAGCACACCAGCATCTTGCAACATACTGAGGATGAACGTCTTCTTTAGTGATAGTTTAAAACACATCTCTTTTCTTGCCCTTCATTGAGGGGCATAGTTTTCTACTGACATTTTACCAGGGAATGCTTCAGCCTTCCATTTTCTGCTTGGTTACTTTTGCCTCCATTTGCCACTTTCACTGACCCTTTTCCTATAACGCACACCCTCATCCACTTTAAATGCCTGTCCACCTGATAGAATCTTGGCCACACAGGATCTGCAATCTTCAATTCACATGTTCTTGAAAAATGTTTGAACTATATTATCGAACACATCCCAAAAGGATGGCCATCCAGAAATCTTATGAGCAGCTGTTACCCACCCCCTGTCTATATGGAAGATATCCAAAGCTGGCTAAAAGTAACCCTGGTTCAATCTTGTTCTGGGTTTATGATCAAGATTGTACAATATAATCTTCCCCAGACGTTTCTGAGCTGGTTAACTTGTTCGACTACACTCCTGTAACCACGCAGCCAGATATCAGTCTTTGATGCCTCCTGTGGCGTGGTTCATGCTCTAATAAACAAAATAAATGATTAAATCAGTAAGTAGACCCTTAGTCTCACAAATTCAAAAACCTGGTATGGATGTGTGTATGACACTGAACAAATGAGAAATTCCTCTGTAAATTGTAAACTCTTCAAAGCAAGCATATTAAATCACTGCTTGGCCTCACTATGGAAAAAAACAAGGCAGTTCTTGAAGTTGCAAGAGCCCCATGCTCAGGGATCAATTTTTTCTTTCCCTAATAGGAGTCACCCTTGACATACTCGCATTACCTTCACACTACCTCGTATAAATTCCAAGCCGGCTACACCAAGGATTGATAGTGAGAGGTTTCTGTAGTCATCAAAGGACAACAGAAATCTAAGACCACCCCTGGAGCTTGCCCATTGGTGGGAGAGGACAGGGAAGTGCTACTTATACCTTACCGAACGGACGAAAGAGATTTACTCCCACAAGTAGTAATACCACACACAATGTACTAGTTTACTCAGCGGCTCAATACTTTACCACAAATCATGGTTTCATTATATAGAAATGGTTCCCTCAGGCTGCAACCAACTTAATAGGATGGAAATATGTAAAGGCGTCTATTCTTTGTATATTTGTGCACAAATAAAATAGCTTATTGTCACTTTATTTGAGTCCTAAAACCGGAGCGCAAATCTTGTTACCTTCTCCGTTGGAATTTAGAATGAGAGTTCCCTCAGGGGTGATTCCCAAGGAAAACTGATGAATTCTGCCCACACGGAGAATGTTAAAATGTCTTCAGCTCTGCAAGTGCAACGTTCTTATTTGTCAGTCTCTAATTGTATGAATTTAGAGTCTGAATTATTTTCTGCAGATTAGACCAGCTCATGCAGAAGTCCCAGATTGGTTTTAACTTTCAAGCAGACATGACCCCCTTCCGATCTTCAGCGGAAATGTTTTAGTTTCACTTAAGAAAGAAAACTGTAACCAATAAGTTAATTCTTAGTCGCCTCACTCCCCACCGCTTCCACAAACATGCAGCCTTTACATTTCAGGTAGATAAAAATAAAGGAATCTCGCGAATAAAAATAAATGACATTTATAGATAAAATAAAGGAAATGTGGATATCACAAAGAGGGAATCAACACGCTGGATATATGCTTTTGATGTTAGCTGAATACCGCTAAAGGTTTTAAAGATTATTTCACAAAATACACACATTGTTTGGATAATCTAAACCCCACCCCAGCTCTCTTAGATGTGTCCCTCTTGCTAGAGATGAAACACCTGGATAGGGCTTTTTACACAAACTCAAGTTGAACTCTAGCCCAGTGCTTAATTTGTAAACAGCATGAGGTGCCCAAAGCTCTGCTCAGAAGCCAGTGCCCGTGCAATTAAATGTTGGTGAGCCAAATACAAAGGCTGCATAGTCTCTATTTCACCTCATATCTCTTTAATCTACTATCAGACACTTCTAGACCCTTTATCACTTTAATGCAGGTTCCTGCTTTGTAATTTCATGACGTTTTCCCCTCTTTTCTTCTAAATGTCTGATGAAGAAAAATAAGTGCCTGTCCTCAATGGGCCCCGCCCCAACGGTAACCAGCGGCTCAAGTTAGGCACTGAACTCTACTCGTTTATTGCTGTCTTAAACTGAGCAGTGTGCCCTGATCATCCAGGTTTTACATGGTGTAATTTGCAGAAAATCTATGTGAATGTTTTGTTGTTAGAAATTAGGTCTTAGGTTGGCAGTCAGGTTACCCTCTGTCAAAGCATGGACCCTCACTCTAGTCAGGGTAAGTCTCACACACATTCCAAATTATCCTGTGCCCACCCTCTGGTAGCTTGGCACTGAGCAGTCATGCTAACTTAAAAGGCAATGTGTAAAGTATTTGTGCAATAAATCATGCAATGACACAGTATAAACACCACAAAAATTCACCACACCAGTTTAGTAAAATATAGACTATTTATCTGGATAAAATAAGGTCAAAACAATTAAGATTTGATAAGCATACATTGAAATATCACTTTAGAGAATGATGAAAAGAGTCTTATGTTTTTAAAAACAATAAGTGTCTCTTGCATTCACAAAGTACCTGGTTAGCATCTAAATTATCCGCAAGGGACCGCAGAGGAGGAGATGCTTGGAAAACAGGGAGGTGTGCGTCAGTTTCTCCAGATGTATGCAGACGATGCGTAGATATTTTTCACGCAGCCAGGGCCTTTCGTCTATTTCCATAGAGCAGACGTGGATCCTCTTCGGGTTGCAGGGTGTTTGGATGCCCCGGGGACGATGCAGAGAAATCCTGGGCATGCATGACGAAGTCACTGGAGCTGCGTCGATCCAGTGAGCGATGCAGGGAAATTTCTGTCGCACAGCAGGCACTGTGTTGATTCTTCTCACAGGAAGTTGAACTACGTCATCCCAACTCAGCTATGAGTCGATCCAGTGGGCCATGCGTCAAAGTTGCAGTGAGAATGTTGGCGTTACATCGATCTCCTCTCGGGAAGCTGGGCTGCGTCGTTCTGATTCGGAGTGCAGTGATTTTCTAACTGCGATGCAGGCTGTGCGTTGTGTCCGGCAGGCTGAGCCGAAATTTCACCGCACAAGGAGTTCTTTGCAGAGATGAAGTCTTTTTGGCCCTGAGACTTCAAAAACAGGAGGCAAGCTCAATCCAAGTTCTTGGAGAGCACTTCTCAGCAGAGCCAGAGGGCAGCAAGGCAGCAGCTCTTTTCAGGAAAGCAGTCAGGTGAGTCCTTTGGGCAGCCACGCACCTTATCTTGGCAGGTTGCAGTTTCTGGTTCAGAGTTCCTTTCCTAGTAGGTATCTTATCAAAAAGTGCCCTCATTGGTAGGGTCAGAGGACCTGTTTTACTACCCAAATGTGCCTTCGAAGTGGGGGAGACTTCAAAGTGTGTTTTAGAAGTGCACAAGGTCCCCTTTCAGGGTCCCAGTAGGGGGTTTGACAGTCTATTGTGTAAGGGCAGGCCACTGTCCTTTCAAATGTAAGTGTTGGGCCCTCCACCCTCCCAGCCCAGGAAGACCCATTCAGTATACAGATGTGTGCAGGGTTGGCTGAGCCTCCTGTGTTTGGGGTTCTATGAGTGAAATGCACAAGGGAGCTGTCAACTAACCTAGCCAGATGTGGATTGTAAGGCACAGAAGGATTTTATCTAGAGAAATGCTAGCTTTCTAAAAGTGGCATTTATATAATAGTAATATTAAATCCATCTTCACCAATAAGCAGGATTTTCTATTACCATTCTGGCCATACTACATATGAGCTGGTTACTCCTTTCAGATCAGAATCTACCACTCAAACAGTGTATGAGGGTTGCCCTAATGCTATCCTATGAAAGGAGCAGGCCTCACAGCAGTGTAAAACGAATTTAAGAGTTTTACACTACCAGGACATATAGACCACACATGTTCTTGTCCTGCCTTTTACCTACATAACACCCTACCCTATGGGCTACCTACCGCCTACCTTAGGGGTGACTTATTTGTAGAAAAAGGTGAGTTTAAGGCTTGGCAATTACTTTTAAATGACAAGTCAAAGTAGCAGTGAAACTGTACATACAGGCCTTGCAGTGGCAGGCCCGAGCCATGGTTAGGGACTACTTATGTGAGCGGCACAACAAGTGCTGCAGGCCCACTAGTAGTATTTAATTTACCGGACCTGGGCACATGTAGTTCACTTTTCTAGGGACTTACAAGTAAATTAAATAAGAGGGCAAAGACTGGACTTTGTGTGCCTTCCATCTTGTGAAGATCTCCAAGGGCTTGAATTAGAGCTTGCCTCCTGTGGTTTGAAGTCTCAGGGACAGCAAAGTCTTCTCTTTGCCAGCACCTGGAGTCTCTGGAGAGACTCCTACTCTGCCAAGTGGTGCCCATCCAGTTCTTGGGACCCTGAAAGGAGAAGCTGGCAGCCGAAGAGGAAGAAATCCACGCACAGAACGCTGTGTCTGGGGAAAAGATCGACACAACTCCGATTTGCGGTTGAACAATTGATGCGCCGCCGGCATCGCGGCTGAAAATCGATGCTAACCTGCAATGCGACCGAAGAATAGACGCACAGAGCAGGAGAAATGATGTGCAGCATCACTGATGGAGGCTGGTGAGACCGCAACCCGCGCTGGTAGTTTTCGGATCATCGTGTGGCTGGATTTCCGACGCAAACACCACTGGGCGTATAAAAACAACGCAAGGCCTGCCCGGACCCGAGAGTGCTGACCAGATTGACACATCACTTTCCTGCGGAGGGAAGAAATGACGCACCCAACGCGATGAAAGGTGGCTCTCATCAAAGCAGTTGGCAGACACAGCCATGGATCTTCCAGCTTGGCCACGGAGTAAGTTGCTACACTTATTTCATCCATGTGCTAAATCCACAACGCCAACCCCTATACTACTGAATGTAGCATATCGTTGTCTCTGCAGATGTTGTTACCTCACCAGAGACACCGTGCCCTATGCACCAGCCATACTGTTGTTGGGAACACCACGTGTCGCATGAGACATGTCAGCTGCAGAACTAGCAGCTTGGCATGTGGTAGGAATATACACACTAGGAGACCTATACACTGATGGCCATCTCAACACTCATGGCCCATTGATGGAGGCCACCGGACTACATCTAGGTACCTTTATGTTGTACAACTCCCTTAGACAAACATTGCAACAAGCGTGGTGAGACCTCACAGAAGAACCTCATATGCACTACACAGTACAGTACCTACATGTCTTTGGGGAAGGGGGGCATTCAATACACTGGATAGCAGACTCCCTACGTCTCCATACGACTGGCCCGCTTGTGCCCCGCCGAAGGAAGTGGGAGAGAGATGGGTGGAACCTTTCACAGACAGGGAATGGGTGACAATACTAGAGACCCCCACATATGTACCTTGCAATATGTTATTTCGCCTTATTCAGTATTTTGTCACACAAAGGGAATACCTTACCCCCAATAAGATCAATAGACATTTTAACTGTGTGGATGCGGCTTGTCCACGGTGTCAATGATTAGGAGCGGATTTACTACACATGATGTCGTCATGTGCCTCCCTGAGTCACTAATGGACATCAGTCCATGCACGCTTGATGTATTGTGTGAGCCGACCCCTACTATTGAAATGGGAGGCGTGTATCCTGGGATTATTTCCTTGGAGTAAAAAATTGAAAGCAATGTCCCGTTTTTTGGATCTGGGGTTGTTGGTGGCCAAACGCCATATAACTGGTAGATGGCAATCTTCTGAGCCACCACCCTATGAAGCATGGATACGTTCACTGGCTATCTGGGAGAAGGTGGAGTGCACGGCCCTCCAGCACGAGGAAGCGTTGGGACTGCAAAAATATCCCCTTGCAGCACATTGGGAGCTAATATTATCAGACCTCCACACGCCGTTGACACCGGCACTGACTTCACTTTGATTTCCCGGAAATTGGTGATGGAATATTGGCAGCGTCCACACTCAGTTCAACATGCTACAGAACTGTATATGTGACTAAAACAAATACACACTCTCTTTAGAGGTGGGGATTCTGGGCTGATTGAGGGCTACATGGCATAGATGTGTGGGGGTGATATGTATAATGTTTATAAACTGTACAACAATTTTACTGAATTCAAACTGTGGGTGTTCAGATTCATGTTGCCAGCGTTTTTTTTCCCCCCTATGACTGTTGTTACGACTTGTTATTGATAATGGCCAGATGGGTCAGATGTATTATTACTATGCAATATGTTGTGTTAACATATAAAAGCAATAAAGAAATATAAAAAAAAATTAAAGTCAGTCATGCAGGAGGGGAGTGAGTAATGGGAAGAGAAGAACTGGACCGGGAGTACAGAATATTATTTGTAAGTAATGAAACATTATCCACAGGTCTTCCTTGCCCTCTTCCACTTCATCACAAGTGAGGAATACCTAAGCAGCATTCAACAGCCTTCATATGTGAACTTGAGACAAATCAATACAGAGAGAACCTCATGTTACTGCAGCAACCCCTTAGTGATTTAGTTAGTTTCAGCACATCAAGACACAACTGAATACAATATATCCACTCCAAAGGTAGGTGCTTCTTGCAACACATTCTGCAATCGACAATGTTTAACAAAAATGTTTGCAGTAGCCCAAGTGACTTCTTGGCAAATTTCAGCAATGGAAACCCACTTCAACTCAGCCCAGATAGCTGAAATCTCACAGGTGGTTCTACTATGACATCCAGCTGGGGGAGGAACCCCTGATAACAAATAAGCCAACGTGATCAAATGCTTGACCCACCTACTGATTGACAAAGAGGTATCCTTATCACCCTTAGAGGAAGGCAGGAAGCCTCAAAAGAAAAACAAACAATGAGTCAGACTTGCAAAAAGGCTGCGTTCTGTCCAAATAAACCGAAATAGCCCTCTTGACATCCAGTAACTCCCAATAAAACTCAGCTTAAGAACCCCCTTCAGGAAGCATGGCAGGAAGGATTAACTCTTTATCAAGAAGGATCAGGACGGAGGGCCGTGCCATTCTCTAAGAAGGTCAAGAGAGGTTCCCTGGCCATAAGAGCTCCCAATTCTCCGATCAGTCATACAGATGTGATTGCCACCAAGAAAACCCCCATAAAGGTCACAAACGTTACAGTCGGTCTTTCTAAGGGCGCAAAGTGCTGGGATACCAATCCTTTCAAAACATGGGGCAAGTCCCATAAGAGAAACAAAGATTTCACCAAGAGCCTGAAAAGGAAAAAGCTATGCAACAACTGGGACACCAGATCCTCTGTACTTGACAGATTCCCCCAAGAAGCGTGGAAAACCTGCCTAGCCGCCCATCGGGCATACAAGGTGGAAACTGCAAAGTGGTTCTCACAACCTTCTGATAAAAAACTGCAGGACAAAATTCCAATGACACTCCACAAGAGAGAACTGCTGGGGCATCCATTACTATTGAAAACTGCCCCATTGACTCTCATAAGATTTCAACATGGGCTGTTTTTGAGACATTTGAGTAGCCATAGTTGAAGGCTGGAGAAGGTCTTTCTGCTGCAACTCCCTCCTCTCAACTTCCACACTGAGAGACAACATCTCTAAAAAGACAGAAGGGGGAAGACATGAGAGGAAAGGGATGAAACAGGATCATCCGTGGACCCTAAGTTGCTAGGGATTTGAGCACAGGAAACTATGATTGTCTGGGCCAAACAGAACCACCACCTTCCTGGAAACAGTAGCTGTCCAACAACTTGAGAAGCAGATGAATGGGCAGGAAGGCATACGACAGATGATCTGGCCAGGGAAAAGTCAAGGTGTCCACCCTCCCAAAGCTCCTACCTGAGGCACCCTGGCACAAAATCTTGGAACCTGAGCATTGTGCTGGGAAGCAATCAGGTCCACCAAACCTCCCACACAGCTGACGGAAGACTTGTCTGGTCAATGACATTTCCTAAGAGGAGGGTAAAATCCAACTGAAGGAATATGCCATGATGTTGTCCACCCCTCTGATGTAGACTGCCACCAATGACAGCATGTGAATCTCCACCCACTGAAAAAGAAGACTATCTATTGCATTCAAGCAGCTTTATCTGGTCTCCCCCTGATTGTCCACCACCAGATGGCATCCCGTCTGATGTTGATGGAACCCCATCACTGCTCTGTATACAGTGATACGTTCCCTCCAATTGAAAGACCACCTCCTGTCCTGCAGAGTCCTCTTCTCCTGAACTGACAGGGAACCCAAAGCGGCACCCCACCTAAACACACTAACATCGAAATCAGAAACTTTGGGGGATCCAGCTGAAGAGCAACCACCCTGGTCAAACAGTATGACTGAGTTCAACACACCAATGCATTCCATATATCTTGTGTCACTGGATCTGGACAGTGAAATCCCCCAACGTCGGATCCCAAATGGAATGCAGATGATTCCGAAGTGAGTGAAGATGAAACCTGGCCCAAGAGACTGTGAACACTGCCCTGAAGCTTCAACCACTGATACACGGGGAGACACTGGCTCCCCATGACCTTCAAATCCAAGGACTTCAAGATGGCTGTGCTGGAATCTGGAAAAAACACCCTATTAAGGTTGAGACAAAACCTGGCTCTAGTGAATGTCAAGTCCATGGAAGGTGTCAGCTTGCATTTCTCCCGGTTGAGGAGAAACCCATATGCCTGTACCTGAGAGCACACCAAATCCAAATCCTGAACCAACTATTCTTTGGAAGGACCATCCAGGGGCCAGTCATTGAGGTAAGGATAAAGTTGAACGCAATGGAGATGAAGGGAAGCCACCAACAGAGCCAACACCTTTGTTTACACCTGAGGCACTGACGTCAGCCTGAAGGGCAACACCCAAAACTGAAAGTGCCTGTCCCTGATTCACAGGCACTTCAGATGCTCTGGATGGATTGGCACATGATAATAAGCATCTTGGGGATCCAATGGGCACATCAAGTAAGCCACCAGCAGAATCATGATGTGTAAAGTCCCCATTTTGAAGGGCATGATTATTTATTGAGAGCCTTCAGGTTCATGATCATCTAAACCCTCGATGATTTCTCCACTAGAAAGACCATGGAATAGAACCCTTTCCCTGTTCCACTTAAGGAACTTGTAAAATTGCTTTCTACTGGAGAAGGGCCTTGATCCCTGGCACAGGGCTATTCTCTTCACCTGCTTGGAAGGCCATGGTGTTGGTCTCATCCATGAGTCCTCCGGAAGTGACACAAACTCTATGCTGTAACCTACTCTGAATATATGAAGAACGCATTTGCCTGAAGTAGATGCCTCCTACTCCTTCAGAAAGTGCTGGATCCTGCCTCCAACAGCAAACTCCTGACTAGCTGCCATGTAGTCAGGACCACAGTTTAGGAGGGGACCTGATCTTCTTATCACCTCCTCTTATGGATTGAAACTTCCCTTGTGAATGTCGTAGTTGCCAATGTAAGAGTTGGTGAAAAGGAGACTTAGGCTTTTGACTGTGCTTATCTATGAAAGTTTGTTTCAAAGATGATGAACGTTTCTTCTCCTTAAAAAGCTTGTGGAGCTTTTCTTCCAGTTCTGCCCCAAACAACTGGGCACCTTAAGAAGGCAACCTAAGTGCTCAAGACTTTTGCGCTGAGTCAATGCCCCAGTCTTTATGCACCAAATTTCTTTAAGATGCTAGACAGCCCCACCGATAGTGCTGCAGCTCTTACCACATCAAATGCTTACACAACATGTATTCTACTTGTTGCTCATTATGTTCCAGAAGACGAGGACAATTCAAAGAATCATCTAAAGAACAAAACACTGCTTAATGTCTGAGATTAAATATTGAGCCATATATGTCCGATAGATGCCAGCTGGGAGAGCCCTGTGAGGACTTGAGTATACCTTCTTTAGCGTAGAATTGTTTTTTTTAATCAGTGAAGTCTTTAATAATAGGATCCTCTGTCAGAGAGGTTCTTCCTACCAGACTAGCCGCAATTTAATCAATAGGAATCGAATCTGGTAAATTCTACTGAAAGTCTTCAAGAGTTAGAGTTTAGCCATAAAACATGCTAAGATGATTTTATTGCGGTCCTGCTTTCCCACTTAAGATCCTCCATAATATAAAGGTGCACAGGGAAATCCAATGGAACGGACTAAGCAGATAACTAGAGGAAGGCTCTGGCATTGCTTCCGCTGGAAATCCCGTGTTATTCTTAGCAAGAGAAATAAACTCTAGCAAGAAGTACTTCCCCTTATGCTCCTCTGGCCCAATGTCCTCTCCTGAATCCAAGGAATCCAGTGAGTACACAGGCTGCTTTTCCCAGACCAAACTCTTACCCGGAGCGAGTTCCAACAGAGTCTCCTTAATTGAGCACTCCAGCCTGTCCTCCGTGCTCTCAGCACATTTCTTGCAAGGATGGGGAAAGGCTGAAGAGTCCAAGGAAGAGGAGGATGAGGATGCATGCCTCTGCTTCCAAGAATGCATCCCCATAATGCACACCCAGGCTGGAAACACCTTGGACAAGAGAACCCAACACAAGAGCACCATATCATCCCATTGACCAAGACCGCTATGCGAACCTACCTTAGCGCCAGCCATTAAGCACTTTTTCAGTTCCTTGATACCAAATAAAAGAGAGACAAGTAAATGCCAGTGCACATGCCTATGCCTAAGAGTTTGCACAGGCACCGACAGCAACCAGGAATTGCAAGCAGGTCCCAGACTCTGCAGTGCCAGTAACCAATTGTTCTCTGAACCTCCGAGGAAATGCCCAATACCTCATCTCCCTCCAAGTCCTGCAAGCAGAGAGACGAGAACAGAACCAGCCAGCATTTTGCCATGCTGAAATGGAGGTGGACATCCTGAATCATATGGCCACTCCAGCCCAGCAGGAGTCACTTTCTCCTTGTCTTCTTAATCTGTGAGGCAGGAGGAATGATGGATTAGTATTGCTGACATAGGTTGTAGCCTAAAAGGAAGGGGCAACAGTACTAGCATTCTTCTCTTCTTTTTTGTGTCGGCCAAGGTGGATTCACCTCACTTGTGATGAAGGGAAAGAGGACAAGGCGGATCTGGGGATAAAGGTACATTTCCTGTATCATTAGTGATGTGTTAAGTGTAGTTATGTGAAGTAGGGAAACTTAACCTTTTGCGAAGAACAGAGACGTTTTTCAACTTCACCCTAGGCAGACTCAACCCACACTCTGTAGTTGGATGTTCCACACAACATGAAAGGCGATTCAGGCTTCAAGGAATGTGTCACTGGTGTCAGTGAGGGCTGCTGCAGCCAAAAGTGGTACAGCTGCATCATTCTTTTCTCTGCTACCCAAAGACCTGCCCTGTGACTTCCTGCACCAAGGAAGGGAATGACACGGATCTGGCAGACAGTAAGAGACTGTCAAGTGACATGCTTAGTACCCTAAGTTGCACAAGAAACATTCCCACTGCCAAGCACTGCCAAGCAGGGCCTCTTTTAGGCACCCACACTTTTTTTAACTTTCTCTATTTGAAAAGAAATGGGTAGTTTTGAGTCATTTGATTTTGCGCAAATTCGTCCACCCCTATATATTCGCATATGCACTGGTGCACTATTGGCACAGACATGCTTAAAGTGTCTGACTGCGGCCTGAGGAGCCAATGAATGGTTCCTCAAAGACTACTTCTCTTTGAATGGTCAGCCCCATTAGCCCTGAATGCAGATTTCTTCACCCTTTCCTGCAGCATGAATCTGGCTCTCTTACATTTAGTGCATAAGAGGTCGTTACGTTTATGTTCCCTCCTGCAAGACTTTAGCCTGAGGACGAAAATGCAGAGATAGAAAGAATTAGATGTATATGCCTAACCTGAATTGGTGTGGATAGACATTTCAATTGTAATGTGCTAGATTAAGGAGGTGAAATCTTACTAGCTGATAATACCTGGACTTCCATTCCCAACATGCTAATGTGTAATGGAGCTTCAAGGTGGATCCTCCAGTGAAAGGTCTTGTTCGCATCTGCCATGGGACCAATGTTCGATTTTTCCAGTTGCTTTCCTCTGCTCAACTTTTTCTACCACAATGCTTATATGGACTGACACATTGTCCTATACGTTTCATTTCCCTCCCGGACATTGTTGGCTCTGGTGTGCTATGGGCATTGGACTGCATGTCATTTTGGTCAGTTTTTCTGGCCTGGTACTGGGGTATATGTGTTTTTGCTCTTCTGACTGATGTGTATTACTAGGTACATCGTCTCTTTTTTAGCTACTAATCCATGATCTGCCACCTTCGGGTAGGTCAACAGTCAACACTGTTTGGTTTGTGGCACGGGCTTTTTCCGATGGTTTTGTGCCCTGATTTTGCCTGCTCTGCTCCTGCTTTCTAACGAGTGTCCTGGGTCTTTAGGCAGTCCCATCTCAACTTTACACTTTGGCTGCGGTCTGTTTAGTCTATCTCTTGGCTATGAACTGCCTACGTGGCTTTATCCAATCTTTTGTTGTTCTGTAGTCTCTTTTTGTCTTCTGTTGTAGGGCCTGTCTCTCAGCATGGCTCCGTGTGTCTCTGTCCTTCTTCCACTCTGTCTCTTCAGGGATTTTCCATTGAAGACTTGTGTTCCTTTGATTTTCTTCACTGTTGGACTTGTCTCCTGTCCTTGGGCAGTTTATCCCTGGCAGCGTAGCTCTGGGGCAGGATGCTCTCTGGCCCTTGTGTGATTTATATATTTTTATGCTCTTACCTGGCCCCGACTGACAGTATTTTGGAAATGCTTCAATAAGACCAGATTGTTACAGATTCATAGACTATTGCAAGATGCAAAATTCATGAATGCTTCAAAAACATTTGTCTTCACTATGGGCATTTGTGGGTTTTGTAGCAGAATCTGATGCCCCTACAGTGATATTAAATATTCCAGCACTTTGGCGCAGCTACTAATGTTCCATGAAAGAAAAGTACAACTTTTCCCGACAATTGAACTTATTTTTGGTTTAAATTGATAGGTTCTCTATTAGGCCTTTTCATTTATATCCCCCTAAACTTTACCTTTTGGGTCCATAAAAAATATTAAGCCCATTACCCTAACCTCTAGTAACCATAGAGGAAATTAGTTTCCCACTTCACATATACCTCAATACCGAACCTCTTTTCGACTCTTTCACCCACCTGCACGGTCACTGTTTAGTAGTGCTACTGCCCCCAATAAATACATTGAAAATTGCGCAACAGGGTAATGGTTGGGCCCTCCAATAATTCCATGCCACTGATTTTCAACAGATGTTAAACTGCATATACTGAAGTGGATAATTTTAGGGTATTATTTCTTTACTATGAAGGCATGATTTGCTTTTATGAATTATGCTTCTAAAACTGTATTCAGTACATGCGTCATGAAAAGTCACTTTGAGATACAAGTAAAATGCCTGATGTTTCATATTTTTCAGTGAGTGTGAAACTAACTGAAATCAGGTTTCTGAGCCAGTTTTGCATCGTTATTGCACATCCAGTGGATGCTTGTATCGTGGAAGTGATTGATAAACATAAAAGCAGAGGATGGGAATTTAGGTTGATGGCTCATCGCACTACATGAGTTGAACGTGGCAGTAACTCATCTCACAGGGTCACAGCATAGTAATGCTGATGGATTGTCCAAAGCTCATTGCTGGTCAAAGGATTGGAAACAGCACGTTGGCCGTCATGTATGGGAAGTATATCAAGAAGTCAACCTCCCAAACACGTTTTTCATTTGTAAATACATTAGTGCGGGTGCATATTCAGACAAAAGAGAAGCCAAACTCATGATATGATCAAGAATTATGATAGGGAGACATATTGCCAGGTATGCTGCAGGCACCAGTACGGGTGAATTACCTAACAGAGTTGTTCTATACTCAATTGCTAAAGTCTGTCCATTACATCTCTAGCACTAAAGACAAGATGGAAAAGCTATCCTCTGAAATGCAGAAGATAATCAATCTTTTATGGCATAGTGCTACAGACATTACCTCTGTGTCATACAGTTCTGAAGCTAGGCCTTTCTTTTGTGGGCCAAGGCTAATGACTGCTGCAAATGGCTGGACGGTGATGGCACTAGTGAGTGTGGAGAAAAAGTCAAGAAGCTTAATTAAAGACATGCTGTCCCACATACGGAACCTAATTTGCATAAACAGCGTGATTTTGGTGAGAGGCACCTACATTTTCAAGACCAAAACAGAGACACGAGTACTTTCAGTCACTCACCCTTCCCTTATCCCCCAATTTGAGGCTGTTGTTTGTGAACCTGGTCATTTTCTGAAACATTACCCATGTCTACCTGTGAGTGTAAGGGAATTTGTTTGTAATAGTTATTTAGTAACAATTTAAGAATGTGAGAAATTTGTGCAATTTGGTGCTACCTTATAGCTCAGAAATGCATTTGTGCTTAAAAAAAGCAAGAAAACACAATTTCTGTTTGTGATGTTCCCACGCACCTGTGCTATAACTTTGCTGCGAATAGCAGTGCAATTACATTATATCCTATGGGATTTAGATTTCAGCGGACAGGATATCTGTCACCGCTGTGCTAGAGTAACCCCTACACCAATATCTAAGTCAGGCCCCAAGTCCTATTAAGACAGAATGTTGTTATATTGGAATTTAGCAAGTTCCCCCGAACTGGTGACAGTGGATTACAATTGACAACCCAACATGTAGCATAATTCAACATTCTACTGAAGAACATGTAAAAAATGTAACCAGTTTGCCAATGGTCACAAGAATTCAAGGTTACTGACGATCAAGAAGACATAAAATTATTCAAGATCGTGCAAAAGACAGGAAAGATGATTCACCTGAATTCACTAACAGGGACTTTAAATGCTAAACAAATACTTATACAAGGTCCCAGGCTAATAAAGTAAATCCCCGTTAGAAAGGTGCAGTCCAATGCTGGTTCTGCAACATTTCAAAATCATGAGTTGACTAAGGGAGGTTGACAGACAGGAGAATAGCAAATGTCTAAGTATGCAGATAGCATTGTGTGTGTGGAAGTACACACATTCAGTGCCGTATTTAATTTGTGCAGGTGTTTTCTGGTGCTCGGCACCGATACTTATTTCGAAACACCAGCCCCTTTCTTGGGATTATACCACATGTTGGCATTGTGTGTCTATTCTGCTGAATTTATCAGTGCAGTATTTAAAACTGATGACTCTAGCACATAGGTAATACTGATCCTGGCATTCAGCAGCAGTTGCAGGGCTGTTGGGGGTGCCAGCTGCAGTGGCTTTCTTTGAAGTGCCTTTGGCCCTGGCACTTAATTGTTGGATGCTGCTTTTCAAAGAAGTCTATGGAGGTGTAGTGAAGATAGGATGAGGGTCCCAGATAGTTAAAGAATCAGTACTCAGTGACATCAAGGATTGTGATCATACTCAGTGACATCAAGGATTATGATGTCACTGAGTTCGAGCAATGCCACAGAGGTTCGAGAAGTTGGGAGAGGCAAGGGAGGAGCTGGACGGAGGAACTGTGCTTCATGTCAGGGTCTATTATGTTGAAATGAACTTACCCTGACCTTACCTTTGCTGCCGAGCATACTTAACAAAGTTGGCGACAAATTGTTCGACCCTGACACCTGCATACATGAACCCGCTTGTTGTTGATGTGATTCGCTTCCGGACCTCAATTCGGCTTTACGACCGTTGCCAGGTGAATTTCTGAGGCTTCGTGTAGCAGGATTAACACTGCCTATTCCCTGACAGATCAAGATTTGTGAGTAAATACTGGTAAATTGACTTATGCAGGCATGAGCCGTCTAGGCCTTATCCTCTTATCCTCGCGTCATGGAACACTGACGCTCCAGTACGTGTTATGTAATTGAAACACGCGTACATGCAGCAACACGTCTGAACTTGTTGTCTGTTACTAGGCAAAGAGTCCTTGAAGAGCACTTACACGCGGCAACACATCTGAAATAGTCGGTTACAAGGCAACGAATCCCTGGAGTGTTTACATAATTGACACGCGTGGACAAGTGCCAACGCGTCTGAACTTGTTATTTATTGCTAAGCAACAAATCCTTGGAATATTTTAGTGAAGATTAGCGCATTAGTGGAGTGCATTTTCACAAATGCGTTGATAGTACTGTTTTTCATCTGTACAGTTTTTTTTGCTATGCTTTTCTTCTTTGTGGAATTTTAGGTATTTTTCAAGTTTATTTTTATTCTTACAAGAACTTGCACCATGGCTTCAGGAAATGTTTGGAACCTTAATCCCCCAGAATAATTTTTGCCTCAAACAGGTGAACCACATTTAATGTGAGGAAAGTGGAAAGAATCTTTAGAAAATTATATCTCCACTTTTGAAGACTATGAAGATCTTACAGCAGAGAAGAAAAAAAAGATTCTTCTACATTGTTTAGGAGCCAAAAGCTTAAAAGTTTACAACAGTATTAACACAAAAATTGGACTACCAGATCTGGGTGATGTGTATACTCACGTTGTGATGCATACGGCGAATCCTCATATTCAAGATAAACTCTGGGCTAGAGGTAAATCATTTTTGCAAGACGTCATTGACATGGTTAAGAGTGCCAAATTTACAGGATGGTGTGCAAAGGCCATGTTGCATGGCAACAATAAGATGGATGCCAATGCAGAAAATAGTCCAACAAAATTTCAAACAAATGTGACGGTTCAACACATAAAGATAGCTTAATTTCAAGTGACAGAAAAACTTGTTGTGGGAGCAAATATCACTTAGCTAATGAAAGGAACTGCTCGGCTTGGAATCAGAAGGGCTCAAACTGTGGAGTTGTTGGTCATTTTTTAAAGTGTGTCATAAGAAGAAGAATATGAAGGGAGAGACTTGTGTGAAATGTGTAAAGGAGGAAGAACATTCACATATTACTTCTTCAGAAGATTCAGAATCCAATTTGTGTATTTTAAATATTTACGATAGTCTATTGAACATAAAAGGGAGCAACAACAGATCTTTGTGTGAAATATCTATTAGGGGTGTGGATATTTCAGTGGACGTAGATTCGGGCTCACCATATACTATCGTGAATCAGGATGTCTGGCAACAGTTAGTTGTACCTGTTTTGGGAAACAGTCTTGAGAAACTTGATATTTCACCCAAGACCTTTATAGGGAAACCTATAAATATGATTGGTTACAGGAAATTGTTAGTCAAGTTCAAAAATAAGCAGCCTCACTGATAGATCAATGTATCTGAAACAGGTCCATCTGTTCTTGGGTGGAAAGATCAGGGTGAACTGGGTATCATACTAGAGCCCAATAGTTCTGTACCAGTTTCAGTAGTGCATCTGGGTGTACCTTTTAAATCTGACATTGCAAAAGAGATTTCCTAAGGTATTTTCGGGGCAGATTGGGAAACTTAAGGGGTTCCAACACAAAATACAACTTAAACCTAATTCTTCTCAAGTTGCACATAAAGTCAGGAGTATTAATTTTTCGTTGAAGGATCAAGTGGAGAAAGAACTTCAAAAGTTGCAGTCAGAAGGTATCATTGAACCTGTCAAGTCTGCAAAATGGGTCACACCTTTAGTTACCAGTAAAAAAAAAAAAAAATGTGAAGCTTAGACTGTGTGTTGACTTTCGGGATCTCAATAAAAGCATTCTTGTAGATCAATTTCCCTTATCCAAGATCAGTGAGATACTAGCGCGTACCGGAGGGATTAAGTGGTTTTCCACTACTGTCCTCAAAGCAGCCTATCATCAGATACCATTGCGTGCTGACAGTAGAAGTCTCACGGTTTAATAACACCCTTCAGGAGCTTTACATTTAAAAGAGTACCTTTCAGGTTAGCCTCAGTGGCAGCAATGTTCCAAACGTTGATGCATAATGTCTTTTCGGACATGAAAGATTTATTCATATTCCAAGATGATATATTGGTGATGGGGAAAAGCAGACAGGAGCATGATCTTATACTCACTAAGGTTTTACAAAGATTAGAAGAGCAGGGTTTAACATCAGAATTGAGCAAGTGCAAAATTACAGAGAGGAAAATAAACTATTTGGGGCTGAAATTTGAGATGCCGTTTTCAAACCTAAAAGAGAGTTAATTGAAGCCATAAAATGTGCCCCTAGACCTCAGAATAAAGATGACTTACGAGCGTTTTTAGGTTTAGTGGAATTTTACACTAAGTTTGTGCAGAATTAAAAAAAAATGCACACCATGAAGCAACTGCTGAAGACCAGTAATAAATTTGTGTGGGATGAACGGTGTGACACAACATTTGAAGAGATTAAAAATGATATTGCTGAAGCGCCACCATTGTACATGTATGTGTTTGATCCAATGTTACAAATCATAGTTACTAGTGATGCTAGTGCGAAAGTTATTGGTGCAACATCAACTCAAATTGATAACAAAGTTGTTGAAAGGACCATAGCTTTTGCTTCGCGTTCATTTACTCCTACCGAGGAAAGGTATTCGGTTATTGAGCATGAAGCATTAGCTTTTGTTTGGGGTTTAGAACACTTCAGACATTATATATGGGGGGTACCATGTTGTACTGAGAAGTGACCATAAGCCACTTACCAAGATTTTAACCACCAAAGGATTAATTTCCGCTTTATCATGCATAGCGTGGATATCTGTTAGGTTGTTGGATTATAATTACAGCATACAATACGTACTGGGGGTAAAAAATGTGGTGGCAGATTTTTTAAGTAGAATGCCGTTACCTTTACAGAGTAGTGAAGAGACCAATTTAGATATGTTTTTGGTAGCCAATGTTCTTGATGATTTACCTGGTATCACTACTGATGAATGGAATAGGCACAGGTATCTGACGATACATTGGGTGTCATAAGTGAGTTAATTAAGAATGGCTGGCTGAATAAACAGCCGTTAGATCATAGTATTCGTGTGTTTTGGGAAATGAGACATGAACTATCGTTAGAAGGGGGACTGCTTCTGAGGAATGGCAAAGTAACCCCACCTACATGTTTAAGTCATAGAATTGTAGCTATTTGTCATGGAGGACATTTAGGTATTAGAAAGATAAAAGGTAAAGTAAAGTGTAAGTATTGTTGGCCAGATTTAGACATTGAAAGGAAAGTGAGAGATTGTCAGGCATGTAACTATTCTGACAAAGCTCAAGTCACGTTAAAACCTCCACTTCATCCCACTGTATGTCCCAATATGCCGTGGGAAAGAATTGGTGTTGATGTTGACAGACTTACTGGGGAAGAGGATAAACAGAAGTACTTACTGGTGTTGGTTGACCATTTTTTGAAGTGGGCAGAAGTAGAAATCGTTTACACGCAAACATGGATACTATTGTGAATTTTGGGGACAAGGTGTTTTTAAATGTATTGTTAGTGATAATGGTTCTCAATTCACTTCGTGATGTTTTCAACAAGTTCCTAGTAAGTAAAGTTATCTTGCACAAAACAACTTCATTGTATTATCTGGTGGGTAATGGTGCAGTGCAAAGGTTCAACTGTGTAATAAAAGGTGTTATTCAACTTGCTAACAATAACAAATTGAATTAGAGGAAGGAATTAAGGCAGAACATTTGGGCATAGAGAATGACTCCTCGTGAAACTATTGGGTATTTACCTTTCGTCTTAATGAGAGATAGAATCCCCATCTATAAGGACAATGTTGGTTGGAAGAAAACAGTTACTAAAGCAGACTGGTCACTCACTGAGGTTAAACATAATGTAAAATGTGCCCAAGAGTGGAGCAAGATGTATTTTGATGCAAAACACAAGTGTAAGGAGCAACATATCAAAGTTGGTGATTTTGTTAGAATCAGGAAGCCTGGGTTCATAAGAAGAGGACAAAACCAATTTTCTGAACCTCTGATGGTGGAAAAAACATTTTGTAATTCAGCATTGTTGAGTGATGGAAAAGTGTGGCATCTTTCATCCTTGTCTTGATGCAGAAATACTGATTCTTCCCGAGCTGGAATGGAAAAGGAAAGTGCTGTTCCCTTCCGTGTGACACAAAAATCAGGAGAACGCAAGGAAAGTAAGTTTGAATGGTTAATAGACTGGAAAGATGTTCAAACATCTTATGAACGTTACCCTCCTGGGCTAGGTGAGAAAGAGTTTGATCATAATGATGTAACAGATGTAAATAAGCGATCTGCAGAGCAGGAAAACACAGTCTATCAGAAAAACTAGTAGATGTGGACGCACAGTTAGGAAACCTAATAAATTACAAGATTTTGTTTGTTTTTCATATTAATTTTATGTTATTTAATTATCTTGTTCTGTTTTGTTTAGTTCTATATTAGCTGAGTATTTATTGTTCTGATATTTTGTTTGCTTCAAGTCCTGTTGAATATAATATTGTGTATATGTATCATTAGGGTATGCTTCCTATTCTGATCCACTATGCATTGCTCTTATGGTATTTTGTGTTCTAAAATGTAGTGTTATTATTGAAAGGGAAAGATGTGTTGTGATAGTACTTAGTGACATCAAGGATTATGATATCACTGAGCTCGAACAATGTCAGAGAGGTTCGAGGAGTTGGCGGTTGGGAGAAACAAAGGAGGAGCAGGACCGAGGAACTGTGCTTCGTGTTAGCGTCTATTATGTTGAAAAAAACATACCGTGAACTTACCTTTGCTGCCGAGCGTACTTAACACACTGTCACCAACCACCTTTCTCTTTCTAAATTGGCCAAAAGGATGCATCCCCGTCATTTAAGGATGTGGGTACACTGTTTTATCCTAGTGCAGAACAACTGGATCCTCAGCTGATCTGCCATCAAAACCATGAAATGAGCTTGTCTGTGGTAACAAGGATGCATGGCTACTGGGGTCAAACACAAAAGGGACGCCAGAATTGCCTAAAAATGTGACAGAGCGTAAAACGTATGCAAAAACCCTGATAATGACTAGTGGGGAAAATCCAGTCCCTGTGAAAATCTGAGTTTGTGAAGGATTTGGAAATGCAATTTTATGCAGTAACTTCCTCACTAGTATTTATCCCAGTGTAGAGTTTTTACTGCACATGATAATTACCATACCTCCCGCAACTTTCCTCTGGCAGACTTCACCAAAAAAAAGGTGAAATCAATCTGGAGAAAAACCTTGAGAAAAATGTAAATCATGGGTAATATGATGTGGTAAATTACCATTCCACATGTTAAAACTCATTCTGGCATGGCAAACTTGGAATAGGTTGCACTTAATGCACCTGGAAAAGAACATGCACCAATGTAATGATGTTGACTGGGTGTGATAATTACCACCCGTTGTCCCACATGTCTCATGATCAGGGCCAGTGACTTGTGCATAGACTCTTCCTGCTAAAATAACCTTTCGTTAAGCTGGAATAGAACAACTCTCCGAGGTCCTAGCCATATAATGTTATATTTAGTAATCAGGGACGGAGTAAGGAAGGAAGAATAACAGGAGGGGAAGAGGTGACTGTGCAGCATTCATTGCGTTTAGAATTAATTATCTTCCCTGCTCATGTGACTGCTTCACTAAGTAATCAGTGGAGCAAACTAATTAACATGGAAAGGTCTGCAAGACAGTAATATGGAACTGCCAGTTGTTTTTTTCCTGAACATAGATTGCAAGTGGTCACTGTTGCCTTTGAACTTCTACTGCTGCCAATGATTAGCTTAATTAAGTGTCTTCAGCAAGAGAGCCACGGCCTCTCCACTAATGATACTCATTAAAACACAAAGAATTGTAATGTAAATCTCATTATGTGATCCTAAATTGCTTTTTAAGTGCTGCATTATACGGAAGTTGGACCTTTGCCACTACTATTTGCAAGCAGAGGCCAAGAACCAAATCTCTAAACTCTTTTTGAACTGGTGATGTTTACCCACGATCTCTGTATGTAGGGGAAGGTCTCCCAGAAGGCAAACACAGACAGAAACAACACTTGCTGCCCACAACATCAAAAGTGGGCTGCACCCCATTTGCTTCAAATTTAAAGAATGTGTGGTCCTGCTATCACAAGTTTTCTTTTAGCTAATGCTAGTGCCTAGGTTTAATATGCACCATCAACTAAATGCAGCAGGGTTACTCAGTACTGGAGTAATTTGTAATCTTACCTTTTTACTCTGAGAAATGCCCATGATGCACTGTATACAGATGTATTTGGGTCTTATAGGATGCAAGAGGCTCTACAAACAATATTTTGTTTCCTATTCAGGTCATCATGAGACAAAACAAACTTTAGTCTTAGATGTTGAAGTTTTGGAATTTTACCTTCCTTTTCAAGGTGTGGTTTAGGGGCTTGATCGCTGACCCTGGAATTTGGAGACCAGGGTTCTAATCTTACTTCAGCACGTGCTACAAATGTGTGGATTAGGTCATCACGCTTCATCAGATAGAGTAAGGAGAAAATGTGGAATGGAAATATGCAATACCCCTTTTATAAACAGCATTCTCTTGCTTACTGGTGTTTTCTATATCATTAGCAATACACACAAGCAGCAGTTCCCAACCTTTTGACTTTTGTGGACCCCCACTTCATCATTACCGGCACCCAGCGACCCCCACTGAATCATTATTGGAATCTGGGACCCCGCTCCCAACTGATTCATTGCTGGAACTGGGAAACAATACGCAAGAAAATACAGAAACAAGTATTCCATCAAACACAAATGATACATTTTTTTAATTTGCAAACAAATAAAATGAAAACCTGTTTTTTTTTTATTTAATGGGAAGGTTGGAGCTTTTCTAAATTCAGCTGAAGCCACACATTGCCTATAGAATTTTCTGTTTATTGCACCTGCACTGCTTCCAAGAATCGATCTGAGGATACTAATTTAATTTTTAGCTGCCAACTTCAAATTCCTTGTCATTATAGTACATTTTAAAATGTTCAATTGTACATATTGCTCACATTATTTATGCACATTTTATTAATCTTTTAATATTAATTAATTTTCTAAGCAGTCACTGACCCCCTGAGGCGGCTTTGAGGACCCCCATAGGCCCCCGGACCATAGGTTGGGAACAACTGCACACAAGCATAAACTGAGGTGTGTAGCTCTAAATAAAAGCATATATCCAAAAGAAAACCACAGTTCACTTTCTTGATACAAATGAAAAAAATGAGCCATCATTTCACAAAGAGGATTCAGTGTTGGGCATACCAGCCATGTGTTGTTATTAATGCCCAAGAGCATGATTTACATTTGATAATAGCTGAACTGAGCAAGTTAGTCTGAACTGATGAAACAACATCCACTGAACAATGTGTTAAGTTGGTCTGAACTGATGACTCAGCATCTGCTGAACAATATGTCATAATGGATCGAGAATCCATCTGAGATGAAGAGAAGTGCAACAGTTGTAAAAAAAACTGGATGATAACTATCAGTTTATATTCATTACTCTGATTCCTAATTTTCTTGGTCACTGCTGTGATTTGAAGGATATAAGTCCATACCCAGGAGAGAGATGGGGCCTGATTTAGATGTTGGCGGCACTGTCCCACCATCAACTTTTCAACTGAAAACCCGTCTGACATTGTGATGGTCCACCCACCATATTTAGATTTTGGCAGTCGCATAGGCAAAAGCCTTCATTCGAACCACCATCTCTGAGAAGAAATACCACCAGAATCCATGGTGGTGGAGGGAAAAATGGATGCCAGCAGGACCCCGAACACCCTTCCCACCATGCAGATTGAATGTGCCTTACCGCCAAGCAAAAAGTGGCAGTTCAACCTCCACTTCTGAGTTGGTGGCTTGGGGGGAAGGGGTGAAAACTGATCTTCTTTCTCCATTTAACCTCTGTCTATGACTGGACATGACTGGACAACACCTGGCATCACTGTTGCCACCGTTTCACAGAGAAAGCATGGCCCCCCATCGACCGACTCGCAGATAGGGATGCTGCATTGCCAGGGTATTTTGGGTGGGCACTACATGGGGGGTCGAGACCACTGCAGGCATTTACATGTCACAGTATTTTTTTTTTTAATCTCTGACATGCATATGTTGGGGAGACAATTGTGTCACACATGGATGGAACACACTGCCACAACACACATAACACACACTTACACAACTGTCATTGTGATGTCATCATTCATTGCTAAATGAATGCTGGCACCACAATGATGCTACACTCATACTTGACAACAGTGTATATGTATGCGCATAGCAAGGAGACCTGTACTGGTAGGCTTGTGTCATCCGTTGTGCATGTGAGTCAGTGCTTGTATGTGTGTGTGTGTGTGTGTGTGTGTTGGCTGGATCAGGTGGAGGGAGCTGGAATGGGTGATGTGGTTGTGTCTATATGTGTGTCACTTGCATGTGAGACTGATGTGTTGTGTATGTTGTGTGGCAGTGTGACACATTCAGGTGAGTGTTGTGTGCAGGATGTTGTAGTGATGTGTGTAATTGTGCCTTTGTGCGAGTGTGTTTGTGTAGCTGAGTGTGTAGTTGATTGGTTGTTGTGGTTGTGTCATGTGTGGGTGAAGTGCAAATGGTGTGTGTGTTGTGTCATGGATGTATGTCTGTTAGATCTGGCATCCTTGGTGTGGTCTCTCCTAACTTTTGCCTCTGCTTCCCAGGTGGCTGATGTGTGCTGGACTCTGTTGTTGCTGTTTTTGTTACTCTGGGCACTTTACCACTGCTGACCAGTGCTAAAGTGAAAGTGCTCCCTATGTGGAATTGTATGTATAATTGGCTTTTCCAGGTTTGGCATATTTGATTTACTAGTAAGTACCTAGTAAAGTGCACTAGAGGTGCCCAGGGCCAGTAAATCAAATGCTACTAGTGGGCTGCAGCACTGATTGCACCACCCACATGAGTAGCCCTGGAAACCTGTCTCAGACCTCCCCCTGCAATGTCTGTGTGTGAAGTCTTGCACTGCCAATTCGACTTGGCAAGTGTACCCACTTGCCAAGCCTAAACCTCCACTTTTTAAACTTGTAAGGCAACCCTAAGGTAGGCCCTAGGCAGCCCCATGAGCAGGGTGTAGTGTATGTTAAAGGTTGGACATGTGCTGATGTGTCCTACACTTTCTAACCATGAAATACTGCCAAATTCGATTTTCCCTGTTGGAAGGCCTATCTCTCTCATAGGTTAACATGGGGGCTGCATTTAAATATTCTTAAAGTGCAGTTTCCCTTTGAAAGCAGATAGACATATGGAGTAGTTTGGGGTCTCCAAACTCATAATTTAAAAATACATCTGTTAGTGAAGTTGGTTTTTAGATTGTTGGTTTGAAAATGCCACTTTTAGAAAGTAGGTATTTTCTTGCTTAAACCATTCTGTGACTCTGCCTGTTTGTGGATTCTCTGTCTGGGTCAGACTGACAGTTGGGCTATTTGTGAATCTCCTCTAGAGAGTGACACAAAGGGAGCCGGTGTAGCCTGCATATACTGATGATTCATTTGAGCTAGAGTGGAGGGAGGGGTGCTCACTTACACTTGAATGGGCTGTGCCTGCCCTCACACAATGCAGTCTCCAACCACCTCGTGTGTGTGTCTGGGGCCTGGCCTGGTCAAGGCACGATCTTGTGAACAACAGACTTTCCTTTGAAGTTTGCCTACATTAAAGGCAGAAAGGGGTATAAGTAGTGGACCCAAAACCCTAGACTTTAGATCACTTCTGGATACAAGAGTAACCTCTGCCAAGGAGAAGACCTGAGGAGAAGTGCTGCTCCTGCCTGTGACTGTGCTTTGTTGGGCTATCCTGCAGTTGCTGCTTCTGCCTGTGAAAGAGGACAGAGACTGGACTTTGTTGTGCATTCCCACTTGAGAAGAATCTCCAAGGGTTTGAAATGAGCTTGCCTCCTGTTTTGAAGTCCCAGGGCCATCAAAGGCTTCCTCTGCAAGCACCTGGCCTCTCTGCTGAGACTCCTGCCCTACCATGCGGTGCCCTATCCAGTCCCTGAGCCCTTGAAAGGAGAAGTTGGCAGAACAAAGACTGAAATTTACGCACAGAACACGATGCAGGGACATTTTTGGCACACCATCTGCAACGTGGCTGATAAACGACGCACCACCCACTTTGCAGCTGAAATTGATGCTCCACCTGCATCGCTGCTGGAAGATGGATGCATTGCGGCTGGAGGAACAATGCAACACCCGCTTACGGCTGCTGATAATGACGCAAACCTCACTCAGCGCAGTTTTCTAACACCATGAGACCGGATTTCTCATGCATCGTCGCTAGCTGTCAAAGTCATCGTGAACCTGCCTGGATTCAAGGTGCCCTGTCTGGAAATCAATGCATCACTCTCTTGTGAGGGAGAAAAACAACGCATCGCCTACCAGACCAGAGAAGAAATTACACACAGCATCACTTGCAAGTAAGAAATCAACGCTTCGCTGACTTTTCCAATGCATGCTTGCCCGTGCAGCTTTATTTTTGACGTAAACTAGGTACTTTGTGTAAAATCAACATTTCCATTGATTTCTGTGGAGTGAGACTCTTATTCTTTTCAAATTTTTATCTTGACACATTGCTTCTGAGATAAGCCTGACTGCTTGTGCCAAACTACAAAGGGGATGAGCATAGGTTATCTGAGATGTGTATCTCCTTTACCCTGACTAGAGTGAGGGTGCCTGCTTGGACAGAGTACAAACTGACTGCCAACCAGAGATCCCATTTCTAACACAAACATTTTACATAACAGGAAGTTCTCAGTCCTAGCACTCCTTCCTCTCTACAGGTGTGTTTGCCCTTTTGAAACTGAGGGCCTGATTTAGAACTCGGCAAACGGGTTACTCCATCACAACGGTGAATGAAATCCTACCTGCCAAAATCTAAATTCTGTAGAATATAATGGGATTTAGATTTCGACGAACGGGATATCTGTCAACGTTGTGAAGGAGTATCCCATTCGCCAAGTTCTAAATCATGCCCATAGTGTGATGCAGTTCACTTGCCTAGGAAATGTGAAAATGCATTACAAAATATGATGACTACTAAAGACAAGTATAAAGATGGTTAGATCCATCTATTCGGTGGTGTAAGACAGGCCTGTTGTAATTCTTGTGATAATTCACACGCAAAGTGTCTCTTCTGGAAGTTGTGTGCTACGAAAGCCTCATCTCAGTGTGGGCTAGCCACTTAAGGCTCGAGCCCATGCCTGGCACTGCCTCAGCTTGAGATCTTCTTGGATCCTAGAGCCCAAAACTAGCCGAAATTTTCTGTGGCTTCTGCCCACCGCCCATGCTCTAACTCCATGCATCAAGAAATAAAGATAAAGCATTAACCTTTGATGTGAACCAGAAAAGAGAAAGCAAAATTTACCAATCCATGAAATGAAAAAAAACTTGGATGAATCTGTGCTTCCCAACTTGACTGAATTGTGTGATCCCAGGCAAATATTTTATTTTGCCATGGCTCTTTTTTCTTCAATATTGCATATGAGCACATCTTAAAAGTGCAACTTTGGGATATGTACAGTACAAAAACCTGTTCAGTTTGATTTAGGAGACTATAGTTTTGCTCCATGTATAATATGAATCTAGGTCATGTACAGTGTGCACATGATAACTGGCTTGCCTCTTACTTCACTAATGACATTATCATCAGAGCGCAGGGTGGCATGAATGTTTTTAAGCACATGTTTAAAAACTATTACTTTTAATCAATGTCTCTGCATGCAGTCATATAATCTGATGCACTAGAGTAATTTGTACACTAGGTTGAACGTTTTCACACTTTAAAAAAATGCACTTTTTGAAATGTGAGGAGACTTTATAATATTTTATATAATATTTGGTTCTCAGTTTACATTCCAAAAATGTTCATGGCTCTGCTCAGGAACATACCCTTAGAGCCAAGCCAGAACCTTGGTTTGACTCTTTCTGTTATTTTGTTGGCTCGCCCCCTCTACTCAATATACACGGCTCTTCAATATTAGAAGTGTTTCTCGTTTAAGAAGCAGTGAGGGATGTTTTTCTTGCATTGTTCACATGGTAAATTTAATCTCCACTAGGCATGAGGCAGAATTTAGTTGGTAGGTTGTATTAATGGATGTGAAAGGTGCCAGATAGAGAGCACCCAACTGTCAGAACCTCCAACAATTTGCCAGATTCTGACTGCTGACCAATGAACAATAACACCCTGGTTATGAGCTGATTGCTAAATTTTGATTGTCATGAAAATAGGGGTTTCTGCAAAGATCGGAATTCTGAATTGCATTATAATAATGTACTTACACTCTTTTTACCCTAATAGATTTTGGTGGTCAAACCTTCCAAGATGTCTCAGATTCAGAGGAAAACACCAGATAAAAAGACAAAACCTGCAGAATACAGTGCTTTAAATACTAATTATGCATGATATATCACATTTACAAGGTACAAACTTGAAATAGGAGGTATTTACAACATTTGGTGAATACCTCGCAAAGAAGTAATGGCATATACTGGTGTGCCCTATACCTTTCCTTCATTTGGCATACTTGTTATGAGGGCCAGAAACTCCTCTGTCGAGTGAGGGGGGTGTTCATTTTCTAAGCCCACGCAGATATTAAACATTGTGTGAAGACTGTCTGCTGGGGTCCAAACTTTGATGAGTGGTTTGTGGGAAAGACTGAAGAATGGTCATGGTGACAAGCCCAAGTAAATGTGTGGCTTATACAAGGTCTTATCCGATAATTGGTAAAACTAGAGTAAATACTTTTTGAAAATTCCACTCACCTAAGACTAAAGCTA
Organism: Pleurodeles waltl; assembly: GCF_031143425.1. NCBI lineage: Eukaryota > Metazoa > Chordata > Amphibia > Caudata > Salamandridae > Pleurodeles > Pleurodeles waltl. The sequence continues at coordinate 722,611,861 of NC_090443.1, forward strand.
AGGCAAGACTTGCACGATTTCACTAAGGATATTCCTCTTTCAGGTTCAGCATCAAACGTGGCTCCCATTACAACTCCATCAGTATTTATGAGGTGGCACTACCACATTCAGTTTTGTCAATACAGGACTATCAGTAATGCTGGGTTGCACTATTACTTCAAGATTACAAATATATCCCTGTTAGGAGTGGAGATTGACACTTGGAAATTAGAGATGTTGCACCACTTTTGCATGTCTTTCAATAATGTGAGGTCTTCCTTCTCGGATGAACTCTTCCGAGTTTGATCTGGAGGATTTATCCCCAGAAACTAATACAGTGATATCACATGTCGATTTACTCCATGACTCATAATAGTGATTTGGAGAGAAACTCCTGAGTCCTCCCGTATCAATATTTCGATGCCACTCATAATGAGAACTTCACAATAAGAAAATGAGATCACCAACTATCCAGTCCTATCATCTTGAATCTCTTGGACCTCAAATGTTAGAACTCCATCACCCCTGCCCCTGAACACTCTACATTGACTGCCAATCAAGCAACTTGTGGAATTCCATGTCTTCAGCCAAGTCCGAAAAGCACTTAAGCAATTAATCCCATAGCATGTTGGTGCTACCAGGCAGCTTGATACTTACAGTTCAGGTCACATAAGAGATTGCCCTCTGCTCGTCAAAAAATAACCATTTAGATGGTTGATCCTCACATACACAAGGCCCCTACTGCTGGCATTCACTGGGACTAGTACTTGCTTCCTTGTGCCTGTGCTTGAGTCTGAACCTACGACTATACCTCGGGAAGACTATACACTCGTTCTAATTTCCTGACACAGCCTTCATTACCTTACCCCTCATGAGTATTGAAGTGTTGTCTAGTGGCAAGGGGAGTAATGCAGGTCCCTCTTGCTGCTTCAGTGCAGGTGGCCCCCAAATGTTCACGGGCCCCGTAAAGACCAACAAATATCTTTGAGATGTGGGATACTCAGTGGCCCCTGCTCACACTCGCAGGGGGTGGGGCATCTTGTTGCCTGCCACCACCGCTAGGGACATAAGTGTCTTTTAAATAAGCATAAGTGCTGTTATTAATAGGTTTGCACCAATTTCAGTTTGTGGAAACTGTATTTATGAAAAATAATGATAGCCAAGTCTTTTATTCATTCAGAACCATGATGCTGCTCGGGGAATTTCAATGGCTACTTTCTAAACTGGAATTAGGGGTGGTGGGTGGAATTTAAAATGAGTAAAAAAATGTTATGTTGCCATAGTTCCCTTTAGCGCTTCAGTGCCATACTAATAGCAATACGGCACAATAGGAATCTGCATAACATAAAATGACATATTAAAGTGCTAGTATAAACCATACGAGGGCAGTTCGGAAAACTACTGTTTGAAATTTGAAAAGGAAACATTGCTGTATGCTGGATTTCTGATATCCTGTGGGTGTGAAAAGATTTGAAGAAATGTCCTGCCGGAAGACCTAACTGAAGCGTTTCCTCTTTAAATCTAGCACATTTTATTTTACTGGGCGATAGGTAAGACATTTTGGTAATGGAAACCAGAAGGTCTACATGGCAAACAATAAGCGACCAGCGGTGACCTGAGGCAGCGAACAAGCAACACGCAGTGGCTGAAAACACCTCCAATCAGTATTTCCGCAAACGCAGAAGCCCTGGAAAACGAGGTGTCCCACAATGTCTTAATTCGGAGAAAGGATGCTAACAGAGTCTGATTAGCTCCGTTTATCGTTAATTAATTACCTTTACGTAATTAGACACCCTGTTTCCAGTAGACATGGAGTCAAGTAGACTAGATTATTAGTGTAGTCAATTGTGTCTTTACAAAATCCTGAAATTAATGAAACGTGCAAAAGAATCTGCAGTTTTAATTGCACAGGTGTTGCCTTATGGCAAAGCTTTATCATCTGATTACACCAAGGGATTATTAGTGACTTTTTCTATCGAGGATGAGCCTGTGAAATGTACCTTAGCAACAGCTCATTAGTTTGGGGTTGTTACTGTATTATTTATTACAGCCAGCCTTCCCCATTATCGAGATTGATTCATGGCCCTACATATTTTCCTCCCCTCTGTGCCGAAAAAAACTCAACCCTGACTGCTGCCAGCCCAGCTGCAGCCTGGAAGCGCCGGAAAACGCGTCCAGCTCCGAGCGCGAGTCGGACGAAGAGGATAGGTGCCGCACGCGCACACAGGCGTAAAACTCGCGCTTTTTACGAGAGTGATGGGCAATCCTTCTAAGGCATAGAAAGGATTTAAAATGCGGATAATGAACCTTGTGTAATACTGACAGGGCTCCTGATAGGACATGGCGCTTTCATCGCCGCGCTTGCCTCTCAGAGATGAAGGCTTAGGTGTCAGTAAAACATTTATAACGTTGCGGTTTGTAACAACGAGTAGAGATGTCAATGAAAAGTGCATACGAAAGAGATTGTTTAAAAAGGCTAGGCTGTACCTTTATCTTCGGCATTTACCTACAAGGGTATTGGTTAGATCCTTCCGCTTGGTCGGATTATTAGCAAAATGCAAAGAACCAAATGATGTTTGAAGGTGCAGAAAAGAAAACAGAAAGTGCGGCATATTTGTCTGCAATTGTCAAAACTGCATTGCTTCTGCACAATGTTTCTCCACTCGATGTAAACGCTTAAGTAAGGCTCTCAATGAATTTAAAAAATACCACTGAGTTATTAATCAATAGGTTAGTGTCATAAATTATCGACACCCTCCAGAGAGGGATAAGCAATGTTAGCGGTATTTAAAATAATATGGTATATATAGCTTATATTCTTATTATTAATACTAGAATGCTACTATCACCTCTATTCTTACTGCGAAGATTAATAACACTAAAAACAATAACAGTAATAAAATAATACTGGGTTTTATTATTAATATTACCAGAAGTATTGCTATTATGACATCAACAGCAACAACAATAATAATAATAATCTACCACAAAAACAATATTATTACTGGGATTATTTTCTTGGCATTCGTATTGTTGGAAGTTATACAATCACTAATAATATCAGTATTTTCACATCACTGCTTGCTTTGCACATCTTTGTTAGTCTTATTGACAGAACCACGGCTGTTGGTTTCACTTTTGTAGTTCTCCTCCAACACCAACTGTTTTTGTTAGTTCACACAAAAGCAAGGAGTAACGTTCTGCTTAAACCAGCTGTATTGGTTTAAACAGGATGATAAGAGTGCTGGTTACGGGTGGGCGCACACGTATCTCTCAGCGGCGTGATACACAAAGCGTGGGGCAGGTGTACTATTCCATCCCAACACAGCCAAAGGCTGAGCCTGACTTTCCGTGAAGGGAGGGGCGACTAGCACTAGCACATCCTTAACCTCTTAACCCTGGCTACTTGAACCTGTCAATGTCCATGCCGCATAGATCTACAATAGCTGGCGTACTATGCCTACAAAACACATCCACGTAAACAATAATAATTAAAGCAACTTCAGAAATAAAAACAATTCAAGGTCTGTTTCTTTTAGAGATTCATCTCACGTGGCACCCACGTTCATATGCCTCGTTGAGGCCAGAGGTATCCGTAATCAAGAGAAGTAGCAAACATACAGGTAAAGGAGAGTAAGGTGGGACAAGGATGTACAAATGTCCTCGATATTCTGTAGTTTAGGAATGAAGAAAGATGAAGGAGCAGGGGTAAGGCCAGAGTATGTATCTCCATCCCACTCATCTCAAGTCTGGTGGCAGAAACTGAAGCTAAAAAAGTGATAAAGGGGAAATGACCATGGCTGACAAGAAAGGACACCATCCGCTCACCGTGCAAGATAATGTGGCAAGCAAATTAATCAAATGCCCGCTTTTCCAGTGTGATGATTGTGAGTTAGTCGGAAATCCATTAGGAGATTCCCGGGGGCCAGAATTACTGTTTTCGGGTGGCATTTCATCATGGAATTCCACCTATTATGAGTAGATGCATCCGAATGGGGCATAACTGTGTAGACTCAGAATTAGTCTGCTGAATTCTAGATGGTATTCCCTATTCTGAAGAGCAGGTGGTAAATGTGCGCATCGGAGAGCCTGCAGGGTGGGGGAGGAAGGAGGTGGGCTAGGCGGTTAAGGGAGGGAAAGGTAATAGTTTTGTCAGAGGGGAACATTGCATGTACTGCCTTTGCCAAATAAAAAAATTAGAAGGGACCTAGGGATGGGGCTTGACTGCAGTTGCACACAAAGCTTCATGCAATTTTACCGGCTTGAATTTCAGGCCATTAAAATCAGGACTTGTATTTCCGTACGCAAGAAAACCAGGCCATTCGTGATCATATAGAGTGATATCCCACCTGGGGTTCCACCTTTACGCATTCAGACCCATGATACATTTTTGCCAGATAAATTCTAATTATATTCTTTCAAATAATTTGTATTTTTAATGTATTCAATGGCAACCATGTAGAAATGATAGGGGGTTCCTTAGCTCACTTTAGGTCAGACTGCATATGTTTCTCATCATATCTTTTTTCAGTTTTGGCTATTTCTTTCATATAAACGTGAAACTGGCTTTGGCCTCCTCTTTCCAGATGCTCAGGGCATTAATCAGATGGGAGTGGTAAATGAGCACCACAAAAACGGATGTCTCATTCACCTCCCTCTTTGTTATTGTTGCACCACCTCATTTAGACTGCTCTAGAAGTAACTATTAATGATGGCAGATCCACCTCCGCCTCTTTCATGACGAATTGTCATCTGGTGGCCATATAGGCAACATAAATGGTGGCGGCACACCTGGCCTGTTTGAGAAGGATCCCATGCCACATGTTCAGATGGCATTAATAGTGTGGACAAGTCAAAGAATCTGCTGAGATCGTTCATTATCCACTGGGTATTTACAGCACTTCAGGGACAGGGTACTGGAAAGTTAAACATTATCCATATTTGTGATGGCAGATCCGACATGCCGTCCTTCTTCCAAGGAGTGAAACTCAAAATGTGTCCACTAACCTTTAATTGTGACTGTAGTCTTTTCTCATGCTCTGGAAATGTAGGTCTATAGGAACTGTAGGTCTGGCTACATAGCGGTATTCACATCCTGCCTGAGAAAGATCCAGTACCTTCCAAATGTAAATTTTGGTATCTGATCAAGACTCACTTTCCGACTTCTTAAAATTCCTCACCATAGAATCCCCATTGAGTTGAGGATAACATTCAAACTATTTAAACTTCATACACTGAGAGCTTAATTACCACAGACAGGTTAAGCTTGGGCATTATTAGATATGGGTCAAAAACTCGCTTGTATTTTTGAAGCTCTGTTTGGGATTTCAAGCCTCTGTGTGCTTCTTTCCATGCATTGTTGTGGGTAATTTAAAGGAAAGGCTAGGATGAGTTAAGTTCCTCCCCATGAAGAGACCACTACATTTCAACATGAGCCCTTTTTGTATTTTTCCAAGAATAAGGCATATCCATTACAGCAAATCTTTTAAACTTTGTCTAATCATTACAGACGTGCAAGACATTTTCTTTTCTTTAAGAGATTGCTATCCAGCCATTACCAATCTTTTCACCTTTCCAAAGTTTTCTTTTTTAAGATATTGGCTCCTGGGGATGGGGTCGCCAGGGCCTCCCTGAAGCTCGGGGATGGGGGCTGTTTGCCCTAGACCCTTTTTTGAAAAGATTAGCCCTGGGGGATTGGATCCTTAGAGCCTCAGAGAGGCTCATGGAGGGAGGCAAGTCATTTTACCACAGATTCACAGAAAAATAAAAAATAAACTTTTTTTCAGCCTCAGGAGGCTCCCTCTAGGACCGCCTCCCCAACCAGGCATATGGGGGCAGGGTATCCCTACATTGCCTTCCTTATATCTATTTTTTAGCTTTTTTCAGGAATCAGGACATAGTTCAAGGTCCTTCGATGGCTACAGCTACATAATGTGTCAGCCAATCAGATCTCACCTTGATATTTGTTGTGTCCGTGGACCCCTCTGTACCATGAAATACACAACATATTTGAGGTGTAATTTCTCAAAAGCTACTGAACTGATTTACACCAAATCATTTATAGTATGCTTTCTGGACCTCAATCTAGCTTTCTACCAAAGTTGGTGTAAATGCGTTCACGTCTTTGGGGACCCTCCCTTTTTCTCAGCCACTGCTTGATGGATATCCCCAAAACTTTCCAGGAAGGAACTGACATGGAAGAACATTTTTTGGACAGTTTTGTGACAATTTGTCAAACAGCACCAAAGTTACTAGGTAGGTAAGCAAAAAATAATTTTCCTATGGAAACAGGATCCTAACTATAACTATTCTGTGGCAACCACACACCACATACACAAATGCATATATACAGACATTGTATAATATATGTTCACTGAAAAAACACAAAGGATAAAGTAACTATACAGTTATGTGTGATGAAAACGTCTCTTTTTAAAAAGAACCTTAGAAATTGCCTGAAAAAAACAAAGGTTAAACTAATGTTACAGTTAGGTGAATAAATCAGCGACAACATTAATGGTTTGAAAAAAACACAGAAATTCACCAATTACAGTTAGCAGAGCTAACTATAACTTGCCTCTCCACCATGCACTGCTTGTAACCGCACATATTATATTACTTGTGACATGTTCTATGACATCATTTAGGACATGACAATATAACTGGTGAATTTCTGTGAATCTTTTAGTTTAAAATGTTAATGTTTTTAAAAAGATGACCATACCTAAATGCTATCCCCTTCTGTATACGGCCTGCCGGGTGTGTGTTGAACTGGCTGCAATGTGTGGCTTGTGGCCAAAACATACAACCAAGCCCCTTACAGCCAACTCCACAATGGGGTTGGCCATTGGGCCTTGGCCCTAGGGACTCCATCTCCTAGGGATCCTTTTTTAATTAAAGGGGAGAGGGGCATGCAGACCCCCTCCTTGAGCCTCTTTATGTCCTGGTGACTCCATCCTGCAGGGCCATTTATATATACATAAGAAAAGGGGAGGAGGGGTTTGCAGCCTCCTCCCCAAGCCCTTTTAGGCCCTGCTGACCCCATACCCCAGGGCCATACATATATGTTAAATGGAGAGGGGGTGTGTAGCTTCTTTAGGCCCTGGTGAACCCATTCGTCAGGGATGTACATATAAGTTAAAAGGGGAAGAAGGCCACACGATCTCTGTCCTCCAACCTTGCTAGGCCCTGGGGACCCCATCTCTCAGGACCATTTCTAAAAGTAAAGGAGAGGGGGCTGTGTGGTTTCTCCCCAAGCCCTTATCAGTCCTGGGGACTCCATCCCCAGAGGTCACTTATTTAAATAAAAGGGAGGTTAGGCCCAGCTGATATCATCCCCCAGGACCACATTTAAAATTGTTTTTTTACATAAAGTGGAGAGGGTGCACATAGATCCCTTTTTCAGGCTGATTTTAGCCCTGAGAACCCATCCCCCAGGGCCCGGCACTGTTAAAGGTGGGTACACTAGTGCCCACCCAGAGCCCCACCATACTTTCATTGGGGACTGCAGGGGTTAGCCCCAAGGCCCTCACCAGCTCCACACAAACAGCGGGAGCCAGCATTGCACCCATCCAAGGGACATCTCCTAATGTTGCTACCTGTGGGCAGGAGCAATATTTGTATCTGTTTTTCTGCCCACATCAGTGCAGAGAGGGAAACAGATCAAAAGTCCACTCCCAGTGGGTGGGAACATTTTTAAAGCTCCTGCCCACTAGCAGTGGACTTAGTGTTTGCTTCTGCTTGGTAGGAAATTAAAAAATGCTTTCACCAAGTGAGAGCAAACACAAGTTTTCCTGCCCACTCCGCTGCCAGCAAGGAAACAGCTACGTCCCACAGGGTGGGCTCCCCAGGACACAGCTACAGATTCAGCTCCCAGTATGAGATCTCCAGGGCCATAATGGCTCAGGGAGGGGCTGTGAAGCCCCCTCCCGTAAAGTATTCATCCCTGTGGGTAGGCTCCCCAGGGCTTATAATGGTTCAGGGAGGGGGGCCTTGTAGTCCCCTCCCTTTTTGTTAAAATTCAGCCCCAGTACGCTGGCAGGGCCCTTTAAGGTTCAGGGACGGTGGGTGCGTAGCTACCCCTCCTCATTTTGTAAATAAATTTTGGACCCAGGGGTTGGGTCCTTGGGGCTTCTGGAGGCTCAGGGAGGGTGGCCACACCACTTCCCTCCTCATATAAACATATTTTGGCCCAATGAATGGGCTCCTGGGGTCCTGTGGAGGCCCAGGGAGGGGCTTCACACAGCCCCTTTCCTCTTTATGAATAAAGTCATGGAGGTGGGTTCCCCCGGGCATAACCACACATAATAAATGCGACTCAGATGCCATTTAGGTTATTTTTTGATCCTGTGAAAGCCTTGCAGGATCGCTGCATTTTTGACCAATTTTATTTTGCCTGGGGGTGGGAGGTCCTTTTGGGTCCACCCCAATAGGGCCTAGAGATCAGGGTGTCCTGCTCATTTATATTATTTTGTTTTCTAACTTTAGGGAAGGAAACTAAGTCATAGAGCTCTGTAATGGCTGCCAGAAACATTTTTCTGATGTTGCTGGCAGCCAATCAGAGTGCTTGCTCTTGCAGGAGTCTGACTCCCATGGGAGTGAGATGGCCCAAATAAAATAAAGCTCCCTGGGCCGATCAGAACACTCTATTTTTAAATAAAAATTTTAAATTTCCTCTCCTGCAATAGTCCCTCAAGACTAAAGTAAATTCTCAAAACTTACTAAACCGATTTACACCAAATCACAAGAAGCAACATTTGCAGACCAAGATCTAGCTTCCTGCCAAATTTGGTGTAATTCCGAACAGCTGTTTTTGCTGTAGCCTGCCTTAAAGAAGTCTATGGAAAATGCATGGAGGTTTTGCGTTTTGGGTCCGGCTTTTTAACCTATGGCAGTGCTAACTTAACTATAACAACCCCTATAACAACCCAGTGGTGACTGCCATTGCTGCTTCATAAGCAATACCTGCAGTTTTTGGAGCTATCTGTGAAATTGATGCATCCCCATCCTGAGGTATTTTATGTTTATATATATATGTGCAAAGTGGTCAAAAGATGGCACACCCTCTCCTGCCAGTGCCAGCAACAGAGATTGTCCGTCCTCCATCAATATTCATCAGAAAACTTTCCCAGTTTATAATTTTAAGGAATTAAAATAATAAACTTGGAAAATACGAGATCCCCAGAGTGTTGCATTCTCTTTGTTGATGTGTTTAAAATAATAAACTTGGAAAATTTGAGATTCCTGGAGTGTGGCCTTGTCTTTGCTGAGAAGTATGTGTGTGTGTATATATATATATATATACATATATATATTTTTTATATATATATATATATATATATATATATATATATAAATATATATATATATATATTAACCAAATTTTACAGGGACATTATAGTTAGGCTCACATTTTAAACATACCAAACCATAGACGTTACCCTGTTATAGTTAGAGTTATTTTAAGCAGCTATAACTCATGCTCTAAGGTAGCTACAACTCGCACCCCTGCCATACACAGTTTTTCTGTCACAAACTTTTCTGCAAATATTACATTGATATTATCAGTGATGTAATCAAAGATGTCACAAATGCCGTAATTTGTGCGGTAATTAGCAGTGCATGAGTTATAGTTACCTTCAGCCACAAGTTATAGTTATGTGAGGCCCTGCTGCTAACCCCTACATCCACCCAACCCTGTGCTGCACATGGCCTTTGGCCATGCACAGCAGTTGTTAGCGGCAGGTGCACATGCCACAATCCCTCTGCCGATTGTGACCCCAAGAACAACATCCCCCGGGGTCCAGCCTAATTATTTTTTTTTTGAGGAGGGGGCTGCATGGCTCCCCTCCTGAGGGCCAATCACAGCAAACAGCTGCGTCCCAGAGGTGGGCACCCCAGGAGATAGCAGGAGCCGACCGTGGAGGTTAGCAGTCCTGAGGGCCATCACTGGCTCCTCACAGCCCCCCTCCAACGAAAATAGCCCCAGGGAGGTGGTGGCTTCTGGGGCTTGGGGGTCCAAAACAGACCCCTTTCACTGTTTTAGTATAGCCCAGGGAGGTGGTGCTCCCTGGGGTTACCGGGGGCCACGTGCCCCCATCAGTATTTGTTTAGCACCCTGGGGAGGTGGTGGTCCCCAGGGCAGTTGGGGGTAACGGTCCACCACAACATATTTGTTTAATGCCCTGGGGAGGTGCTGATCCCCGGGGCAGTGGGGGGGATGCACATGGCCCCCCTCATTCTATGTGTTTAACACCCCAGGGAGGTGGTAGTCTCTGGGGCAGCCAGGGGGCCATGCACACTCTGCATTATATTTGCTTTAAGCCCTGGGGAGGTGGCTGTCCCTGGGGCAGCGGGGTGCCACCAGATTCAATTTAATGAAAGCCCCAGGGAGTTGATGGTCCCCGGGGCAGCAGGGGGGCCACCAGATTAAATGTAATGAAAGCGCCAGGGAGGTGGCAGTCCATGGGCAGTGGGGGGCATGTGGCCCCCCAAATCGTATTTGTTTAACACCCCAGGGAGGTAGTGGTCCCTTGGGCCAGCAGGGGGGCCAAGCAGCCCCCTGCATTAACTTTAATGAAAACCCTGGGGAGGTGGTGGTCCTAGGGGGAGCAAGGAGCAGTGCGCCCTACATCATATTTTCCTTTAAGCCCCAGGCAGGAGGCAGTGACTGGGGCAGGAGGAGATCCACGCGCACTCCCATATCATATTTGTTTAATGCCCCGGGGCAAACGGTGGTTCCCTGGGCAGGGGGGTTACGCGCATCCCACAAATTAAATGTAATGAAAGCCCCAGGGTGATGGTGGTCCCAGGGAGCAGGGGGGGCTGGGCGGCCCCCGCATTAAAATAACAATGTCCCAGGACTTGGCCCAACCGGGGGCTTATTAAAAAATAAGTGTGGGAGCCTGTGCTTGTTTAAAAAAAAAAAATTGTGTGGATCCCCGGATCTGCGGCGATGTCTGCCGAAAATGTAAAAAAAAAAAGGCTGTTTTGCCTTGGGGGTTCCCTCTGGGTCAGGGCGTCCATACTTTGGCCCCTTTTCTTATTTTTACAATTTTTTCTGTGACTTGGCTGAAGCTGAATCCCAACTTGACTGCCAACACTTCCTTGTTGAAGAGAGGAGAAATCCCTTGCGTCCCTATATATACAAATTTAGATTTTTTAAAATTTCTCTAAAGCTACTGAACGGATTTACACCAAATAGCAAAAAGAGCACTTTCTGGACTAACAGCTACCTTTCTGCCAAATTTGGTGTAATTCCGCCCAGTGGTTTCTACGCTATCGCTGTTCAAAATCCCTATGGGAAAATAGTGTTTTGGGACCCCCCTTTTTCTCGGCCCCCACTTGAAGGATCACCCTGAAACTCTCCAGACAGACGCTGAAGTGAGCATCATATTTTCTTGGAAAATTTTGTGAAGAATCATTAAACAGTGCTAAATTATTAGTAAGACAAAAAGCACTAGGTCCTAACTATATATATATATATATATATATATATATATATATATATATATATATATATACATACATACATACATACATATATATATATATATATATATATATATATATATATATATATATATAGTTATAGTTAGGACTTCTTATATATATGTATATATCTATATATACAATAATACATTATACCTAGGCTGTTATAGTTAGGGCTTTTTTCCATAGACAGAGCATTTTTTGTTTTGTCAATAACTTTGGCGCTGCTTGATAAATCTTCACGAAATTTTCAAAACATATACTTTGGCCATGTTCAGCTGCTGTCTTGAAAGTTTCCGCATGATCAGTCAAGTGGGGGCTGAAAAAAGGGGGATCCCAAAACACTTTTTCCCCATTTTAAGTCAATGGGATTTTTTTTTTTTTTTAATATGACTACAGCCGGAGCCGCTGGCTAGAATTAGACCAAATTTGGCAGGAAGCTAGCTGTTGGTCCAGAAAGCTTGCTTTGTGTGATTTGGTGTAAATCTGTTCAGTACTTTCTGAGATATTAGAGTTTAAAAAAGATAGATATATAGAGACGATGATCCTCTATGGACCCGGATCCAAGGGTCCGGGTCCGCATCTGTGAATCTGGCAGAAAAGCAAAGCCCCGATTGGCTGACCACAACGTGACAGAAATGTTGTGGCATGAGCTATGTAACTTTTGATTTTTTTTCCAGTGAATTTCTTTTATTTTAAAGTAATTGTATTTACTATATCTTATTCAAAACCCCACAGCGCACGGCCTTTGGCCATGCGCAGCAGGGTTGGTCGCAAGGCCTGGCCTGCTGCCAGGTCTTGCAGCCAAATCCTTATAACCACCCAACCCTGCTCCACACACGTCCTTTGGCTCTGTGCAGTGCAGGTTGGCCACAGAGTGGATCTGTGAGAGGGTGCATGATTGGGTCTGAAAGTGGGTGTGTAAGTCTAAGTGGGTCTGAGTGGGTGCATGAGTGTCGGAGTAGGTGTGTGAGTGGGCACGAGTCTCTGAGTGAATGAATTAGTGTATGAATGAGTTTGTGGTTTTTCTTTCAAATTTTTTCACATTTGCGAATAATTTGTGAAAATTCACAAAAATAAGTGAATTTTTGTTAAAATCTCGCATGGTGACGCAAAATAATTTTAAACCCATCATTTGTCACTAAACCACACCTATATCACACTCCTGGAGTCAGGGAACCTTCATCCTGACCCCTTATGCCACTTTTAATAAGGATTTTTTCCCCAGGGGACCGTGTCTCATGAAATAAAGTGGTGGCTGCAGCTTTCTAGTCAGGTTGTGGTCTGCCAATTACAGTGCTTCTTTTTGTATGCATTTTCACAAAACATCATGAATTTCCCTGATTTATTTGTGAAATAATTGCAAAGTCCACGCGGCAAGAGATATACACATTTGTTTTCCCTTTTAAACTACTGAACAGATCTCCACTGAATAAGTGAAAGCGTGATCTGCGTACAGAAAAGTAGTTTTCTGCCAAGTTTGGTGTTATTCCATCTAGTGTTTCGAGCTGTAGTCTTGTGTAAAGTTCCTATGAGAATCAACATGGAAAAAACAACTTTTTTGACACTACCTTTTCTTGCTCCTTGCTTGATGGCTCACCCGAAACTTTGCATATGACAACACTTTTCTTGGAAATTTGTTTGAAGAGTCGCCAAGAGGCGCCAAAGATGTAGGTAAGTCAAAAAATGCTTTTTCTATGGAAACGTGGTCCTAACTATAAGTACCTAGTTGTAGGTAATATATATATACAACTAGGTACTTATAGTTAGGACCACGTTTCCATAGAAAAAGCATTTTTTGACTTGCCTACATCTTTATATATATATATATATATCCACAATGCTCACTTATGTTAAAGTGAAATGAGAAGCCACACAAGACAGTGGGTACAGAAGCACAATACTTTTATTCCACCACACAGCAACGTGTTTCATTCATTTTGGTCTTCATCACAAAACCCTGGTGGTCATTGCATTTCTTATGTATGCCAATGTTAAAATAGAAAAGGAAAACATACTTCATTGAAATTTTGTTTGTGACACGAAACAATAATTACCATAAATTGCATGCAATTCCATTTAACATAGCCCCTGTACCCCAATTTTTTCTAATATTCCACAAAACACCATCTAATAGGCTAGAGATAGCCTATATAATTCACTGAATCATTATACATTATAAAGGTATAGTAGCAAAGCACCATCTAAGCTGGAGAAAACCTATCCAAAATCTAACCTCCCATTTGTAGTTTAACATGAAATTCACTGACACCATATTACATTATAAAGCTGACTTAGCAAAACATTTATCTCAGAGCATATTAGAGAATTTACACAACAATTATCCTTTTAACTTCAGAAGATATATTCAGAATTTGTCATCCTCTATATAGAAGGGGGAATGGACCTGAAAGAAGAGAGGCTCACATAGTTTTTATAACATAACCTATAAGAATCATTAATCAACACAACAAATAAGATCAACGTGGCAAAGTCAGAAAGACTCACAAAGATCATTTATTCAAGATGCACTTGTAAGTCTTCTTCCATATTCATCTTTATTGGGGTCAGAGATCCCATCTTCAGGAAAAACCTAGATTCCTTCCTCCTAAGGGTCAGAACTCTATCCCCCCTCTTGGGTTCCTAGGTACACAATCATTGCCCACAAATCTGGCATGTTTCCAATCCCCTCCTTGTGAGTTATTAAAATGTTTTGCTCTGCCATAACTTTGATCATTTTTTGTTATGGTACGCCAGTGTTCCAAGATATGTTTCTTCCCAGGTAAGCTAGTAGACCCTATACACCATTTATTGCAGGTACACATAATGCCATATATCACAAATTCTGTTTTACCTGTTCTTAACCTAGTGATTTTCCACCTCTTGTCTATATGGTCTAAGAGAATATTTTGACATAGGCCACAGCACCTGAATCCACTTTCTTGTTCCAATCAATTTCCTGATTTGTCGGGCAGTTAAATTTGAACCAACAGATCTCTCAAAGACGTATTTCTTTGAAAAAAGAAGTAGATTGATGTGTCCCTACCTTGTCTTTTAAAATTGGGTCACCTCTCAATATATCCCATCTACTCTCTAAAAAGTTTCTCAGCTGAATGGATTGCTTAGTATATTTCACAAAGAATATTGGTTCATTTTTAGTGGATATAACACTGGGGTAGAAAAATATTTGTTCCCTGTTCATCTGATTTTCTCTCCTACCTGCTTTACATAGGGCCTAATTACGAGTCTGGCAGTCAATAGACCGCCAGACTCGTAGTGGCGGTCTGCACCACCGCTGCTGTGGTGGTCCTGCTGCTACATTACAACCCTGGCAGTCCAACCACCAGGTTACCTCTGTCTCCACCAGGTTCGGTAATCCCGACAGGCTGATGGTGGGTACAGGTTGTAATCAGCCAGGGCGGTGCTGCACCCACCGCCGCATTGCAGATTGCAGTCTGGTTCTTCACCACCCTTTTCATGGTCATTTCACCATCATGAAAAGGCTGCCGGAGAACAGGTGGAGGGGGCCACAGGAGGCCCATGTCATGGTCAGTGCAGGGGTCCCTCTGCCCAGCACCCTCATAATGTGCACTGTTGTGCAGACAGTGTGCATTATGAGGGTGCTGGTGTCCCCTGCGGGCGGCAGCATTGCTGCCGGCTCAATTACGAGCTAGAGACAATGCTGCCACCACTTTCCCGCTGGGCTGCCCAGCAGAAACCTTGGTTTCCACCCGTCATCCCAGCAAGAAAGACATAATGGGGCTGGCCGGGAGGTCACCACTACAGTGGCGGACATCCTTTTGGGAGTTTGGAAGATGACTGTTCCGGTCCGTCAAACTCATAATGAGGGCCTTAATGTCTTGTGGGGATACTCTCTCATTCTCAATCCCTCCGTGTAGGAGGCAGTCCTCGCTTATAGTGAGTACCTGATGGTACTTACACCTTGTGCCAGGTCCAGTTATCCCTTATTAGTAGATTAGTAGTGTTCTAGCAGTTTAGACTGATAGAGGTAGCTATAGCAGAGCAGCTTAGGCTGAACTAGGAGACATGCAAAGCTCCTACTATACCACTTATATCATATAGCACTATATCATAAGAAAACACAATACTCAGAGTTACAAAAAATAAAGGTACTTTATTTTAGTGACAATGTGTCAGAAATAGCTCAGAGGATATACTCCCTTAAAAGGTAAGTAAGATACACAAAATATACACACAAACCAAAATTAGGTAAGTAAAACACTTAGAAAAGTAGTGCAAACACTGTAGAACACAATAGAATGCAATAGGAGACAATAGGCCTTGGGGCAACACAAACAACATACTCCAAGAGTTTAATGCGAAAAACAAATGGACCCCAGGCCTAGTGTAGTGTGTAGAGGGTTGCTGGGAGTGTAAGAAAACACTAAGGGTGTCCAAGATACCCCACCCAAAGACCCTGAAAAGTAGGAGTAAAGTTACCCTACTACCCCAGAAAGACAGTAAAGTCGAGATAGGGGATTCTGCAAAGACAACAACACACTGCAAAGCACTGAAGATGGATTCCTGGACCTGAGGACCTGTAAAGGAAGGGGACCAAGTCCAAGAGTCACGCAAGTGTCGATGGGGGGCAGGAGCCCACTAAACCCCGGATGAAGGTGCAAAAGGGCTGCCTCTGGGTGGAAGAAGCTGAAGATTCTGCAACAATAGAAGGTGCCAGAAAATTCTCCTTTGGCCAGAAGATGCGCCACGGCGTGCTGGAGGAGGCAGATTTCTTTCCACGCAGAAAGACTGCAAACAAGCCTTGCTAGCTGCAAGAGTTCCGGTTTAAGATTATGGGTGCTGCCAGGGCCAGGAAGGACCAGGAGGTTGCCCCTTGGAGGAGGAGACAGACGGGGCGCTCCGCAACACAGAGAGCCCACGCAGAAGCAGCCAGCACCCGCAGAAGCACTTGAACAGGCATTCAAGAAATCTGAGCATGGCAGTTGTCTCAGCACAACAAAGGAGGGTCCCACGAAGCCGGAGGTCAACTCAGCAAGTTAGGCAATGCAGGACGGAGTGCTGGGGACCTGGGCTGTGCTGTGCACGAAGGAAGTCTTGCAAAAGTGCACAGAAGCCCTAGCAGCTGCAGATCACGCAGTACACAAGATTACTGTCTGGCTTGGGGAGGCAAGGACTTACCTCCACCAAATTTGGACAGAAGGACCACTGCACTGTTGGGGTCACTTGGATCCAGCTCCTGTGTTCCAGGGACCACGCTCGTCAAGATGAGAGGGGACCCAGAGGACCGGTGTTGCAGAAGTTTGGTGCCTGCGTTATCAGGGGGAAGATTCTGTCGACCCATGGGAGATTTCTTCTTGGCTTCCAGTGCAGGGTGAAGGCAGACATCCCTCAGAGCATGCACCACCAGGAAACAGTTGAGAAAGCCGGCAGGATTAGGCTCTACAATGTTGCTGGTAGTCGTCTTGCTACTTTGTAGCGGTTTTGCAGGCGTCCTGGAGCAGTCTGCGGTCGATCCTTGGCAGAAGTTGAAGAGAGAAGTGCAGAGGAGCTCTGGTGAGCTCTTGCATTTGTTATCTGAAGAGAAACCCACAGGAGAGACCCTAAATAGCCCTCAGAGGAGGATTGGCTACCTAACCAGGTAAGAGCCTATCAGGAGGGGTCTCTGACATCACCTGCTGGCACTGGCCACTCAGAGGCCTCCATTGTGCCCTCACACCTCTGCATTCAAGATGGCAGAGGTCTGGAACACACTGGAGGAGCACTGGGCACCACCCCTGGGGTGGTGATGGACAGGTGAGTGGTCACTCCCCTTTCCTTTGTCGAGTTTCGCGCCAGAGCAGGGGCTGGGGGCTCCCTGGACCGGAGAAAACTAGCTTATGCAAGGAGGGCACCATCTGTGCCCTTCAAAGCATTTCCAGAGGCTGGTGGAGGCTACTCCTCCCCAGCCCTTAACACCTATTTCCAAAGGGAGAGGGTGTAACACCCTCTCTCAGAGGAAATCCTTTTTTCTGCCTTCGTGGGGCTGGGCTGCCCAAACCCCAGGAGGGCAGATACCTGTCTAAGGGTTGGCAGCAGGGGTAGCTGCAGGGAAAAACCCAGAGAGCTAGTTTGGCAGTACCCGGGGTCCATGCTGGATCCCCGGGGATGCATGGGATTGGCACCCCAATCCCAGATTTGGCTTGGGGGGACAATTCCATGATCTTAGACATGTTACATGGCCATGTTCAGAGTTACCATTGTGAACCTACACATAGGTATTGATCTATATGTAGTTCTCACGTGTAATGGTGTCCCCACACTCACAAAGTCTGGGGAAATTGCCCTGAACAATATGGGAGCACCTTGGCTAGTGCCAGGGTGCCCTCACACTTAGTAACCTTGCACCTAACCTTCACCAATGAGGGTTAGAAATATAGGTGACTTATAAGTTACTTAAGTGCAGTGTAAAATGGCTGTGAAATAACGTGGACATTATTTCACTCAGACTGCGTTGGCAGTCCTGTGTAAGAATTGTTTGAGCTCCCCATGGGTGGCAAAATAAATGCTGCAGCCCATAGGGATCTCCTAGAACCCCAATACCTTGTGTACCTAGGTACCATATCCTAGGGAATTATAAGGGTGTTCCAGTATGCCTATAAGAATTGTAGAAAATAGTCACTAGCCTGCAGTGACAATTTTAAAAGCAGAGCGAGCATAAACACTGAGGTTCTGGTTAGCAGAGCCTCAGTGATACTGTTAGGCACCACACAGGGAACACGCACAGGCCACAATTATGAGCACTGGGGTCCTGGCTAGCAAGATCCCAGTGACACAGGCAAAAACAAACTGACATATAAGTAAAAAATGGGGGTAACATGCCAGGCAAGATGGTACTTTCCTACACTCCATCATCTGGGTCTTGATCAGTTGGCAGTCTTCCTCTTTTAAACTATTTATTTTCATCCTAAGGAATTCACTATAGGGTATACTCCATTTAAACTTGGATGATTGATAAATTTATATAAAATGGAATTATTTGCGATAACTTTTCTGAAAATATTTGTTATAAGAGTATTATTTTCAGTGGACAATGTCAGATCCAGGAATTCCATACTCTTCCGGCTGTAATTCATAGTGAATCTTAGATTGAGATTTTTTTGAAGCGTTGCTGTGGTGGAATAAAGGCATTCGGCTTCAGTACCCACTGGCTTGTACCATTTTTTTGCTGCTACCTGCAGGCGGGAGCAATGCCCGCTCCTGTTGGAGACAAGGAGCCAGCTGGGGATGCGGCATATTTGGCTTCCCTGTGACCCCCAACAATCATGTAGTGTGTGACCTGGGTAGGCTTGAGGGCACCCACTCTATAATGTCTAGGTGCCAGGGAATAGGGTCCAAGGGACCAATTTTGGCCCAGGGAAGGGGAGCTGCATGCCACCGTCCCACTTTCATGAATAATTAAATAGGCCCAGGGGTTAGGGTCCCCTAGGTCAATATTGGCCCAGGGAGGGGTGCTGCGTGTTGGGTTAGCTGCATGCGGTGGTTTACCCACAGGGCTTGGCCTTCACTCATGTGTGGCATGGAGTTCACTGCATGGGGTTGGGATGGACCTGTCCCTGCGGCCAACCCCCTCCCGCAGGCCATGCATGGCGGCAGTTGGAATAATGTATGGTAATTAATTATTATTTCATGTTAAAAAAACAAAAAAAATTCACTTGAAAAACAATTAGGACCTAGAATTTAACATACCCTAGAAATTCATTAAAATATTCAAAGGTTACAGGGACATTATAGTTAGGTTCACAATTTACACACACAAAACCACAGAAATTTAGCTGCTATATCCCATCTGTGACGTGGGATTGGCTGCAGGGTCTGGCCTGTGGCCGGGCTCTAAACACAACCCCTTGAAGGTGGCATATCCCCTGTGAAACTCCATCCCACATTTTCACCATTCATTAACTTTTTTTTCTCTTTTGTTTTGTGGTATTGTACTACTGGGTCCCGCAAGAGGACCGCAGCTGGGCCACACTAGGTTCCACTGTAGTACCAAGGTTACTGGGGTACACATTTTTCTCACTTCTTTTTTGGACCCTGGGGATTCCTTCTGGGTCCTCCCATGAAGACCAGGAGGGGAGGGTATAGCTATCGTGCCCCTTATTTTTTTATTTTTTTTAATTGTTCATTTTTCCTCGAGGTTCAGCCTGCCAATTGGCTTTTGGTACCAAGGGGTAGGCAATGGTCCCATGCAATGGAAAAGGCAGACAGGAGAAAAACATCTTTCAGACAATCAGAAACATTTATTTTTTAAATTTGTAAAACTGCAGGACTCCTCCTGTACTCCCACAGACCCCTCTGGGACCAATTGCTCAAAATATCTAGTTTTTGAATGGTGTCATGACCACCCCTGTCTCTTTAAACACAAATTTCTCCAAAACAGATGAAGGGATTTACACAAAATTATGAAAATCATGCTTTCTCAGTAAACTTTTATTATCATAACTATGCACAAGAATGAGAGGGTAATAAGATGCATTACTACTTTTAATGCCGGCTCTAAGGCAATGATGAATATTTTAAAGCAATACTGGCACTTAATTAAAATGGATAAGACTATAGGTTCATTAGTTGGCCCTTATCCGAGATTAACATATAGGAAGAGTAGGTCTCTGCAGGACATTCTTGTGCATAGTTATGATAATAAAAGTAGGAATGACAATGTGGGATTTATGAAGCAGACAGGCTTTTATAAATGCATGAGATGTAAGGCATGCAAGTACAGTAAGAACTGTAAAACATATATGTTGGCCACAGGGGAGGAGAGGAAAATTAATAAGTTTATAAATTGTAATTCGGACTATACTGTATATGTTATTAAGTGTCCGTGTGACCTCTGGTATGTGGGCAGCACAATTTTCCCTGTTAAGAAACGGATATTGGAACACTGGAGGGCGATTAAGAAAAATGATGTTAATTCTCCTATAGCTCGACATTGTAGGAAAACCCATGATGGGAGAGTTGATGACATGTCATTTTTTGGAATTGACAGGGCTGTATTATCCCCACGAGGAGGAGACAGAGAACGGATTCTGAGGAAAATGGAATCGGAGTATATTATTAGACTTGATAGCAGAGCCCCGTGGGGTTTGAATCAGGATGAAGAACTGTATGTACATGTGGGTAAATGGGATATTTATGATGACCAGGTCTTTATTTTATCTATGTACCTGACACCATTCCCCCGGATTGTAAAATGAATTGTAAGAATTAATTATTATAAAAGTGGGTTTTTGTTAATGGTTTTGAAATTTGTTTGGGTTTGGGTAAGCAGGAACATTTGGTATTTGTAAAGAATGAGATTATAGGATGAATTCTTTATTAGAGATATCGAGATTATGGGATAATGAGTGGTATTTGAGTTATTCATTCAATTAATTAACAAAAAGAAATTAATAGGATAGTTAAAATTGTCCCTTTTTCTGTGGAATGAAGTTTGGGAGAAATTAGATTATGAATTAAGTTTGAAGGAAATATTTGAATCATTAGAGTTGGTTTAGTGTTGTTTTTTGATGTTTAGGATTGCTCAATGATAGTGTTTCCTTTATGTCTATTGATAAACAGGATATAAAATGGGAAGGGGGAGTGGGGTGCGGCTTGTATATTTATTTTTGAAATAAGGCGGGCTATGAAGAAGACCGATTAGGTTGAAACGCGTTGCCCATAACCTTATGATGCTATTGTACTTTCGTGTAACCAGTGTGGAATAAATTGTTAATTGTGCAGCAGTACAGAGTGCTGGCGTTCTCCTTGTGATGGTGAACTGGGAGGATTTTCTTTGATAATTACGGAGCCTGCACCCGGAATCGCGCACCGGCCCCTTGAGGTGGTTGAGTCAGCTACTGCAGGACGTTGTTTTTTGAAATTGTGTGCCTGACTCCCACCGCCCCTTGGCAATGTGAGGTGAGAACAGCTGAGCAACTACGGACGAACCGTGGTAGTTTGTCCCGTCATGTGAGACTGGGGGCAGGGGCTCCGCTCCCGTTGTGGTGAGCGGTGTACGCGCGTTTGCACAAAGAAGGCTGTTTTAACTGGGAACCCGAGTTGTGTAAATCGAAGACGTCTGGTTGGATTTCGGCAGATTTCGGCGGCTTGTGGTGGCTTGTGGCAGCGAAATACCTCTGTTACACGGTACGGCTAATGAAATATACAATGTATCTCTCTGGAGGAGTGTTTAACTAGTTGGGAAGCAGTGAGCGAGCTAAACACGGATATTCAGTAACGGAGGAGTCGGTGGTTTCTTTTCCGAAGTGATTATAAGGAAGATTTCCTCAAAGCCGTCTTGGTATATAACGATTGTAGGTGACCCACGTTGTACATGGTCGATAGGTTTTACTATTAAACAGGAGTGACAGCATGGAAATGGAGGAAGCGATAAAAGCGAGATTGGAATCGGCACGTAATCTCTTGGATGAGAACGAATCAGTATTATTCACTGAGGATCGGAAGAGAAATGCCGGCATTAATGGGAATTTGAGTACGAAGCAACAATTATGGCAATTGGAGGATTTGTGCAAAAAAGAGATAAATAGGAGCTGGGAGGTCATTTCTTTAAATAATTATATTGAAGTGGGCAGGATACCTCAGGGCCTACGTATTTTGATATCTCCTACTTATGCAAACCCTCATCCGAAATTGTTGGAAGAATGGTCGTTGTTAATGGCATCTACTGGTAAGGGCATGTTGGAATTGCGGTCTAAATATGCAGCAATGGAACTGAAGGAAACGAGTGAGGAAATTATAAAATTGAGAGGGACCTGGAGAATAGCTCGGAGAAGGAGGAAATCAATGCCTTTATGAAAGAAATGGAAGTGAGACTGAGTAAATATGAGGATGAAATTAAAATTAGGAAAAAGCGGAAATTTTTGAGGGACAAGATGGATTGTGCTATGGGAAGAGTTCTCACTTTTGGAAGAAGATTTGATTTGGCAAGACAGGAATTTCAACGCAATGAATCATTGCAACAACAGGAGTTAGTCTCTGGGGGAGCGAGCTCGGACAACATTTCAGATGTGGATGAATTATCAGGCCCGGGTGGTAGTCTAGCTGTATCATTAACAACAGCGGAGGAATATCGTTTTTTACAATGAAACCAACGGCCCCGGAGAAAGCCTCCAGGAGAAAGAGGAGGCGTCTGTCAAAGCCCAGCTCACCTGAGTCCTTGTTCAGTTCTGATGGAGGTTGAAGACAATCCGACCCCACCCTGAAACTGCTTGTTCCAGCACACTAGTTTTTAAAACAGTGCACTAAGAACAGAAGCTCAAGGGAAGGGGGGAAGTGGATAAAATAAAATAGAGAGACAACACCGTTCTTGCGTTTCCACTGTTGAAGTGCTGCACAAATCTGCGGCCCTTTCTGACTTCTGTAGAAACTGGTGCCTAATGAAACATAAACAAAGAACAGATAAGTACAACCTATTCCTAAATGGGTTCCTGACTATCCCTTTATTTATTAGAAATTCTCTTCTAAAAGTACCTCTTGGATCCTGGTCTCTAGTTTCCAGGTTTGGAATGTGTTACTACTCTGGGATGTGCTTTCTATTGCTGTAAAGCTTCTAAAACATTAAACAAATACTGTTATCAGAATTACCAATATCTAACATTCATCTTAATATAACTAAAGCCTAAACTCCCAATAGCAGACTCACTTTTCCCATATTTCCAGAATCTATTATAAAACAAATACTGTACTTTTACATCAAAATACAGCATGTAATTTGTGCAAGTCCTTGATTTACTGTTTGTCTTGCTGTTAATGGTTTCCACTGTTCAATTCTTAAAAGTTCCATAAAAAAAAAATGTTTGCTTCACAAAGTTCCGCAAAGTATTCTTGTAACAAAGAGTTTGAATCACAATGTTCGTGGAAGGTATCTTGTTTCAAATTGTCTATACACGAATCCAGAAATTGTTGTCAAAGTTCTTTCAGGTAATAAAAAGTTTTGCACTTACTTGTTGCTGGCAAGAGATACTGATCAGTCTAACCTTGTCTTCTTTCTCTTTTGCAGGTTGCTTGTAGGAGAGAGGCTGAGGCAAGGAGGAACCGGAAACCGGAGGAAGGAAGAGCCAGCAGCTGCACCCATTGAAGCCAATGAAAGTCTGTAGAGAGCAGGAGTGCCAGCGCCGAGGGATCTGGTCTCAGGTAAGCGGGAGGTAGACGAGCACAAGCACTGGGTGAGGCTCGGGGGCTGCCTTTTATAGACAGGGCTGGGTGTGGTTCGAAGAGCTGGGTGTGGTTTGAAGGGCTGGGTGTGGTCCTCACATGCTGCACATGTTCTTGAAAGGTGTGCAGAGCTGGGTGTGGTTTGAAGAGCTGGGTGTGGTCCTCACATGCTGCACATGTTCTTGAAAGGTGTGCAGCGTTTCAGTTATTATGCAAGTGAGCTGAATTAACACATGGCCTAGGGAGGAGTGTTTTAAAGAAGCCTTGGTAAGAGCAAGGCCCAATGTGTAAACAAAACACCACATTAAACAACATACACAGAAGCCTAGGGGGGGGGGAAGGTGAGATAACAAGAAAGGCTTTCAATAGTAAGTTTAAAAGGGAGCTATTACAAAAAAAATCAAAGATATCCCTTGGAAGCAGAGTTACATTATGGTAACAATAGATGTGGTATCCCTTTATACCAGCATTAATCATGATTTAGGGATCAAGGCTTGTGAGTATTTTTTTAGGGACAAACCTTTGAGGATGTATGCACATACAAAAATGTTATCAGAAATGTTGAGATTTTGTTTGGAAAATAACTTTTTCTTATATCATGATAAGTGGTTCAGGCAGATTACAGGAACTGCGATGGGAAGTTGCTTTGCCCCGAGTTTTGCATGTCTGTTTATGGGCTGGTGGGAAACCCAACATGTGATGACTGAAGATAATGATAGGTGGATGCAATATTTGATTTTCTGGACAAGATTTATAGATGACATTTTTATAATATGGGATGGCCCGGAGGATATTTTATTGGAATTTGTGGAAGGCCTACAAAGAAATGAATTTAACCTGAAGTTTACATATAAAATGGATAGGCAGATGATGGAGTTCTTTGATGTGTTAGTTACAATAGAGGATGACAAAGTTCAGGCAAGTTTATATAGGAAAAGTACAGCAGGTAACAGCATTTTACACGCTAGGAGTGCCCATCCCAACAAACTTAAATGGAGTATACCCTATGGGGAACTGTTAAGGGCAAGAAGGAATTGTAGCACCAATATTGGATTTGAGAAAGAACAAAGGAATATGATTGCCAGGTTTAGAGCTAGAGATTATCCTAGCAGTGTTATTAAGGATGCCTGTAATAAAGTAGCGAAAATTAATCGGGAGAGCATCCTATTTCCAAAAAAACGAGACAGCGATGAGAGGGTAATAAGATGCATTACTACTTTTAATGCCTGCGCTAAGGCAATGATGAATATTTTAAAGCAATACTGGCACTTAATTAAAATGGATAAGACTATAGGTTCATTAGTTGGCCCTTATCCGAGATTAACATATAGGAAGAGTAGGTCTCTGCGGGACATTCTTGTGCATAGTTATGATAATAAAAGTAGGAATGACAATGTGGGATTTATGAAGCAGACAGGCTTTTATAAATGCATGAGATATAAGGCATGTAAGTACAGTAAGAACTGTAAAACATATATGTTGCCCACAGGGGAGGAGAGGAAAATTAATACGTTTATAAATTGTAATTCGGACTATACTGTATATGTTATTAAGTGTCCGTGTGACCTCTGGTATGTGGGCAGCACAATTTTCCCTGTTAAGAAACGGATATTGGAACACTGGAGGGCGATTAAGAACAATGATGTTAATTCTCCGATAGCTCGACATTGTAGGAAAACCCATGATGGGAGAGTTGATGACATGTCATTTTTTGGAATTGACAGGGCTGTATTATCCCCACGAGGAGGAGACAGAGAACAGATTCTGAGGAAAATGGAATCGGAGTATATTATTAGTCTTAATAGCAGAGCCCCGTGGGGTTTGAATCAGGATGAAGAACTGTATGTACATGTGGGTTAATGGGATATTTATGATGACCAGGTGTTATTTGATCTATGTACCTGACACCATTCCCCCGAATTGTAAAATGAATTGTAAGAATTAATTATTATAAAAGTGGGTTTTTGTTAATGGTTTTGAAATTGGTTTGGGTTTGGGTAAGTAGGAACATTTGGTATTTGTAAAGAATGAGATTATAGGATGAATTCTTTATTAGAGATATCGAGATGATGGGATAATGAGTGGTATTGGAGTTATTCATTCAATTAATTAACAAAAAGAAATTAACAGGATAGTTAAAATTGTCCCTTTTTTCTGTGGAATGAAGTTTGGGAGAAATTAGATTATGAATTAAGTTTGAAGGAAATATTTGAATCATTAGAGTTGGTTTAGTGTTGTTTCTTGATGTTTAGGATTGCTCAATGATAGTGTTCCTTTTATGTCTATTGATAAACAGGATTTAAAATGGGAAGGGGGAGTGGGGTGCGGCTTGTATATTTATTTTTGAAATAAGGCGGGCTATGAAGAAGACCGATTAGGTTGAAACGCGTTGCCCATAACCTTATGATGTTATTGTACTTTCGTGTAACCAGTGTGGAATAAATTGTTAATTGTGCAGCAGTACAGAGTGCCGGCGTTCTCCTTGTGATGGTGAACTGGGAGGATTTTCTTTGATAATTACGGAGCCTGCATCCGGAATCGTGCACCGGCCCCGTGAGGTGGTTGAGTCAGCTACTGCAGGACGTTGTTTTTTGATATATATATATATATATATATATATATATATATATATATATGCATATATATATATATATTCACTGAAAAAACAAAGTTTACAGCAAAGTTATAATTAGGAAATAGAATTTTCCTGGTTTTGGCATACAC
Organism: Pleurodeles waltl; assembly: GCF_031143425.1. Classification (NCBI taxonomy): domain Eukaryota; kingdom Metazoa; phylum Chordata; class Amphibia; order Caudata; family Salamandridae; genus Pleurodeles; species Pleurodeles waltl. Next base: position 722,638,228 of record NC_090443.1, read on the forward strand.
TGATTTTGGACCTATAGCATGCAGTGATTTGTTCTCCCGTATTATCAGGGGTAGTTACTGCTAACGTGTGGGTGGACAGGAACTTGATAAGATATTCAAATTAAACTGAGTAAGGGAAATCATTCTCAATCAAAATGTGTGTTGGGATTTCTACTCCTGGATAAGGATGATTGAAAATTATTATCTCATTACCAAGGTTGGATATGTGTTTATGGATTTAGAGTAGGATTGACAACAGTAACACAAAGTGATACCTAAGAGCCCAGAGGAGGTGACTTGTTGTGAAATCGGTGTTGTCTGTTCTTGTTATATACATTTGTTGAGTAATCGCTATTGAACAGAAATTAAAAGTCTTTGGAAGTGGACTTGACTATGGCCCTCATTCTGACCTTGGCGGGCGGCGGAGGCCGCCCGCCAAAGTCCCGCCGTCAGGTTACCGTTCCGCGGTCGAAAGACCGCGGCGGTAATTCTGACTTTCCTGCTGGGCTGGCGGGCGGTCGCCTTCAGGCCGCCCGCCAGCCCAGCGGGAAAGAGGCTTCCACGATGAAGCCGGCTCGGAATCGAGCCGGCGGAGTGGAAGCTGTGCGACGGGTGCAGTTGCACCCGTCGCGTATTTCACTGTCTGCGCAGCAGACAGTGAAATACATTTAGGGGCCCTCTTACGGGGGCCCCTGCAATGCCCATGTCAGTGGCATGGGCACTGCAGGGGCCCCCAGGGGCCCCGCGACCCCCCCTACCGCCATCCGGTTCCCGGCGGTCGGACCGCCGGGATCTGGATGGCGGTAGGGGGGGTCGGAATCCCCTCGGCGGCGCAGCAAGCTGCGCCGCCTTGGAGGATTCAATGGGGCGGCGGTACACTGGCGGGAGACCGCCAGTGGTGCCGGTCCGACCGCGGCTTTACCGCCGCGGTCGGAATCCCCATTGGAGCACCGCCGGCCTGTCGGCGGTGCTCCCGCGGTCCTCCGCCCTGGCGGTCTTTGACCGCCAGGGTCAAAATGACCGCCTATGTGTGAGAAGTGTTGTTTCTCAGATCACATCATAACTGAATTCCATATGGACACATATCTGGTTGGGGGACTAGAGATCTAGGAATTTAGCGCTGTGCAGTAGTATCCTGTAACCCTTGAATTTTGAATGTGTGTATAGATAGATAGATAGATAGATAGATAGATAGATAGATAGATAGATAGATAGATAGATAGATAGATTTATATATATCTTTTTCGACGTTTTAGTTAGGAAATAGAATTTAAAAAATATAGAAATTCACTTATAACACTGAAGGTTATAACACATATCTTATAGTTAGAATCTGAATTTACTCATTCACAACCACATAAATTCAGCAGTCATAGTTATGATTAGCTCAAGTAACTATAACTCGTGGCCTAAGGTAACTATAACTCATGCCCTCACCATGCACTGCTAATTACCCCACATATTACCTCACTCATAATACTATTGTTAGCATCAATGCAACATTTGCAGTAAAATTATTTAGCAGAAAACTGTGGATGGCCGATTTCAGCCAGGGGCCCATCCCCTAATGCCCACTCTTCTATATTTATATGGGGGGAGGTGAGCAATGCGGCCCCTCTCCCTGGCCGATTTTTGCACCGAGGACCCCATCTGCCAGGGCCAAGCATTACTATACATATTTTTTTGAGGAGGGGGCTGCATTGCCCCCCTCCTGGGGTCGATCGTGTCCCCGGGTCCCCCTCCCCTGGGGCCCGGCCTTTATATTTTTTCTTTTGGTGGGGCCCAATGTTAATATATATTTTTCGGGGGGAGAGGGCTTTGTATGCTAAACATGCAGCTAAACATTCAGCTCCCTGTCTGTGAGAGGAATTGTTTCCCCTGCTTCCCTTTCTGCATCTCTGCAGGCAGGGAAACTGAGGAAACCTCAGCTTCCAGTAAGTTAGAGCTGTCTGCTGGCACCGGAGTGTTTGCTCTGACTTGGTGGGAGCTATCAAAGCTCCCGCCAAATCAGAGCAAACAGCTGTGTCCTGGGTGTGGGCACCCAGGGATATCGCAGGAGCTGGCCTGGGGGGTGTCAGTCCCCAGGGCTATTATTGACTCAATGAGAGGGCCACATGGCTCCTCTCCAACATTTAAATTAGCCCTGGTGGTCCGCAACAGACCCCCTATCTTATTTAAATTCAGCCCAGAGGAGGTGGAGGGGGGCTGGGCGGCCACCCCACATTTCATTCAATCATTTCACGTGCCCCCCGCTTTTAATAGTATTTGGCCCCAGGGAGGTGTTGGCCCCCGGGGCTGCAGGGGACCAGGCAGCTCCCTGCATTTGAAACTGTTTGGCCTGGACAGGTGGCAGTCTCCGGGCTCACCCGGGGGCTGTTTACAAAACAAGCACGAGAGCCCATGCTTATTTTTTAAATATTATTTTAACCGGATCCACTGATCTGCTGTGACTCCTGCCAACATTCTTTTTTTATTCTTTTTTGCTCTGGGGGGGGGACACTTTACAACCTCAGCACCAAAGCTAAGGGGTCAGGGTCTCCCTACACTGGCCCCTTTTCTTGTTTTTTTACCATAATGGCTGCCAACACTTCCTTGTTGAAGTGTTAGCAGCCAATCAGATCTCAACACAAGATCGGGAAGGTTTGTGAAGCCTTCGCATCCCTATATATCCATTTTTTTTCTTTTTTTTATAGTTTAAAAACTACTGAATAGATTTACACCAAATAAGAAAAAGGGCTCTTTCTGGACCAAGAACTAGCTTTCTGCCAAACTTAGTGTAAATCCATTCAGTGGTTTGGCTGCTATCCATGTTTAAAATCTCCATGACAATTAACATGGAGAAAACACATTTTGGGCCCCCGCTTAATGGATCACCCCAAAGCTTTTCAGACAGCAGCTGATGTGAGTGTCAATTTTTGGGGAAACATTTCTGAAGAGTCATCATGCAATGCCACAGATATAGGCAAGTAAGACAATGCTTTTTCTATAGAAACGACATCATAGTTATACCTAGTGGCGACCTCCACTAGGTAATATATATATATATATATATATATATATATATAAATATACATCAAAATTGCCACTTCAAAACCCCCCTACTAATAGCTAGTTTGAAGTGGCCAATGAAAGGGATGTATGGTGCATTTAAAGATCTTGAGACAAATGTTGTTTGTAACCAACATTGATAAAGGCAGTGAATGCTGAAACGTGTCTGTCTGATCAATAAATTGGATTATAAGGTACCCACTGAGTGCTCTGGTTCCGTTTGGAGAGTTGTTGTGGATGTAAAGATGTGAGGCCACTTTCATTGATAGGAGCACCCATTCTGAAAAGTGTTTGTTGGGTTTTTGAAGAGGCAATTTTGGTGGCAATGTGGAAATAACTCACCAGAACCATTGCAACCAAAAGAGTGTGACACCCATCAACATGTCGGACATTACTTTAATGGAGGTTGCCGGTCACAAGACTTGCTACTATGGGCATGTTACTATATAAAATGAGGTAGTGAGCAGCTGAAAGACGGGAATCAAATGTCTAATTTTGTGCTGATATTTGAACAACTTTGCATAAACAAAATTTGTCAGTATGTTCCGGTATGATGCAAATGAAGGGCTTGATCTTATATATATATATATATATATATATATATATATATATAAATATATATATATATATATATTTCAAACAAGAAAATCCGCAGCGTCTAGAGCCGAAATATAACAGTGCTCCAGGCGTTTAAAGACAAGTCTCTATCACTCGAGAGATTCGTAATGCAGGTATTTCATTGGCAAAAAACCCAACGCGTTTCGGAAATGTAAAATTTCCTTGTTCACAGGTAACAAAACACGCATTTACTTCGAGTTTAAATACATTCAGTGCCAAGAGTCAAAATATAAATGAAATAAAGAAAGGACTAACAGAAAACCCTCCCTGTTTCCCACATAAAGTGTGTCGGCCATTTTGAAATGACCAATCTAAACAGAAACAAATACAAATAAATCTTTAAACTTTTTAAACAAGAAAATATTAATAATCCGTGAATAACTCATCCTTACATATTTCTATATTCGCATAACCGGTACCAAAAAGTATTGGCGCTAAATCAATCAGTTTTCGTAACCATTTACATATATATATATATATATATATTAATTAATCTGTAATGTGCCAAATCCTAATTGTTTATATATTCATACTAAAAATATATGTGAAAAATATAATACATAATGTATGGAAATGAAACACAAATACATATTTGATTATAAATAATGCCAAGAAATGGTATATTGAATATAGCTAAACTGCATCTATGCCTTAAATGAGCATAGTCCCTATTGAGAAGCCCAATACCTATGAAAATGTATTATTGCTACTAAAAATATACAATAAATACTATACAAAATCCCGGAGAAAATATACTACTGAATAAGCTGTTTCTACACAAAAAAGGATATAATAGCTCTTTTGCATTTTCCAAGATGTAAAAAAACATCAATGATCTTTCTTGTTGAAATATTCATAACTACCCCACCTAGGGAAAGAAAAATAGAGTAATGTCATAATCAAAATAACCAATACTACACTCTATAGCAAAATCAAAAAAATATAAAATAAAGTATATACATATGAATAAAATGAGAAGGGAAACACAGCCGAAGACATTTTCTAGTATATGAAAACTATTATAACAAAAGTCCAAAGAACACTAATTACCGATATGTATTGACAATTCCTCATCCATGTTGAGTCCAGTTGGGTACCATGTACTCATACCAACTATGAGTCTGGATTCAAGTCTCCTCAATTCCAACATCCTATTTCCACCTCTCTCTCTTACAGGGACCTGATCTAAAACAACGAATCTCAGAAGGTCAACCCTTCGATTGTGAAAATCTCTAAAATGCCTTGCTACTGGATAACTTTTATTTACATGATCAATAGCACGCATATGTTCGAGAATTCGTTTCTTAGCCGGTTGTATAGTACTTCCTATGTAGAATTTATTACAAGGACAAATTAGAGTATAAACACAATGGTCTGACAAACATGACACATGTTTACGAATTACAAAAGGAGTAGAAACAGTTGGAAATTGGATACTGTTTACATTAGTACTATTCTTGCACGCTTTACATCTACCACAGATGAAAAATCCTTGGACAGGGTTCTCAATTCTGGGTTGTGGAATGAGGCTATTGCAAAGAGAATCATTTAGGGATTTGTTTCTTCTAAAAGTGAAACGCGGCAAATCTCCCAGGGCATTTGCAAAAGTTTTGTCAGTTTTTAATACAGGCCAGAATTTAAAAAAGATCTTTCTTATTTCATGGCTTCCATTGTTATATGTAGTAATAAATCTGATTGGTTGAAGTTGTTGTGTGTTAGATTGTTTCTTCCTAATCAGTAGATTAGATCCATTGATTCGGGAAACTCTAGCCACTGCCTGATCAAGCACACCTTTGTTGTATCCCCTTTGGAGAAACCGCTCAGTCATAACTTTAATTTAGCCGAAAAAAGCTACATCAGAACTGCAGTTACGGCGGGCGCGTAACATTTCTCCAAATAGGATACTTTGTATTAGTTTCTTGGGGTGACCACTGCTTGCATGGAGCAAACTATTTCCTGCAGCCTCTATACGATAAAGAGTACTCATCAATTTGTTATTAACAGCACTGATCCGAACATCCAAAAAATCAATGGAGTTGGGATCAATCCTGCTAGAGAATTTCAAATTCAATGTATTCTCATTCAGCATATTCACAAAAATCTGTGCTGTGTTCTCATCTCCTTGCCAAATACAAAAAATGTCGTCGATATATCTGATCCAAAGAATCACATGAGTTTCAAATAGGTTGATATTACTCACTATTTGTTCTTCCCACCAGCCCAAAAATAGGCCAGCATAACTGGGAGCAAATCATGTACCCATCGCTGTACCTTGTTTTTGTTTGTAAATAACTTTATCAAAAATAAAAAAGTTATTAGTAAGACAGATATGAATCATATCCAACAGCATTTCGGTATGCAGGAGATGAGATAAAGATCTTGCCCTCAAAAAATGTCTAATAGCTTTAATTCCCAGATCATGAGGAATATAAGTGTATAAACTATTGACATCTAAACACAAGAACAAATAGTTCTCTTCCCAAGAGGTCTCATCGATGATACGCAAAAAGTCGGTGGTATCTTTGATATATGAGGGGAGTGCAGTAAGAAAAGGCTGCAAAAAGAAGTCTACATACTTGGAAGTGTTTTCCAAGAGACTCCCATTGGATGATACAATGGGCCGCCCTGGAGGAGAGTTTGGATGTTTATGTAGTTTGGGAAGAAAATACATTGCTAGTATTCTAGGAAAATCTACTCTTAAGAACTGATATTCTTCCAATTCCAATAACCCCTTGTCTCTCCAATCTTCGAGTTGCGACCAGTACTTTTTATTCGCATTTTTATTAGTCTCTCTATTAGATACTGTGTAGCTACTGGTATCATGCAATTGTCTCAACCCCTCTCGAAGGTATTGGGTCACTGGTAAAATCACTACATTACCTCCTTTATCTGATTTTTTTATTACTATGTTGTTGTTATTGCTCAAGGTCTTAATGGCTTCTCTATATTTAGGGTCCAAATTGTTCCACTTCATAGTTTTTTTCTGTCTCAACTTAACCATTTCTTTAATAACACCTTTCTCAAATACATTAAGAGCATCATTGGAAGTGGGGGGAAGAAATCTAGATGTCTGTTTAGACCCACTTGGACAGCTTAGGTCAATATCAATGCCCATATCTGATAAATTAAGAAAGGGATCAGGGTCAAATGTAGATTCACTGTCCAATTCACATAGAGTATGTAATACTTTAATATCATTGATCAATAAATTGCAAGGACTAACTGCATTGTTCACTAAGTCAAGTGTACTTTTTGGTTTGGTGGCATACCATTTAAGTAATTTCAATTTCCTCATAAAATGGAACAAATCAATCCTACTTTGGGTGTAGTTAAAATTAGTAGTACGACAAAAAGAGAGTCCCAAAGATAATGTCTGTGTTTCAAACTGAGTGAGCTCGATAGGAGAGAGATTAACTACTGTAGGTTTTTGATTTATTTCGTTATCATTTGACCCCTTGTCTGAACTCCCATGGGGCTTAGTGAGTTTCCATTTCTCTTTACGTTTCTTTTGAATGAACCTCTTCCTCCTTGACCTCCTCAATTGCCTTTTCCTCTCTGGACAACCTGCCTGCCTTGGGCCAGGAGATCGAATTCTTTTAAAATGTTGGTTTTTACACCTTCAGGTAAAGATTAGACTGAAATGTCACTCTCGCTGGTATTGCTCCCCGGATCCGTTGAATTCACGGCAATGTTGCCACTTTCTTCATTGTTCTCTACAGTTAGTTGTTGCTCACTACATATCCTTTGTGATATTGATGATTTTGAAGGTTGTTTCACACGAATCGAATCATATTTTTTAGCAAAAGTAAGGACTTGTCCCTTCTCATAATCCTTTTCATCTCTTATTAATTTATGTTGTTTTTTCTTTTTAACTTCTTCCTCCACCTTATTTAATCTATTTTCAATTTTCAACATTTCCTTGTCAAATTCATCTGTAGCACATAAATCCTTCAGGTGAGTTTCCACATTACTGATCTCTTGGAGAAGAGATTCTCGCTCTTTCCATGCATATTTAATCAGAATATGAAGCATATTGATGCTACTTTTATGGTTGTTGGCTGCCCATTCTTCTAACATATTGGGATCAGGATTTGCATATGTGGGAACCACGAAGATTCTCAATCCTCTAGGAATTCGATCACAGTCTACATATTTCTGTAATGTCACAGCTTCCCACCATTTTGATTGTTCTCTCTTTAAATGTTTCCATAAAAGGTCCCATAATGATTTCTTATTGCTCTGAGCAGCATTGTCAACATGTGATGGATCAGTCATCAAGTCATTATTGATTATTACATTAGTGAATAATTGATCAGCTGCTTCCCGTCTCCGTGTTTCTCTAACCATCGCCATTATCCAGTTTTTTTAAATGACTGTAAGTAATGAACCAACAGTCAAAAGTCCTGCACAATAAGGATCCTTTTACGATCTCTTCTTAAAAGCGCTAATCGCTTATCCGCTGCCCAACAGTAAACATGATGTGCACACGAATGTGTCAACACAGCGGCAAATAAATCAAATCAGACCGGAGAAAACTTTCTCCTACCTTGCTCGTCCGCGTAACCTTGTGCTTGAATTCAATCCATCGGGCGGGCCAATGACTGAAAATAATCCACCACAAGACAATCAAACCGCATCGTCGTGGCCACTGCGTGGCAGACGGAGACGGGGTCGCGACCCCCAATAACTTCAAACAAGAAAATCCACAGCGTCTGGAGCCGAAATATAACAGTGCTCCAGGCATTTAAAGACAAGTCTCCATCACTCGAAAGATTCGTAATGCAGGTATTTTATTGGCGAAAAACCCAACGTGTTTCGAAATTTTAAATTTCCTTGTTCACAGGTAACAAAACACGCATTTACTTTGAGTTTAAATACATTCAGTGCCAATAGTCAAAATATAAACGAAATAAAGAAAGGACTAACAGAAAACCCTCCCTGTTTTCCACATAAAGTTTGTCGGCCATTTTGAAATGACCAATCTAAACAGAAACAAATACAAATAAATCTTTAAACTTTTTAAACAAGAAAATATTAATAATCCGTGAATAACTCATCCTTACTTATTTCTATATTCGCATAACCGATATCAAAAAGTTACCAGGCCCTGCAGCCAACCCTCTGCATGCAGCCAACCACATGCCGCACACAGCCTTCAGCCATGCATAGCGGGTTTTTTGCCGAGTCCAAGTCCCAAGATGGCTGACACTACTCCTGGTTGAACTGGTGACAGCCAATCAGATCTCATTTTGAGAACTATGGGATCTGCAGACCTGCTGTGTTCCCTTATATATGTAAATCTTTTTTCTTTAATAACTCAAAAACTACTGAAGAGATTTACACTAAATTACAAAAGAGATCTTTCTGGACACAAGATCTAGCTTTCTGCCAAATTTGGTGTAACTCAGTTCAATGGCCTGTAGTTGTGTCTAAAATTCCTATGGTAAATTGCATGGTGAAAACACATTTTGGGACCCCTCCCTTTTCTCGGCCCTGCTTGATGAATCACCACAAAACTTTCAAGAGTGCAGCTGAAATCAGTGGCAAACTAGTTTTGAAAATTTGGAAAATTTTGTGAGGATTTGTTAAATGGTACCAAAAGTCTTTTTTGTTCAGAATATTTTATTGAGTTTTTAGAGTACATGGAATGAAACATACAGCATAAACAAAGTAGAGGGAGAGGGGGATGAACAGAAGAGAAAATGTCCTAACCAGACATGTACATTTGCAATCATAAGGCTCTGTGGTGATGAAATATCGGGCCGTCAAAGTGAGCAATAACAGAGATCAGATATATCGCTAGAGGAATGGAACAATTGCGGTTAAGGCGAATGGAATGCACATATTGTTATAGGTGAGATCTGAGATTCTGGTATAAAGACAAGTGGGACATGGGGAGGGGAGTGCCATATGTTGAAGAGGAGAGTACTGTTCATCACTTAGGAGCTGAGGGTGTTAAAGTATCATAGAGATTTCATAAAAAGAAAGGAGTTACTCAAGTAGGTTGGTTCTGCCTAAAGAGGTCAATCATTTTCCAGATACGTTTCAATGTGGTCGGTTGTGTCTGTCCTGCATTTGTGAAATGTGGGTGCTTCTTAGATAAGTGACCCAGGTCCACCAGTTGTCATACAAAATATTTGTATTGGATTCCAGTCTCTTAGAATTACTTTAATGACGATGGTGAGCAGAAGGTCTAGAAGTGAGACATCTGTGTCCAGAAGTAGAATAGGGAATTTTGCCAGGAGTGTGCTCAGCATGATAGCTGGGAAATATAAGTGTATAGGTTGTCTAAAATCATTTGGAGCTGTGTTGTTATATCTTGCTAGAACTTTTACAAATTCAGACAGGAGAAAAACATATGTTTGTCATCCTGTTGGGTAGATTGCTTGACCAGCATGCACTAGTGCTTTTAAGTTTCATTTGAAATAGTATCATTGGGGTCCAGTACATGAAGTGTGTCACAAAGAATTTAGTTTGAGTGAGGGATGGCATTAGTTTATGCTTAAATAGGCCAGGTCCTACTTTTGACCAGAAGTCTGCATTGGGAGAGATTAGGTCCTTGGATGAATAATAGGTGGAACATTTTTGTGTGAAAAGTGGTTGGCATAAATGTTTGTTGGAGGTAAGCAGTCTGTACACTTTTAAAGCGGTGTGACCACTCTTGAGGAGTACTTGGAGTTTAGGTATCAGGGGTGAGCTATGAACAGCTCTGAGTTTGGAGATTTTAGCTTTAATTTGTAGAAAGGCATACAAGTCCATGTATTTATGGAAACACAGTGGCAGGTCCTATAGTTGTAGTAAGGTCAGACTTTCCAATGGAATGTTGTTTTGTTATATTGATAATGTTTGGCACTTTTTGGAAATTGTCCCAAAAGTTTCGCAAAAAAATTCCATGAAGCAATAGCTATGAAAAAGGGGTGTCCTAAAACATTGATTTCCCTCTTTAATTCCCAATAGAAGCTTCCATTGCAGATAGAGACAGGACAGCTGAATGGCATTCCTCTAAATCTGGCAAAAAAGTTCAATTTATTCAGCTGTTTTAAAGAAATGTACATTTAATGAAGTGCTTGGTTCAGGATTAAAAGTGCTAGAACACAGGTATATCTAGATGGTTGGGATTAACAATAAGGCACTCTGATAGACTAAGGATTTTTTTTTTTCCCAGCTGACATTATGGTATCGTGAGACTGGTACCGGTCCAGCAGTCTAATCGGTCTGCTTGGTGGTCTGCAACTTGAAGAAAAATGTTGGAGCCACCATTAGAGGACTTAGGGACTCAGTTCCCATGTCATAGAAATCATTGTTTTTTTTTTACGTATAATGGAGCAGGGAAGGGACACCCTGGCCTCTTATGACTTGTGGGAATGTCCAGAGAATCTGAAAATAGGAAAGAAAAGAGCAACATGAAATTCACAAATTTATGCAAAGTTCACAGGTGTAATTTATATTTTACCCTAGTCTAATAAACGTTCACACCTTATAAAGATCCACTTTACATAGACTTAACGTATATTACCACAACACCTTAACAAGGGCGTGTGCCCAGACATCCAGTGGAAACTGTGCAGCGGCACTGGTCTCAGCTCCACATGGAGCCGAGGCCAATGCTGTTGTACAGAGAGGCCCCTCGGCACGCTTGGAAGGTGCACTGTCTGCAAAGCCCCCCTGCAAACTCCAGCACTGGCTTACCTCCAGCCTTTCCATGGCAGTCAGACCACCATGGAAAGGCTGGCAGTAAGTAGAGTTGTAATCAGCCAGGCAGCGCTGAACTCACGCCACCCTGGCTGAGTACAACTCAGACCACCGTCAGACCTTCGGGAACCATGTTCCCGATGGGGACGGCACTCCCCTGGTGGTCGTAATGTGGCGGTCGGACCATCACAGTTGCGGCGGTCAACCACCACCGCAAGACTGGCTGTCCTTGGACCCCCAGCCTCGTAATAGCGAAGTTTTCCCCCTAGATTTTTGCCTTCAGCCCTCCCATTTGCTGACTTCATTTTTGCTGGCTTAAAGACTGCACAGTGTACCACTGCTAACCAGTTCTAAAGTTCTTAAAACGTAGTAGAATTGGCTTGTGTCTAATTGGCATCTTTAATTTACTTGTAAATCTTTAGTAAAGTGGCACTGTCTGTGCCCAGGGCCTGTAAATGAGATGCTTCTAGTGGGCCAACAGCACTGATTGTGCCACCCCCTTAAGAAGAATGGTGTTTGTACAAAATATCAGAGAACGTATTGTGCTACAGAAAGATTTTGTCAAGAGTATTGGGACTCCAACTATGGGCCTGACTACGAGTGTGGCGGTCCTTGGACACCACTGAACTTGTGGTGGTCGAACCTCCACATTACGAGATTGGAGGGCAGCTCCGCCATCCTACCGCAGTCAAAGACAGGGTCTTCGATCCTGACCAGCTGACGGTGACAGAAGTCAGAATCAGCCAGGGTGGCGCTGATTACAACCGCCATGAAAAGGCTAGTGGCGAACAGGTGCAGGGGGCCACAAGAGGGCACAAGTCAGCCCAGTCAGCCCAGTGGGAAAGTCATAATGGGTCTGGTGGGGAGGTAAAACTTGAGTACCAGAGGGTCCCTGTGACTTTATGGTAGCCTCTCCAGGGAAGAATACATATGAACATAAACACAAGGCTACTCAAAGATTAAACATATATAGATGTATATAATATTTTCCTAAAGTTTCAATAAATGTCTCTCTAGTCTATATATGTAATTCCTTATTTATAAACACTAGTCTACTTTATTATTCTTCAAATTCATATGAGTAACTTCTAAATGTGATACAGTTCACAAATTTCAACAAACCCAAATAGATAACACAAATATATACAGATAAATAGATACAGGCGGTCGCCCCCAACCCTCTCTAAAGAAACAATATACAATCATATAAAATTAAAACATAATTCATGCCCAGACATACCAAGACTCATACATGTTATCATAAAATCCAATAATAGAAAATATATCAAAGTCCATAACTTAATACATAACAGCTCTATATGTTCCCTCGATAATTTCAATCAGGTTAGTAGCTTTAATCAAATTAGTCAAATGACTCTTATAGTTAAAAAAGATCCATGTTTTCAATTCATACACAAATATATATTCTGCCTGAAAAAGTCAATGATAATGACTAGATGAGATATAAATACACCATGCCAATGCGAGGTTCGGTGTTACTTCCGTTTTGGAACAACCTTCATCAAGGCAACTCCAATTTTCCAACTTATCGGGGGCAGAGTAGCAATCGCCACGTCTTATGTATGAAACACATGATCTGCAATTTTCTAGAAGTAAACAGACATAACTTAAATACATATACATAAGGCTCATTAAACCTGTGCCCAAAGTGCACATTCCAAGGTATTAATAATCACAGAGGAGTGTAACCAGAGACAGTATCCAAAAAGAGTCCATCACCATATGAGGTGCATGCACTACCAGTATACCAAAGTGGGGCAAACTTTCACAAGATAGACCCCAATAACCCAAAATATGTGAGACAGCATTGTCAGCTATAAAGGTGCTCATGCGCTAGATAGCTGATCTATATTCATTGATGAGACAACTACTCTAGCCCTCTTATATTGTTACACACCTCCAAAGATACAGTTAATATTCCAACAAGGTAATTTGTTATTGCTCAGTGGCATTGGGACTCACTAAGGCTGCTAGAAGCATATGTGGAGAGGATGATCTAGGAGATAATAATCAAATGAAAATACATTAGTTCCTTCTAACCACTCATGTTTAATTCTCATATAGAGTGCCATCGAGATACGTACATAACTACCTAGGGTTAGCTAGAGCCTCCACCATACTAGATTCTTGATATGCATTGATCCACCAGGTCTGGTTCCTGGCACGAAATACCTTTGAATCTGTAGGTTATAACATATGTAGATGATAAGTTTCCTCCAACCTAAAACACATAAGGTGGGAGACCTAGTAAATACTAATTTACGACAAACAATCAGCTCCCCGAAACTCGAATCTAGAGGAGAACATGGCGGCTACGCAGGTCGTGTAGCGCGCTAGAGCGTCTCTCGTTCTGGTTCTCGGGGGCGTGGCAGGACGCCGTAGACGAGCGGCGGTGCGAGTCGGAGGTCGTAGAGGCATACGGATGTGCGCGGATGTGCGCGCCGCACTCCACAACATCGAAGGAATTTCGGAGGGCAGCGGGGGCTGTCCGCTGGTATCGGGCCGCGCTGGAGCTGCGCAGGTCCCGAAAAAACGCAGCGCGTATTCCCCTTCGGGGGAATAGCGGCAGTGCCAGCGGCAATATCAGAGCGGCCGGAGCCGTGTTTGAGAAACGGCGGCTGGGTGAGCGGCTGAGTGAACAGCCTAAAGAGATCTCGGAGTTTGACGCAAGAAGGAAGACGGTGAGGCAGAGTGGGGAGGGGGGCGTTTTTCTTGCTCCCCCACCCCCTTTTACAACAGTGGAGGGGACGGCTCAGTTGTCCCAGGACAGCACGGTTCCCATTATAGAGGAGAAGGGCGGATTAGTTAAAAAAAAAACCTTGAGACTTAAACCGGGGGAAGGAGGTAGGAGTGCGGGGAGGAAAGCGGGAGAGAGTAAACTCAAGGGTAGAGATAGGCTGACACCCTCTCTAAGGTCCTTCTTTAAAGTGAGACTGGAGGTAGTTACGCTTATTCCTGGGCAGGTAAGAGCTGTAATGGAAGATACCACCAGGCAGGCGGAAAGCATTCTGGATGAGGGCAGGGAGGGGGCAAGATCCTCCCCGCCAGGGTTAGAAGAACGGATGGCCACAGTGTTAGTTCAAACCCCAAACAATAGCCTGGCGGAAGTTCAAGATCACGTATCTAGGGAAGTAGTGTCGGAGATGGCACTGGCCAACTCAGGGACCCCCCCCTTTATTGAGTACTTCACTGGAGGCTTTAATCTTGTCTATCTCTGAGGATGTTAAAAAGGGCTTTGTGAACTCAGAGGTAAATCAAGGGGAGATAAGAGAGGTGTGTGCTAACTTGGAAAAGAAAATCGATGGCGTAATGGTAAGAACACAGGCCCTGGAGGAAGCAATGGGGGGTTTGAAGGAGGACCTGGTACAGCATAAGCTCGAGATCGAGACTTTGAGGAGGAGTGAATTGGTTCTAAAAAACAGGATGGAGCAGATGGAAAACTATTCAAGAAGGAATAATCTAAAACTGTTGAAGGTTCCGGAAGGTGCGGAAGGGGGCGATCTTAAATCTTTTGTAGTGTCATTAATTAAATCAGCAGTGGATCTAGAGGAAATCGAGGATGATATTGGGAAGGATATTCAAAGAATTCACCGTGACCCTTTTAAGCCACGCACAAAAAGCATTAAACCTCGGAAAATTTTGATTAATTTTTTGTCTTACCAGATGAAAGAAAAGATTTTATCCAGAGCATTGAAATTGAAGTCTCTGAGAGCAAAGGATATTGTGTTCGAAATAAGGTCTGACCTATCCAGGGCAACTATGGATAGGCAGTGGGAGCTGGGGAAGCGTTTGGAGATTTTTAGATCCTTGGGGGTTTCGGCTCAGTCGAAATTTCCAGCTTTTCTTAGAGTTATGTATAATAACAAAATGTACAACATTAGGGACTTGAGTGAAGCGGATGAATTATTGGCTATGGTTAAAAGTGAGCAAGCTATTGAATAAGGCTGCGTGTATTGCACAAAGGCGAAACTCTCCTGGGAACCCGGGAGCGCTCTAAAATTGGATCAGTATGATCCTTAGTTGGGGGGGGTTCTCCATGGGTGGGGGTAGGCAAGAGGGTGGTAGCAAGGGAGGGGGAGCGGGGGGGTTGGGGGGGAAGGTGGGGAGAAAGTAAAAAGTAGTGCCTCGTTCAGCCCAACTATTTGTTACTATTTAAGATTGATAGATGGCTAGTAGGGGGGGAGGTCAGAGGGTGACGAATATGCCACTACAAATTTTGTCATGGAATGTCAATGGCTTAAGGGTGCGACGAAGAAGGGAATGGATACTACAGTATTTGAAGGACTCTACGGCACAAATTTTAGTTTTGCAAGAAACACATCTTACTAAGGCGGAGTGTACTAATATAATACAAAAATTAAGATGGGTGCGAGCATTTGCATGTACAGAATACAGCTATCATAATAAAGGAGTGTTGATTTTAGTTAAACATGTACAGCAGGGGGGTGTAGCAATTTTGGAGTCTAAATCAGATTTAGCAGGGCGATGGGTAATAGTAAAAATGCAATTTGGAGCTCGGAATTTGATATTAGCAGGATACTATGGGCCCAATTACGATGATATAGAACCCTTAAAGCAGCTTTTTTCTCAGCTTTTGGAATTTTCGGATCCGGTTATTTTGATGGGTGATTTTAATGTAGTTCTGGATAATGAGTTAGATAGGCTTAACTCCAAATCACGAGGTACACCTAAATCGCAACAGTATCTGAGGAGGATGATGAAGGAATTGGGTTTATGTGATATTTGGAGGGACAGGGCGGGGAATAGTAGGGACTTTTCTTTCTTTAATAAGAAATATAGACACGCCTCACAAATTGATTATTTTTTATTGGACATGCGGTTGAGAGAGGAGGTTGAGAATATTACGTACTTGCCCTCGCATTTATCAGATCATTCTGCGGTGCAGTTAAATTTGTGCTTTTGTCAGATTAGTTCCAGTGGTCGGTGGACGATTGATCGAACTCTGTTATTAGATCAAGAGGTGTTGTCAAACTTGCGTAACGAAGCTGAATTCTTTTTTAGTGTAAATATGGGCTCTGCTCCTCTATCGGTAGTATGGGACACGTTTAAAGCAGTCATTCGCGGGGGATTAAGGAGTTATTCCATTCAGAAACATAAACGGTATAAGGAAGAGATTTTTGTATTGGAGCAGGAAATGCGAAAATGTAAAGCTAAAATAATTGAGGTAGGGGAAACGGCAACGGTGAGGTCCAGCTGGGAGAGGCTGAGAAGTCAGATGGAAAAGGTACTACAGGGAAGAATTCAAAGCAAATGGGAAGCAAGCAATTTGGCTCATTTCGAGTATGGGGAAAATGCCGGGAAGTTGCTAGCCTGGAAAGGTAAAGCGGACCGTGTCAGGAACTACATTAAGGAGGTCGAAGTGGGGCATTTAGGTGAAAAAACAATAGGAGGGGCGGTAATAGAATCGGCTTTCCGGGATTTCTTCTCGCAACTGTATTCTGAGAAGTTGGAGGTGGATGAAGGTATGATATCAGATTGGTTAGGGGTTGATGCATTCCCTGGATTATCGCGGCAGGAGAAGGAAGTATTGAACGCCCCGATAACAGCTGAGGAAGTTAGGAAAATCCTGACTAGTAGTAAATCGGGAAAAGCGCCAGGCCCGGATGGTATTCCAGTGGAAGTTTATATGGTACTAGAGGATTTAGTTATCCCAGTGCTGACAGAATTGTTTGGAGGGATCCTGGAGTTTGGCAACGATATTCCTCTTTCATGGAATGAAGCTGTGATTTCCCTAATCTTGAAACCGGGCAAAAACCCAGCGAAGTGCGCCTCATACAGGCCTATATCTTTGTTGAACAGCGATTATAAATTGTTAGCTAAGATTTTAGCGGATAGGCTTAGTAAGACAGTGAATGCTTTAGTACACCCCGATCAAAAAGGGTTTTCAAAAGGTAGATATTTGCACGAATTAACCTTCGAACTGATCGGGGCAATAGACATGGCCACAACGTTTGGCGCACCTTTGGCGGTTATGATGTTGGATGCAATGAAGGCTTTTGACCAAGTTAATTGGAAGTTCTTGAAATCAGTTTTAAGGCGGGCCAATTTAGGTCCAAAGTTCTGTGGTATAATTAATCAGATTTACACTTCCCCTTACGCTAAGATTTTGGTGAATGGTAAACTTACGGGCCCTATCTCCATTTCAAGAGGTACAAGGCAGGGTTGTCCCTTGTCTCCGGTATTGTTTAATTTATATATTGAGTCATTTGCTCGAAAAATCAGACAAAACCCTCATATCCCACCCTTTCGCTGCAATGGTTGGGAAAAGAAAATCTCGTTATATGCAGACGATGTATTAATATATACTAATAACCTAACCCTTGCTTTTAATACAGTTAAAGATTTGGCTGAACAATTTGGAAGGATATCAGGGTACCGGATCAATGCGGAGAAAACAGAAATTATGAAGTGGAATATGGTAGGAGGGCTATCGACAAATAGACAGGGAATACGGTACCTGGGTATTTCAGTGACTGAAAATTTGAAGGATCTAGTAGAGAAGAATACTCGTAGGCTATTAGTCGAATGTAAAAGTATGTTACAAAAATGGGCTTGTCTTCCTTTGACGATTATTGGGAGGACAAATTTAATTAAGATGTTTATTCTACCCAAATGGAATTTTGTGTTTTCAGCTATTCCTTTGGCAATGCATAAGGCACATTTAGATAAAATGCAGCAAGCAATAAGTAGTTTCATTTGGAACTCAAAGGGGCCGAGGATATCATGGAAAAAGCTCCGTAGAAGAAGGGAAAAGGGAGGACTGGCTCTTCCTGATTTGACATATTATGCGTGGGCTTTTTTGTTTAAGAATTCAAGTATGCTGTTTAGATACCCAGACGACACTACAGTGGGTAGAATGTATAAAGCTATGGTGTCGTCTGAAAAAGGGGGCTCACAGTCATTTCTATTTAAATTTGGTGACCCGAAATTTTTCAAAAAAGTTAAACTAAAAGTGCTGCAAGGGATAGCAAGGAGCTGGTACCAGTTGAGGCGGCAGTTGGGTGTACACTATTATAGTTATCAGGCCCCTATTTGGGATTCCCCGGGTACTCCAGTATGCTTCCAGGATATTCTTGTACTACCACTTAAAAAGGCTGGTGTGGAAAGGTGGGGGGAGATTGCGCGAGAAGGTACTCTACTTTCTTGGGATGAATTGGTAAGAATAACGGATGGTTCTCTGTCCAGGTTAAAATATCTACAGATAAGACAGTAGGAAAAAGTAACTAAGGTGGGATTAGGGGCGGTAAATGTTTTGGAGGACTCTTTTTTAGACTTGACAGTCTCGGCTGGGGGGAAAAAGGTGGCAGCTTGGTACTGGGAAATCTTAGAAACTCTGGACGAGAATTTTGACTTACCAAGCAAGTTATGGGGCAAGGTGATGTCAGGGGACAAGATTGGGTTGTGGTGGAGGAAGTCGTGTATGACTTTATATGAAGTAATAAAGCCGGCTCCACTAAGAAAAAATCATCTTTATACTCTACATAGAGCATACATATCTCCAGCAAAACTCTCTAAATTTAAGAAGGGGGAAGAGATTAAGTGCCCGAAATGTGGTGGGTTAGGAGCAACGGATATACATATGTTCTGGGACTGCCCTTTGGTACGGTTGTTTTGGGAGGAGGTCTTTAGGGCCTTGTCAACTATGTTGGGTTGGAAAATCAATATATCACTCCCACTAATTATTTTTGGGCAGCCCCAGGAGGAGGAGATATGGAAAACAGTGAATAAAAACAGTTGTGCACTTTTGTTTTTTGTAACGGTGTTGGGACGGAATGAAATCTGCAAAAAATGGCTGAAGGAGCACCCGCCTAGCTTTACAGACTGGTTGAATGCTGCTCTTCGGGTGGCGAATTTGGACCTTAATGTGCAGGGCCCAAAGAAAAGTGTAGAAATGTGGGCACCTTTATTAAAATGGGTAGAGCGTTGTCAAATTTTGTCTTCTTGAAAAATTGTTTTTGTTAAAATTTTCACGGAGGGGGATTTAGGGGGATTTATGCGGAATTGTAGTTTGGAGTTTTCCTTTGCCCCAGTCCAATGATTAAGCACCGAGTGAAGCCTTGGCAGGTCGGTCTAGGCGGACCAAGAGAAACAAAGGTGCACCCCTGACTTGACTATCTTTTCTTAGGTAAAAGGGCGAAGAGGTTACAGGAATGAAGAGAGATTTCAAGCGGGGCTGAATGAGGACAAAAAACAAAAACAAAAAAAAAAAAAAAACAATCAGCTCCCCTTTCCAGGGCAGGCAACCTCTCACAAGATCTATAGGGGCTTGTTGACATGTAGCGTCCCAATAACCACATGCCGTCCAAGATCTTACCTCTTGAATCTCAATCTGTGGACTAACGCCGTGGGTCAGCGCAAGGTACAACCTGGTCACCATCTGATCCTATTTAAATTGTTGGAGTCTTTTTGCGTCCACACATTGGGACGGCACGAAGGTAGCCAGTATGGTAGCAGCCTCCTCATCGAACGTTCAGCGGATGTGTCATCCCATCCACAGAACTCGTAACCACGCCCTTTATCATGGGCAGGAATATCTAAGATAAAATATAGTTTATAGTGTTTTTAATAATGTTGTCAAACATATCAATGTAGTAAATATTGTTCATATAATATTATTTTTTTGTGTTTATTAGTATGCAATGTACTGTAATTATTTTTCTGTCTTTATGATTTTTTTTACTTTGTTTTCATTTTAGATTTTGTTTTATTCATTAACCTGTTTAAATATGTAGTTTAAATTGTTTTAATATTTTTATTTAATTACTGTTTTTTTTGGTAGTGGGATGTTGAGTTATTAGAGAATAAGGGTGGAGAGATTTTTAAATTTTTTTTATTTTATTTGATAAATTTACGCTATAACTTTAATTAAATAAATTTTTTTTCTTAAATTTAAAATATGTTTTATTATATTACATTCTCATTATGTTTTTAAACTTAAAGAAAAATATTTTGGGGGTTATTACAACTTTGGAGGAGGTGTTAATCAGTCCCAAAAGTGACGGTAAAGTGACGGATATACCACCAGACGTATTATGAGTTCAATAGGATATAATGGACTTGTAATACGGCTGGTGGTATATCCGTCACTTTACCGTCACTTTTGGGACGGATTAACACCTCCTCCAAAGTTGTAATAACCCCCTTTGTTTTAATAATTTTCTTTTACAATATTCAATTTATTTGTGAAAAATTTTAAAGTAGTATATTTGGGTTTATTGTGATGTTTAATTTAAAATACTTACATTTGAACATTTTGTTTTTATAATTGTATAAAAAATAAAATATAGAAAAATATAAAAATATTTCGAAACGTACAAATGTAAAGATATAAGAAATCATTTAAAGAATTTTAAACATTTTGTTATTTGAATCAAATGTAAATGTACCTTTTAAAGTTTATGAATGTTATCATACTTAAAAAAATGTGGAAAATTATATTAAAAGATATGCTTTACATGTTAGTGTTACATCTTTTGTAAAAAGGAAAGTAGTTTAAATTAGTTTGGCCTACTATAACATTTTTTAGAAAGTTGATAATATACCAAAGTGTGAGAATGTGTAGTATTAATAGTAGTTTACATTTTAATTTTAGAATATTCTAGGTAAGAAGTTTAATTTTGAACTAGATTTATAAAATGTTAAATTTTGGTTTTCAATACTTTCCCCAATTCGGTTTTGGTTGGAGTGGGAACAGTAAATGTCGCCCCCTTAATATCTAACACCTTCTCAAAGTTGGTTTAGATTGGAGTGAGAACAGGAAATGTCATTCCTCTAGAGTCCAACGTCTTCCCAAAGGTGGTTTAGATTGGAGTGGGAATAGTAAATGTCGAACCTTTGTTGTTCAACACCTTCCCCAGATTGGAGTGGGAATAGTAAATGTCATCCTTTTATTTCCCAACTCCTTTTCCAATTTGGTTTAGATTGGGGTTGGAATACTAAACGTCACCCCTTTGTTGTTTAATGTCTTTCCCAATTTGGTTTAGATTGGAGTGGGGATAGTAAATGTCATCTTTTTAGTGTCCAACACCTTTCCTAATTTGGCTTTGATTGGAGTGGGAATAGTAAATGTCACCTGAGTGTCCAAAATGTTCCTCACATTTAGCATAATATAAAGAGGACACACTTTAAAAAAAAAAAAAAAGTTTTATATTTGCAGTTTAAATTCATTGTACAGTTTGACATTTTGACAAACATATTTTAAGTAATAAAAAAGTTTTTTAACATCTTTTACAACATTGACATGTTTAACATTTCTAATAATTGTTTACATTTTTTTCCATTTATTAAATACTTTTACTGCATTTCCAATTGATTAAGGGGCTGATTACGAGTTTGGTGGTTGGAAAAACCTGACTGGCAAACTTCTGAAGAGGAGATCGCCACAGTGCTGGCGGGCTCCCCACCAGCCCCATTGCAAGTTTTCCACTGGGCTGACCGGTGTAAACCAAGGTTGCTGCCTTCCCACAGGGGGCCTCCCTAGCACCCTTGGAGTGTACATTCTGATGGTGCTGTGGAGGGGAGCCCTTCCACTCCCTAAGAAAATGTTGTGCGCAGTGCAGGGGCCTATCTGTGACCCCCAGCACTTGTACTCTGTCAGCCTTTTTATAGCGGCTGAACCGCCATGATAAGACTGGCAGAGAACATGTTTGTAATCAGCTGATTACAACCACAACTGCCACTCAGCCTGTCGGGATAAAAGATCCCGGTGGAGACGGCAGTCTTCTGGCGACCTGACCGCCAGGGTCGTAATGTGGCAATCAGACTGGTACAGCCAAGGAGGTCCAACCTCCACCACGAGTCTTGCCGTCTTTGGACCACCAGACTCTTAATAGGGCCCAAAATCTTATGTACATGTATATTTGGGACTGTAATCTATTGTGCAGATGGGTGTTTATTTTACAGTTATTTGTGTGTGAACGATTTCTATGGGAATTTGGAGTTTATGATTTTTTGCAGAGGAAATTAGTTTTGGTTTATTGTAAAGCTGTTGTATTTACTTAAATTTCCTTTATTCGGATTTCCTGGAGAAGTTCTTTTTTAAAACACATTTTCGTGTTATTTTATGGAACCTACAAATTTAGGATTGCTTCAAGGGATTTGGATCACTCTTCACTTTTTTGTGGATTAATATTTTTTGTTACATGGAGATGGATAAAGATCTGCAGCTGAACAACAGTAGAAGCCCGGTTATAAGTTTGGCGGATGGGAACACCCGTCCACAAAACTCCAGACAGGGTGGCTATCACCTTCCTGGCTACTTTCCTCCAGCCTCAACAAGACTTTCCCGCTGGGCTAACCAGCAGAAACCAAGGATTCTAGCTAGCCTAGCTGATGAAGCGTGATACCCTGAAACTGGTCCTGGGATGCTTGTTTCTCGCCCAGGGAAGACCTGGCTTGGCAGTTCGGGCTGGACAGTTCCCATGAGGAACAGGGTCAAGACTGATTTGCATATGGCTGGGTCCATACTGATGTAGCGTGGTGAGCAAATAAATGATGGATTAAACCCAGATCTTTGTGACAGTGGGTGAATGTTTGATTTTCTCTGCAATCCGTCCATCATCTGTTCTTTTTGCATTTGTCGCCCCAAGTGGGAAGGGTATGCCCAGACTTGGGTCCCGTGCTCACTTCGCCACTGGATTCAAGCAAGCCTAGCTGATGAGGGTGATACCCTGAAACCGGTCCTACGATGCTTGTTTCCAGTCCAGGGAGGACAAGGCTTGGCAGTTCGGGCTGGACTGTTCCCATGAGGAACAGGGTCAAGACTGATTTGCATATGGCTGGGTCCAAACTGATGTGGCGTGGTGAGCAAATAAATGATGGATTAAACCCAGATCTTTGTGACAGTGGGTGAATGTTTGATTTTCTCTGCAATCCGTCCATCATCTGTTCTTTTTGCATTTGTCGCCCCAAGTGGGAAGGGTATGCCCAGACTTGGGTCCTGTGCTCACTGCGCCACTAGATTCAAGCTAGCCTAGCTGATGAGGGTGATACCCTGAAACCGGTCCTAGGATGCTTGTTTCCAGTCCAGGGAGGACAAGGCTTGGCAGTTCGGGCTGGACTGTTCCCATGAGGAACAGGGTCAAGACTGATTAGCATATGGCTGTGTCCAAACTGGCGCGGTGAGCAAAAAAACAATGGATTAAACCCAGACCTTTGTGACTGGGGGTGAATGTTTGATTTGCTCTGCATTCCGTCCATCATCTGTTCTTTTTGCATTAGTGGGAAAGTGGTGGCAGGATTGTCATCAGCTCGTAATCAAGCCGGCAGCAAGGTTGCAGCCCACAGGCAGCATCCCCCCCAAAATGGCAGTGCACAGGCCCCCTTGTGGCCCTCTGCACCTGTTCTCTGCCAACAAAACCACCATGAAAAGGCTGGCAGAGAACCAGATTATAATCAGCAGGGCGTGCTGAGTTTAGCGCGCCCTGGCTGATTACAACCTGCACCGTCATCAGCCCGTCAGAATCTCTGATCCCAGCAGGGACACCGGTAGGTTTCCAGGGCTGCCATCCTACCTTCTAATGTGACGTCCGGACCAAAATAACCACTGGGGTCTGATAGTCACCTTGACTGCGCCAGTCCAAGGACCGCCACACTCATAATTAGGCCCTAAGTTTTATTTTTTCCATTTGTTGTGGGTGGGAAATCAATCAAATAAAAAATTGATTTGTAGAATACTGCTAATCACATGTGAGGGCATCCAGGTGCTGAGAGCATAGCTGCTCGGCTCAGTTTCACCTGTATTACTTTATTTGATTCATAAATACAGAACCATAAAAGCACACAAGTAAAAATATTAAAAAACGTTTAAAACAAGAAACTATACTGTATCAATAATTAACACCCTGGAGCTTCATGCTACAATCCAATTCAAAGCCCAAAGAGCCGAAATAATTCGCAAACTGCAAGGTGCAATATAGAATGATAAAATCAAGCACCATATTTATTTAAAAGAACAGTCCAGTTAATACCAAATTATAAAATGAAAACAAATGATAAAGATTGTCTACACTGGAGGGTGAACTTCAAGAAAGAGGCCACACCTAAAAAGGAAGCCTTTGTACAAATAGGAGGGACACAATATACTTGTTAATTGAGGCACCTTTTAGGAAAGGGCTAAAAAACCTCTTAGTAAAACAGCAATAAAATCTACAAACAAATACAAAATGTGCCAGGGTTTGCAAATAGTGTTCATCACAAATGCAAACCAGAATAAAGTTAGGCTCATCCTGACCCGGGGGAACATGAGCTGGCTTTTTATCAATCCCAACTTAAATCTAATCAATAGCGTCCTGTCCAATAATTTGGAACTCCTTCCATATACAGTACCAGCCCGGAAATAGTTTGAACAAACAGATACTCCCTTCTGGTCAGTTTCTTCAGCTCCAGTGATTCTCTTTCCCCACTCATAAACGCTCTATTTCTGGACTTAACACAGGTTTTATCACTGCTTTTAATATTAGCGGACTAAAAAAATAAATGGGGTCTGTCTAACTTGACACACGTGGCATTGTTATATGAAAAACATGGGATACAAAGGCTCCGGTCAAAGGACAAGCAATCTAATATGATCTTCTTATTCAGGCAGGCTTCAAGGTTTTTTTTTTACAAATAGAACACCATAATGTTACTGGCGCTACACTGAATTTATCAGCTACATACGATACACCAAGCTCCCTGCGTACAAAGTACATAGATGAGTCCGGTGAAATGCCAATCATTCGTCTGCATTCTCTGTTCTCCTCTCCCTGCAGGAACTTGATTTCCTTGTAACCCCACAGACCAGCTCCATAAGTTAGGACTGGTAAAAACTTGATGATAGTAGTGGGCCTGCAGCACTGATTGTGCCTCCCACTGCAGTAGTCTTTTAAACATGCCTCAGACCTGCCACTGCAGAGCCTTTGTGTGCAGTTTTAAACTGCCGTTTTGACCTGGAAAGTGTAACCCCTTGCCAGGCCCAAACCTTCCTTTTTATTACATAAGTCACCCCTAAGGTAGGTCCTAGTTAGCCCCAAGGACATGGTGCAGTGTATTTAAAAAGTTGGACATATACTTTTATGTTTAACATGTCCTAGTAGTGAACAATGATTACATTTTGTTTTCACTACTGCAAGGCCTTTCTCTGCCATAGGTTAACATTGGGGTTACCCTGAAGCAGCTTCACAATTTATGGGAATGTCGGATTTTAAATTGTAAGTCTAAAAATGCCAATTTTTATCAAGTTGGCATTTTCTTATTTTAACAATTCTGTGCCTCTGCCTGTCTCTGAATATGTCTGGGGTTGATGACAGCTGGGCTTTGTTCATTCCTTCTAGAAGGTTGCAAATAATGGGAGCTTAGGTGTGACCTAATGGACCTTGAGGGGCCATTATCTGGCTGGCTGGGCAGGCAGAACTTAGCACTGCCTCGCTTACACCTGACTAGGGCTGTGCCTCTCCCCACAAAAAGGGCTGCATAACCCCCTGTAGAGTATCTGGAGGCAGGAATGGAAGGGTGATCTTCAAAGGGCTCTTTGAAGTCTTCCCCACTTTAAAGGCATGTTTGGGTATAAGTGCTTGACCACCAAATCAGAACTCTATTGGAACTGTGGAAACTATGCCAGGAGGAAGGACTGCTGTGCTGCCAAGAGGGACTGCCACTCTGCAACTGCATTGCTGTTTTAGCCTATTGCTTCTTGTGTGCTGTGCGCTAGGAGGGACTGCCAATTTGTTTTGTTGTGTTGGCCTGCTGCTTCATGCCTGGAGTGTGAAAGACTTGACCTGTTCTCTACATCGTTGGACCCAAAATTCTCCAAGAACTTGTTGGCTTGTCCACTGCTCTTTGCACTCTCAGGAACACTAAAAACTGCCTGCAACTCTCCTGGTGCTGCTGGACTCGGCCATCTGTGAGTCCTACCCTTTCCTGAAGTGCCCCCTCCAGTCATGGTCATCAGAAGAGGGTTTTGCAGCTGATTGTAGCAAACATTGACACATCGTGCCCTTGATGTTGATGCTATGCTCCATCAAAGGTACTATTTCAGCTGATCCTGTGTAGGTTCTGTAGCCCTCCATCTGTGGATTTGCATCGGTCCCTTGTAACCTCAATAAGCTTTTGACTGCTAGTGACTTCTAAGCACTGTTTTCACATTTAGGGCCCTATTACAAGTCTGGCGGTCTGAAGACCACCAGACTCGTGGTGGGGGTCGGACCACCGTGGCTTTGGCGGACTGACTGCCATATTGTGACCCTGGCAGTCAGACCGCCAAAAGACCGTCACCTCTGCCAGGATCTTTGATGCCGATGGGATGAAAGCAGTCGTGGTTGTAAAGAGCCATGGCAGCGCTGTAGTCACCACCACCATGCTGATTACAACCATGTTCTCTGACAGCATTTTCATGGCGGCTCAACTGCCATGAAAATGCTAGGGGAGAACAAGTGCTCGGGCCACAGTGGGGCCTCTGCACTGCCTACGGGATTGTTTTGGGCAGTGGAGAACCCTCTTTACCCAGCACTGTCAGAATGCACACTCTCAGGGTGCTAGGGAGGCCCTCTGTACAACAGCATTGGACTCCACATTCCACAAGGCTGAGGTTTCCGCCAGTCAGCCTAGTGGAAAAATCGTAATGGGGCTGGCGGGGAGACTGCAGGAGGGTTTTTCCTACCGCCAAACTCATAATCAGCCCTTAATCTTTAATAATTCATATCTCGACTTCTACCTATTGGATGTTTGTTGTTTTGCTCTTGTTTTACTCAGATAAATGCTCTCTATTTTTCAAAACTGATGTGGGGTCTTTTTGTGGTGCCTTTCATTGTGTTGCTGTAATTACGTGTTGCACAAATACTTTATACATTGCCTCTTAAGTTAAGCCTGACTGCTCTGTGCCAAGCTACCAGAGGGTGAGAACAGGTTAATTTAGGGTGTGTATCTGACCTACCCAGACTACGATTGTGGTCCCTACTTGGACAGAGTGCATACCTCTGCCAACTAGACACTCAGGGCCTCATTATGAGTTTGGCAGTCCGTGGACCCTCATGGTAGTGGTGGCAATCTGACTGCTGCAACTTTGGCAGTCGGATGACCGGATTATGAGTTTGGCAGTCTGACAACCAGAAGACTGCCAGCAGAGTGTCAGCACTGCCATAGTCATTGTGGCAGGAACCGCAGCAGTCCTGACCGCTGTGGCCAATGTTGGTGATCCTGGCATTGGGACCGCCATGGCCATTACAACCTGCAGGACTGCCAAGCTTTCATAGCGATCCTACCGCCATGGAAAGCTTCGTGGTCAGGCAGGTAAGGGACCCAAAATGGGGGGCCTCAGAGGGCATGGCCACCACTAGCGATTGTCCACTGGAGGAAAATTCTGATGATGAAGATGATGTTCCAGCCCCCCATGGCACTCCCCTTGCCCTTCGGGCCACTGGGTCCATCTGTGTCCTTGGTGTCTTGACCTGAGGTCCCGTGGCCAGATATATTCCCACGCAGATGTGCCTTGTCTCCTTCGCTTCCCAGTGCTGATGCTGTAATACAAAGAGAATTAGGGTAATCACATGTCCATGATCACACTTGAACAACAGCTCTGATTACTATATATTACTATGATGTCAAGTAGTCCCCAGCATGCATGCCATCTGAGCTGTCAACAGTTGCCCACAGTGAAATCGGGATCTCCGAATGCTACAATTGCATGGCTGAAGTTGTACAAGCACATTAACCATTAAACTAGTAGGAGACTTAATCACCCTCAAAGTTTTGACCCATGGAGCAGACCTCAGTTACCTGTTGTCATACAATACTAGGCCAATGCCAACTGTATTCCCACATATCCCACACAAGGTCATGCAAACATCTATTTGTCACATATATAATGACGCAACAAAAATAAATGATGCTCCACAATCTTGCCATGTTGCTGACAAAAGTACAATAGCCTGGAGAAGGTGACATGGAAATACTCATGTCACACTAGAAGCAGTTCCACAATGTACACTTAAGTGATGTTTGTCCCAATAGAGTCATGGAGGTAGTACTAATGTTTTGCCACAAATGTGGCATGAAAATGGAAACTGTAGACATCAAGTGCAATATGTCAGGGAGAGCTGTCCCTATAATTCACAAACACAATGAATCCGTAAGCCTCAGGTTAATCACCACTAATGTCTGGCACGCCTTACAATAACATACTTTGAGTGTATCAGTAGACACCATTATTCCCTTGAATGTTGGAGAGGACCCAATATTTGCAGGTACTTGTTGAAGGCCCTCAACATGTTGAAAAATAAGAAGCTACATAATTATCTCCATTATGGTCATGCAGTCTCAGATTTCTGTCTGTGGATGAATGATTGTATCCATACACATGTGATTTCGACATAGCTGCAAGCCACTCCATGATGCATGCCAACAGTCAGGTTACAAACCTTACCCATTACACATGTGCAGTGCACTTTGATACATGCTGCTACATCAATGGCATAGAAATGCACATTGTGGCTCAAAACGTTATGTGCCACATTATCAAATGTCCCCCCACTGTAAATGGCTTATTCCACACACAGATTTCCGTGCACATATATGTGAGGGAATACAGAAATCATCCCATCAACACAGGCAGACTATGCAGGAAACAACAGCTTAAAATGCTTTTCTAATACGAAAGGGACACATGCTGACATGTAGGCATAAGGAATGTTGATAACAGTGATGTCAATGGACATTCCCCACTTACCAAGGGAAAGTATTGATCTGTGTCTGCACCCAAAGTACAATGTATGCTCTCTCACATGTATGATAACCATCTTCATATTACAGACTGCAGTGAGGCACCAGCACCCGTCATACGCTGAAGACAACTAGCCTCTAGGTGGTAGATGCCAATATTCTCATTTACCCAGACACATGGCTGAGGACAGTCATCTATCACTTCTTTACCTTTGGCCTGTAGCATTGAGGAGTATTTGTCGGTTGCATAGAATTTACACACACTACAACACAACAACAAACATTACTTGATTGATCCCTGTACCCAGCTAAATGTCGGCCCTGGAGAGCACATTGTTTTGGATTGTACACAGTTTTGTCCTAGGTCCCTGGTCCAATAGGCAAGGCACATCAGTATACACCCCATAACATGTCTACACAAACAATCACTCATCTACTGTGTTACACATAGCTCATCCCTAATCCCTATCAGGGGGAGCTGTCAGAACCTAACACATTCACTTGGCAATGTGACAGTCAGGAATATGCTCTGTACTCATCCTCTTGTGGCTGCTGTGCTGTGCTGTCCTCAAATGCCCATCAAAGTCTGGGTAAGCCACCACCAGAATGTGGGCCATTAGGGTGGTTATGGTCCGACGGGCACATTGTAAGGACAACCCCAACTAGACCTCTGCAATTTTCCAGTACCAGGAGCTCAGGTCCACCCACCTTCTCCTTAAGAGGGTGCTCTGCTGGCTGTGAAACCCCAGGGTCCACACCTTCTTAATGATGGCTCTCCATGCTACCTTTTTTTTTATGGGCTTTGACCTGCACAGGTGCAAAAGACAACTCAGGAGACTATAATCACAAGTTTCAACACAAATGGTTGAGTCGCTCACATGTCAGTAACATCAAGCTAGGACTTTTCGATATCTCAATGCTCCCCAAGTGTGAAACACATAAGTCAATAAGTACAGGGAAATGACTATAGGCATATAAATGTCCATCTGTGGACTAACCCACTTCCCTGCTCAGGGCCTACAATGACTTAGTGAGCTTACTGACATCAGGTAGCCTAATGCTCTAGCTACCTGTACTCTGATGTGAGCCACTATGAAACACTACACACCAATGTGGCTCCTGAAGGGTAAACTCCTTAGGCATGAATGGACCAACACATTCACACTCTGTGAGAATGACTCACTGCATGCAGTCACTATAGGCGACTGCCAGAGTACAAACTCCAACATTACATATGAGTAACAATCAAGGGGCTGGCATGGTGGGTACAGAAAGTGTCTTCCTTGTCCAAGTGTGGACATGTGGCCTAACAAATGCAGACTCATGCCACTTCTGGGGGTGGGGTTCTGTGCTATACCACAGTATACTCCTTTGGACACATGTGCCCATTCTACAGATATGGCATTCAACAACCAAAGGCATGCACTGTATAGTTGCTGCTAAGTGACCAGGCTACTGAGTCACATATCATAGCCTCCCAAGAATCAACACACTGTCTGCACTGTGGGGCTCTTAGTTATGCAATATGCTTGTGCAGGACAAATATGATCTGTGTGAAGAGCTGTGGTAGTAAGGGACCTGTCGTGAGTCTAACACAAACATTGTCAATGATGCTAAATACTAATATGGACTAGATGAATGACTTACCTCTGAACCCATTCCTAATCTAGTCAAAGTAATGAGGCATTGAGGGCAGGTTTTGCCACCATAGCCTCATATTGGCCACATGACAGGATCTGCTGGGTACAGCGAGTGGGCACAGTGCCAAAGCTGCATAGCCACAATGACTCTCCCACAGCCTAGACTAGGTTCAACACTGGGAGATACATGTCAGAGGCCCTGGTCTCCGCAGGCTGACAGAACCGACATGACACTCCATTCTCATCACTTCCATCCATGAAAGGTCATCATGTAGCCAACAGCAGATTGTCATGTGGTGTGTGTGGCAACCTGAAGGGCAGAGTGACTCATGATATCCCTTCCACACAACAGTTATGGCAGGTGTGGGTTGAACGATCTGTGGCATTATAAACATGACTCTCAAATTTCTCATATAACATGCATACACAGCTCATGCTGTTATGCACATACATGTTGTCTGACATTTACAACAATCAGGAGGAAAAAGATGCCAGTGAATGGCAGTAATGTCTCCTTACCCGGTTATGTGCATCCAACACAAGGAGACTGTAGGACCCCAAAAACCTCACATAACACAATGTGACAGTAACATATGGTACGGGCCGACAGTACCTGAACATTGCCCATCTCATTGAAGCCATACAGACTGCAAAACAAGCACAAGAGTAGTTTAACTGTCACACATGGGAACATTCTAGCCTGTGAGGATGGTGAAGTACATATAAAATTGTGCACATGAGGTACTTACCTGCTCATCTGATGAGCCATAGAGCTGTCCATACAGGGGAAGGACTCATTAACTAGCCTCTCCAGGTCCTCTGGAGAGAAGGCAGGGGCCCTATCAGGTGCTCCCAGAGGCAGCACACAACAGCTCAGGTCATGGAGGTGTTGCTGGCAGCAATGTCAGGAGTCCTGTGAGTGAATATGCAGAACATGGTGGTCACATCCGCCACATACAAGGTCATCACTGCCGGCGGACACATCCATTGGCCCACGGCTGCCACTGGCAACAACATTAGCATATGGCTGTGTCCGCTGCGGTTGCAACCGTCTATCGTCATGACATCTTCCACCGGCAGTCGCAAGCTGTTCCTAATGTCCAGTGAAGTAGGTCAGACAGCCACCATTTTGGCAGGTTGAAATGCTGTATTGGGCTATATAAACAGAGTCACACCTGCGAAAATTGACTTTTAACCTCACAAACATGCTCATCCTCGCTTGTCATAGGTCCTACTACTGAAACACCATTGAAGTCTGTTGCAGGGCACAGATGGCATTAAACAGCGAGGCAAAGTCCACCACTGCTGACAGTCATTTTGGCACATCTTTGAGTTTGGTCCATATACATGTGACCACATGTGTGGAAAACCATGGGGGGCACAGGTGAATCTTGTGTTATTTGCAGCTGTGATGTGTACTGGTTGCCATGTCTATCCATTCATAAATGCCTTGCCAAATAATATCATTGACATGCATCACATATGTTGCGGTGGACACAAAGACTAATGTTAAAAATCATGTCTTGTCATACATATGTACACACGGAGAGGGAGGATGCAAAAACCTCCTGTCTACCGTCCACTACCAGACCTTCAGACCATGGAAGAATGCCACATCTTCCTGCTCTACTATCTGAATAGGCAAACAATAGTGGACTTATGCCATCAGTTGGGGCCTGATCTGATGCCAGCTATTAGTTATCCAACCAGCATACCACCCATTGTAACAGTCATGTCAGTATTGCACTTCCTAGCCACAGGGTCCTTCCAACATACAGTGGCCCTATCTGCAGATATGTCCCAACCTACGTTCAGTGTGATGTTGAAGGATGTCCTCACAGCAATGTTGAAACACCTGGACAGCTATATCCGGTTTCCCCGACATGAGAATTTAGCCAAAGCTAATGCTAACTTTTATGGTTTTGCACGCATCCCACATGTGGCGGGGGCCATGCATTGGACACATGTTGACTTGGTCCCACCGCAGGCCAATGAACAAATATATTGCAACAGAGAGACCTTCCATTCCATCATCTTGCAAGTTGTCTGTTTGGCAGATATCTACATTTCACATGTCTTTGTCAATTATCCGGGTTCAGTCCATGATTTTTTCATAATGCAGAACAGCACCATATCCCAGTTAATTTCACAACTGTACCCACAGAGTGTCTGGCAGGTTGGTAAGTCACATCTGTCCTATTTGTCTGAGTGTGCAATGTCTGGTGCTACAATCATGAAGTCAGTGACTCATTGTTACACATATGTCCCATTCCTTAACAGAACACTCTGCATATCCGAACTATCCTTGGTTGTTGATGCCAGTGAGGAATCCAACTATGCCAGGGGAAGTCTGCTTCAATGAATCCCATGGAGGCACAAGGCGGATAGTAGAGCATGCTTTTGGGCTCCTGAATGCCAGATTTAGATGTCTTGAACGGACTGGTGGAGCCCTCCTCTACTCAGCCGGAAAAGTGTGTCAGATCTCTGTGGCATGCCACATGCTCCACACCCTCACCCTACAGGTAAACATCCTGTACATCCCAGAGGAGGGGGAGCCTGCAGTGTCACTGGGTGAGAATCCTGAAATGTCAAGTGAGGATCACTGTGGTGAAGAGGAAGGAGCTGACTTCTGGGAAGATCTCATCAACAGCTACTTGTCATGAGTTTAAGTACGTCAGCTGAAATAATGACCGTGATTGTGCAATGAACTGTAGTTGTGAGAATGTGTGGGTCTGAGTGCTTTAGCGCCAACTAGGGAGCTGTAACTCTGCAATATTCAGCCAAAGGCTGCCTTAAGAGTTAGCCTTTGACATATCCTCACCTTGATGATGTTGTTTTCTTTGTGTCAGTTTAATTGCACTGTAATTACATTCCCAGTAGCTTGCTATGTGATTTGTGTAATAGGTAGGTTTACAATCCTATACTCCTTGCTTTGTCTTTGTACAGGTACCTTCACCATGACATCCTTATGTGGGCATTTCAGTTGTGTGACATTGGCAGGTATCTGATGCCGTTCTGACATGTAAAGTGGGCATGGATTGTTCCAGGTCATGTAGGTCACAGATTTGGGGTGTATGAGACCTGTGCCAAAGCAGATTGCACAGTGTTTGGGTGGGAGGTTTGAAGTGCAGAGTGGACTTGTTTTGTGTGCTGTGTTGGGCTGATTGCATCATGTGTGTCATCATGTGGGCATGAAACATGCAGTCATCAATTGCAAGAAAGTCATTTGCCCTTCACATTGGCTGAACACTAATTTTGAATGACTTATATATAGCCATAGATGTGTTTCGTCAATGCAGGCCACAGTGCCTGTGCCACAACACTGACATATGTTTGTGTCAAACCACCATTGTCATTGGACTATGATGGGCATGTGATCAGGGACTGTTGTACTGCTGTATCTTGCATTATGTGATGTTGGATTACTTTGGTGTTATGTGTGATAAGGCTCAAGCTGCTGACATCATCCACTTAGGGCTTGCCTATTCTACCGAACAATGTCTGACAAATCCATCACGTCCGTGGCTTGAGGGGCTGTACCCTGTAGTATCTACTTTGACTAAGTATGAGTCATACATTCTTATGTCACAAAGTTCTAGACATAGGTATATCCCATGTGCTGTACACTCGAATAAAATCTTTGGTGTGACCAGACACTTGTACACATGTGTTTGTGTGTAATGGTTGTAATCCTGAGCAGGACACTGTGTACCTGTAACGTATCCCTCCTTGCACAAGTAAGTTATGACTTAATCATATAGTTCACATGGTCTTACATCTCTACTTAGCAAAATGTTGAAATTAAGCAAGCAGACAATGAGTGCATTATGGCTGAATTTTTTCAGTGCTGATGCAGTAAATAAACCTTTGATAGAAAAGAAGAAAAATAATAAAGTAAAGGTGTCATTCATGGTGAATGAAATCATTGCAGTAGATGCCACATCACTGGGAGTCCAAAGTCCAGAGTACTCCTCCCTTTGGATCTGGTGGGTAGTTCAGGATCAGTGTACAGAGTGAATGTGTGCAACACAAAGGAGTTCCTTTAGGAAGAGGTAACATGCTGGCAATGGTGGATGTCTTGCCGTCCGCACCTCCTGAACTCTTCACCGGATGTCCTGCTTGTGGTGGGAAATCTGTTGCTATAGAAGCAGGTGTGTCTGGTACTTGTTCCTCTGGCAGAGCCTCTTTTCCTGTGGCTGGCACCTATGAAGAAGGTTCTGGTGTTGATGCACCAAAGGAAGGGGAAGAGTGGTATTGTAGAGTCCTGCGCAGGGTGGTGTTAATGTCCCTCATTACCCCTGTTAGGGAAGTTATGTTGGTAGTGTGAGCCTCCCACTATTCAAGCATATCCCTATGGATGTCCATTTGTAGCTGCTTTATTTCCTGGAGTTCGGTCAAGACCTGGCCCATTTCAGTTTGCGACTCCTGATAGACCCCTAGGACTTGGTTGATGGTGTCCTGGCCAGTAGCAGCACCAGTGGCCTCACCCTGATGGCTCACAGCATCCCTTCCACACACTCTACCCCCAAGGTCCTATGACCTTGCCACTGGGTGCCCTCTCCCACTGGTTCTTGGACCATCATTTTTTGGAGTGTTGCATTGCAACTCATAATCCTGGACTGGGGGGCATGAGATGGTAGACACTGTGCTCGGAACACAGGTTGGGGGCAAATGGTTACCTGTGACATAGAGGCAACCGGGCTGGGAGGTGTTGATGTGGCCATAGTGAGACTCACTGTTGGTGTCTGACCAGGTTGACCAGATGGGCCAGAATGGTCCTCTATGTCCAGACATCCAGGAGTGTCCTCTTCGTGGAAGGCTTCAACCAGGGGGGTAGTGGCAGTCTCTTGTATGGCCTCTGTGTGCTCAACATGTTGATATGAAAGATACAATGTTACTGGTTGGATTGTGACATCTAACTCCAAACATTTAGTGTTACATTAAGTACAGATCTTGTACAAAGTTACTTTGCAGTTAATCTTATTGTGACGAGTACCCATAGTATTGGTTGTATTGACCTGACATTTGTGAAGCATGCCAATTCCAAGTCAAGCAGCTGCTAAAATGTGCAGATCATTAGCTCTTGGGAGGATGGCCTGAGAATGCAATCTTGCCACCAGTACAGGGGAAAACAAACCGTGGCTAGGCAAGATATGGCTTTGGCCATTTTTTAGGCCTTGTTGATTGTTTTACAGGCAGACCCAGGAGTTTGTCATCATTATGTGCTTAGTTCGGTGTGACTGTGTCTGCTGCCAATACCATTCTGGTGATGCATCTTGAAGCCTATGGGATCATTGTTTTACATATTGGGTATGCTGTCCTTCCTGTCCTCAAAATGTTTCATCTTGGGTTAGCTGGTCAAGATGAAGCAAGATGGCCAGACACACCTCTGAGCTGAGCATCCCCTGTATCTTGGTCCCTCCCAGGTGAGTAAACTTCAATTGAGAGTTAGCAGGCAATAGTATTTAAACGTGTGACCACTGTTCTGGTGTTTGGATTTATTGAAATAGTGCCTCCTGTGAGTTGCAGTGATGTCATTCTCCATACTACACGCACTTGACAAATGTTATCGTCCCAGGTGAGTAATCGTCAATCAAGGGTTCATAAATAGAAATATTTGGGCAAGTGGGCATTGTTTTTGTGGGTGTAGTTAGAGACACAAGGTCTATTGGGCATAGCATTCTGGTCACTCCTTCTACTTCCCACCACAAAACAAATGTTACCCTCCCAGTTGAGTGAACTTAATTTGAGAGTTAAGACAAGGAGGCCCTCATTACAACCCTGGTGGACGGCGGTAAAATGGAGAAAAGTACTGCCAACAGGCTGGCGGTACTTTTCCCCATAATATGACATTGGCGGTTTGGCTCAAGCCAAACCGCCAATGTACCACACCGTCCACCACGGCGGTAATGACCACCGGGCTGGAGACTGCAGCTTCCAGCCAGGCGGCCGACACTATCCCGCCCGCGGGATTATGACCCCGCCACGAAAACCATGGTGGTAGGCACTATCAGTGTCAGGGAATTCCTTCCCTGTCACTGATAGGTGTCTTCCCTGCCCTCCACCCCCTCCCACCTCCCACGCAAGACCCCCCACGACATACACACACCTTCACGCTCCATCGAACACACACACATATACACACTCATACCCACAATCATCCACGCATGCATACATCCATTCACACATACATCCACGCACACTGACGTACATACATGCACACACGCATGCACACAACACAACATACATGCACTCACACATCCATACACGCACATACGGACAACATGCATCTTTCACCCGCATACACACATGCACAGACATACACACACCCCCCCACACACACACAACACCCCCCTCCCCTGTCGGAGACCCCGACTTACCTGATTGCAGGGTGTCCTCCGGCAGGAGACAGGACAGGGCGCTGCTGCCAGCAGCAGCGTCCGCCAGCAGAACACCGCCAGGCCGTATCATGGGTCATGATATGGTCTGCAGCGGTCTACTGGTGTGGCGCTGCTGCTGGCACCTTACCACCATCTGCAGCCATGGCCGCAGCTGGATTTCTGCCATGCTTCTGGCGGAATTCCCGCTGCGGTCATAATTTGGCGGACAGCTGGTAGCCGCGGCGATGGTCTTTTGGTGGCAGTTGCTGCGGCGGAAGGCGGTATATACCTCCAATGTTGTAATGAGGGCCCGAGTTATTTGGGCATGAGAACACTGGGCTTGTGTTTGGATTTCAAGAGACAGAGCATCCTGGCATTAGTAGTCATGTCATTTCCTCTACTTCATACTCTTGATAAATGTCATCCCAACAGGTGAATGCACTTCATTTGTGATTTTACAAAAAAAGGTATTTGGAGTACTAAACACTGGACTGGTGTTTGGAGTTAGTGAAACAGTGCCTCCTGGCCTTAGCAGTCATGTCAGTCCCTATGCTACACGCACTATACAAATATCATCCTTCTGGGTGAGTGCACATCAATAAATAGTTATGACACAGGGGTCTTTGGAGAAGAGAAAAGTGTGCTGGTGTTTGGTATTACAGAAAAAGGGCCTCCTGGGAGTTGCAGTCAGGTCACTCTCACTACTCCCCAAAACTTGACAAATGGCATCTCCCCAGGTGAGTAAAATGATTTAGAGATTGAGGGGGTGATTCTGATATTGGCTGGCGGCGGGCGCCGCCAGCCAAACGGGAACTGCCAGAATACCGCTGCGCGGTCAAAAGACCGCCGTGGTTATTCTGAGTTTCCCGCTGGGCTGGCGGGCGACCGCCAGAAGGCTGCCCGCCAGTCCAGCGGGAAACCCCCTTCCATGAGGATGCCGGCTCCGAATGGAGCCGGCGGCGTGGAAGGGGTGCGACGGGTGCAGTTGCACCCGTCGCGATTTTCAGTGTCTGCTTGGCAGACACTGAAAATCTTGGTGGGGCCCCCAGGGGCCCCACGACACCCGTTAACGCCAGCCAGGTTCTGGCGGTCAAAACCGCCAGAACCAGGCTGGCGGTAAGGGGGTCGGAATCCCCATGGCGGCGCTGCTTGCAGCGCAGCCATGGAGGATTCCCCTGGGCAGCGGGAAACTGGCGGGACACCGCCGGTTTCCCGTATCTGACCGCGGCTGTACCGCCGTGGTCAGAATGCCCATGGGAGCACCGCCAGCCTGTTGGCGGTGCTCCCGCGGTCGTTGGCCCTGGCGGTAGTCTACCGCCAAGGTCAGAATGACCCCCTGAATCTCTAAATATGGGTCTTTGGACAAGAGAATACTGTGCTGGTGTTTGGAGTTACAGAAACAGGGCCTCCTGGTAATTGCAGTTGGTCACTCTCACGACTCCCCAATACTTGATTAATGGTATCCGCCAGGTGAGTAAAGTTTATTTGAGATTGAGTTAGCAAACAGGGGTCTTTGAACAAGAGAACACTGTGCTAGTGTTTAAAGTTACAGAAACAGTGCCTCCTAGCATTAGCAGTCATGTCAGTCCCTGTACTACACACACTATACAAAGGTTATTCCCCCAGGTGAGTACACTTTGGGGGTCATTCCTACTTTAGCGGGCGGTGGAGGCCGCCTGCCAAAGTACCCCCGCCAGAACACCGCTGTGCGGTCAAAAGACCGCTGCAGTGATTCTGGCTTTCCCGCTGGGCTGGCGGGCGACCGCCAGAAGGCCGCCTGCCAGCCCAGCGGGAAAGCGCCTTCAACGAGGAAGCCGGCTCCGACTGGAGCCGGCGGAGTTGAAGGCGTGCGACGGGTGCAGTAGCACCCGTCGCGATTTTCAGTGTCTGCTTGGCAGACACTGAAAATCTAAGTAGGGCCCTGTTAGGGGGCCCCTACAGTGCCCATGCCAGAGGCATGGGCACTGCAGGGGCCCCCAGGGGCCCCACGACGCCCGTTACTGCCAGCCTCTTCCTGGCGGTGAAAACCGCCAGGAACAGGCTGGCGGTAAGGGGGTCGGAATCCCCATGGAGGCGCTGCTAGCAGCGCCGCCATTGAGGATTCCCTAGGGCAGCGGTAAACTGGCGGGACACCGCCAGTTTCCCGTTTCTGACCGCGGCTGTACCGCCGCGGTCAGAATTGCCCTGGATGCACCGCCAGCCTGTTGGTGGTGCATCCGCGGTACCCTACCCTGGTGGTCTCGGACCGCCAGGGTAGGAATGACCCCCTTTATCTGTAAGGTACGAAACAAGAGTCTTTGGAGAAAAGGACCCTGGGCTGGTGGTTGGAGTGACAGTAAACAAGCCTCCTGGGAGTTGCAATCATGTAGCTCCCTGTACTACACACCATACAAATGGTATCCTCCCAGCTGAGTAAACGTACATTGAGGGTTGCCAAAAAGGGGTCTTTTGATGAATGAACACTGTTCTGGTGTTCTGAGTTGCTGAAACAGTGCCTCCGGTGACTTGCAGTCAGGTTATTCCATCTAGTTCACACACTTTTCCATTGTTTTTCCCCAGGTGAGTATACTTCATTTCTGAGTTGACAAACAAGGGTAAGAGGAAAAGTGACCACTGTGCTGGTTTTTGGAATTAGGGAAACAGGACCTGCTGGGAATTGGAGTCATGTAAGTCCATGTACTACCCACACACAATACAAATGGTATTCTCTCAGGTGAGTAAACTTCAATTGAGAGTTAAGACACAGGGGTCCTTGGACAAGAGTACACTGCGCTGGTATTTGGAGTTACAGATACAGGACCTGCTGGGAGTTGCATTCATGTCACTCTCTCCAATACACATACTATACAAATATTATTCCCTCAGGTGAGTACACATCATGTGTGAGTAACCAACTAGGAGTCTTTGGAAAAGAGAACACTCTGGAGTGACAGTAATCGAGCCTCCTTGGAGCTACAGTCATGTAACTCCCTGTACTACACACACTATACAAATGTTGTCCTCCCAGGTGGTTACACTTCAATTGAGAGTTACCAAACAATGGTATTTGGAGAAGAGAACATTGGACTGGTGGTTGGTTTTACAGACACAGGACCTTCCTGGCCTTAGTAGTCATGTCACACCCGCTACTTCCCACATTTGACATATGGTATCCGCCCAGCTGAGTAAACTTAAATTG
Source organism: Pleurodeles waltl (assembly GCF_031143425.1). Taxonomy (NCBI): domain Eukaryota; kingdom Metazoa; phylum Chordata; class Amphibia; order Caudata; family Salamandridae; genus Pleurodeles; species Pleurodeles waltl. Next base: position 722,678,499 of record NC_090443.1, read on the forward strand.
TGAGATGCTTGACAGTCGTCATTAGACAAGAGACCACTGTTCTGGTGTTGGGAGTTGCGTTGCTGAAACAGTGCCTCTTGTGAGTTGCAGCCATGTCACTCTCTCTAGTACCCTTGACAAATGTTCTCCCCCCAGGTGCGTACACTTCAATTGAGAGTTTACTAACAGATGTGTTGTAGCATGTGAATGCTGTGCTAATGTTTGTAGTTATAAGACTAGTGTCTGCTGTGAGTTGTAGTCATGTCAGTGCCTTGACACGTTATCTCCCCAGGTGTGTACCCTTACACTGGTATGTACCAAGCAGGGGTATTTGGAGAAGTGACCACGGGTCTGGTGTTTGAAGTTATAGAACATTTCCTGCTGGGAGTTGTAGTCATGTCAGTCTCTGTACAACACACACTATACAAATGTCATCCTCCCAGGTGAGTACAAATGTGAGTTGGCAGATAAAGGTCTTTGGACTGGTGGACACTAGGCTGGTGAGTGGAGTGACAGTAAAAGTGGCAAAATGTGAGCTGTGAGAACGCTACATGGCGGGGAGGGGTGCGGGAGATCGTCTCCAGTAAAAGTTGATAGACAGATGAGATTGCCCCTCTAGGGTCTGCATGGGTTTTCATAAATTGTTCTATCTGAGAAAATTATCTTGTTGCTGCTTCCCTAATGTCTGGACGCAAGATCTAGTGTCAACTGTGTATAGCGGTATCTCTCAGTTAGTGGCTGCCCAAAGTTCCTTTGATAATTTTCAAACGTGAACATGTCGGGCCTGTGGAACAGGTCCGATATTACTAGACACCCTCCTGTCCACCATCTCTCAAAGGGCCCCTGGGAGAGCGTTGAAGGAAAAGCAGGATTGAAATGGATGGGCGTAAATGGTGATGAAATTGGGCCCATGCTCCTGCCTTATCTACAGTGTCCCAAGTACCCTGAGTTGTTTTCCTAGGGGTGCTAAGGTACACATTACTGGGTCTATCGGGCTTGGGTTTCCGCAACAGGTCCCAAATGAAGCACCCTGTCACTGCACAGTCCATGTGGAGCCAGTGTTTATCTAACTTTCTAAGAGACCACTCCATAATCACCCGTAGTTGTGCCGCCTTGTAATACATTTGAAAGTCTTTTGCCTGCCAAATTTAGTCAGGAGAGTCCTCAGGCTAGAGAAAAACTCTTTCTCCATTGAGATGGGCAGTCCCTGAAAAAGATACAAAAACTGCAGCAGCACTGTCATCTTGAGGGCATAAATACTATCTAGCCATGTCACATATAAAGGTGTCCATCTCTTGAGGTCAGCCCTAAGTTGTTGAATCATTGGGGGGTAGTTGGCTTTGTAGAGGTCTACGGTGTAGGGGTGAATCTAATCCCTAAATATGTTAGTTCATTCCTTGTCCACTGGTAGGGGAAGATGCGTATCAAGTGTTCCATCTCAGCAGAGGACATGGTGAGATTTAGGAGGTAGGATTTGGACAGATTAATCCTGTATCCTACCACTCCCTCAAATTTAACAAGTGTGCATTGCAAATCTTGGAGTGAGGTCTTTGGTGACGTCAGGGATAAGAGGACGGTATCTGCAAAAAGAGAGTTCTTGTGGGTAGTGGATCCAAAAGGTATGCCCTGGATTGCCTCATCTTGTTGCACCCGCACTGCCAGGGGTTCTATACTTAGTGTAAACAAGAAAGGAGAGAACGGGCAACCCTGGTGGGTACCCCTTTTCAACTGAAAGGTCTCTGAGACAATTCATTTACCAACACCCTGGATACTGGGGCAATATAATTAGCCTGTACAATTGTGATTAATCATTTGTTAAAGCCAAAGTGCCTCATGGCTTGGAACATAAAAGACCAGTTGACACGGTTTAACGCATTCTCTGCATCCAAAGTGAGAAGTATTGCTGGAGTCAGTTTCTTGGTCACTTTCTCTATGAAGTGTAATACCCTCCTCAGGTTATTATTGGTTTGCCTCCCATTTATAAATCTAGACTGATCTGGGTGGATCAAGTCTGGCAAGATTCCCTCTAGGCTGGTGGCCAAACTTTTGGAATACAATTTGGCATCAAGGTTTAATAAGGCAATGGGTCCGTAGGAGGAACAGAGGTGTGGGTCCTTCATTGGTTTAGGAATGACTGACATCAGTGTTTCGCTCATCGAACGTGTGACGCTTGGTTCAGTGACTATGTGATTTAACTGCTTTGTCAATTATGGTATAAGTTGTGGGGCGAATGTTTTGTAAAACTGGGCTGAGAAGCCATCTGGACCCAGTGATTTGTGAAGTTTTAGTGCCAGTATTGCTGCCCTGACCTCCTCCTCACTGATGGGTTAGCCAAAAATCTAATTCTGTTCCTGAGTGACTTGTGGTAGGAAGAACTTTTCCTAATAATGCAACGTGTCAGACATCGCCAACCTATCTGCTGTGTATAGCTCTTTGTAAACATTCCTGAAGGCAGTCGCTTTTTCTTGTTCCTTCTTGGCCTGATAGAATTCTGAAGAGAGAATACTCTGGGCAAGGGACTGAATTGTAAATATGTAGTCAAGTTAGGAGCAGGTACGGGGAAAGTGAAAGCAAAAAGTATAGTCCCTAGTGTCTGAGTCACAGGTCTCCAAGCATCAACCAGCCCTAATTCAGCCACCATTTTTTTCAAAGATTTGGAGAAGCTGGCTGATTGTACCTGTGTTGTTTATAGTTATTTATACAGAATTGATATTGATTTTTTCATATTTATGTGTTTGTATATTATATCAGTGATCCAGTACCACATTAAGCATGTCTCAGGCCTGCCATTGAAGCCTGTTTTTCCAGTTTATAAACTGCAATGTCGAACTGGCAAAGTAAACCTTTTTTCCAGGCCCTAGCCTTCCTTTTAGATGTAAGTCACCCCTAGGGTAGGCCCTGGACAGCCCAGAGGGAAGGGAACAGTGTATTCAAAAGGTTGGACATATACTTTTAAGTTTTACTTATCCTGGTAGTGGAAAACTCTTCTATCTGTATTTTACTACTGCAATGCTTTCCTCTCCCATGGGATAAAATGAGAGTTATTTTATTACATTAAAAAGTGATAATTGCTAAATGGGAACAGGTAACCAGTTTGTGTAATGTGTCTTTGAAAATGTAACAAAACATCCTCTCTTATGGTGAAGTCAGATTTTAAATTACCATTCTGAAAATGCCACTTTTAGAAAGCTGGCATTTCCTGTTTTAGCCATTTAGTTCCTGCAGCTGTCTCTATGTCACATGACTGAGTAAAGCTGATAGGCGTTTTGTATTCCTCCTAGACAGTCACACATAACAGAAAGCTTATGTATGACTAAATGGGCCATCGCTGGCAGGATGCGAGGGCAGAGCTGGGTACAGCCCTACTAACGTTTGAAAAGGCTGTCTCTTGCCTCCACACAAAGGGCTGCATAACCCCTGTAGTTAGTCTGAAGCAAGGACAGGGAAGGCAGGATGCCTGGGGACTTCAAAGGGAAACCACTAGAAGCTGTGGTTGAAATCATAAGAGTAGAGCCACAATTGTTTGGAGCACAAGTCCAGCATCCTCCTCTCAACAGGAGAATATAAATGTGGGTGAGGATAGTTGACAGAGTGAATGCTGTAGGTACCACCCTGTGCACAAAGGAGGACATAAGGAAGGGATGGAACGACCTCAGGGGCAAGGGCAGTTTCCTTGGCCACCCTGCATCCTGAGGGCTTGACAGGAATACCTGGGTGAGTAGAGTCCGGTAAGGCACAGCACAAAAATATGTCACCAACATGCAATGTCATGCATGCTCACAGCTCAACTTTACCCTCTGTCTTGCTTGTGTACCCCACCAACATTCAATATCATTTACCATTTATTTAATTGTTGTTAGCCTATCCGGCCATAACAATAATCACACAATAAATATCAGTCCATCACACTCGGAAAAAATCACATTAAATAAAACATCTCAATAAAAAGAAAACTGTTCTTGAATTTTTTATTTGAAATGTGCCGAAATATATCCGATTTGCCCTACATCATCATAAAACTAAATACATAACCATAATTTGCATAAAACTTAACCTTACGGTGGCTGCCAACCGTTTAATAAAAGCCCGATGCCTAACCCAGTTTTGCAACACCCTGCACCAATTTCCCAGGCTAAATAGCTATGGGATAACACATGTAGTTATGTTTGTGCCAATTGTGGGTGCATTATTGAGCGTAGCTTCCATGCTTCCAATATGTAAGTTGAGACTTTTGTCACAATATGTTTCTCGTCTGATCGCATACATAACACTTCCGCCTCGTTGCACTTCCTGACTCCGTAGGATCTAAAAAGTGGACGTAAATACAATTTGCGGAGTTTAAGCGTGAAGTGACATAATAAAAGGAAGTGGGAAAGTGTTTCTGGGCCACCGTGAAAACATGGACAACATTCTAATCTATCCGGAGGAACGGGTTGCCATCTGTTGGTCACCGCCATCACAGGTAGTGTGCCCATGCGGAATTTAAAATAGAGAAGCCTTTTTTTCTCCGGATAAATACTGTCTATGAATATTGCTGGTTTAAGCTCTTGGTTAAACAAGATATAGCGCTTGAATAAAGGGCTAAGTGTCTCAAACATACTCTCAGTCTTTTTCTCCCAATATGCCTTTTTTTATGACAGCTAAACTAGGCCTTCTGATTTTCTCTGGATGGAACCAGAGGTCTTCCTGGCCGATAGCAGCCAGGGTAGTTGAGATGTGTTTGAACCAGGGCAATTTCAGATGGCTTTGTAGCTTCATGATGTCCATAAGTACATCTCTATATGGTTTGAGTTCCTCTTTTGACCAAATACGGATCCAGTATCTTATTGGAGCCAGAGCAATGTAGTCCTCAACCTTTCTCATTTGTAGATCAATTCTTATTGCGTTCATTGGTGTGGCATTGCCTAGACAAAGTAATCGGCGTAGAAATTTATTCTCGGTTACTTGTATTGATGGAGTCTTTTTGAATCCCCAGATCTCTGCACTGTAAAGTGCTGCGGCTCTTGCTTTTGTTTTGTATGCGAGCAGTGCAGAACTCACAGAGTGGTTGCCTGTAGCTTTTGCAAATCTGAGTACTGCTCTAGCTTGTTGGGCCAGGGAGATGCTACTTTTATAAATTTGTGGTTTCCATGTCTGTTTTTCGTCTAATCTGCAACCCAGGTAATCATAAGTAGCCACTCGGGTCAAAGGCTTGTTGTTTACCCTAAAGGTCGATTGCATCGTCTGTTTTTGGTTAAGAATCATAAACTTTGTTTTCCCCTCGTTAATTACCATGCTCCTTGAGGTACAGAATGATTCGAAACCCCTGAGTAGTCGATGCATTGCTATCTCCGTTCTTGCCAGTAATACAGCGTCATCAGCAAAGAGCAGGATAGGTGTACTTTCATTGGCTAGTTTTGGTACGTCCAGATTTAATTCCCTCAGATCTTGGCTTACTTCATTTATATAACAATTGAATAAGGTTGGGGCCAAAACACAGCCTTGTTTTACGCCTCGCTCGATTGGAATTTCTGCCGTATAATCATTTCTCGTAGTATATCTGACCCTGGCAGTATTTCCTGTATGCAGTAGAATTAACAGCCTTAAGATTTTTCCCTTTATACCCATTTCTGACAATAACTGCCATAATGTTTGGCGGTTTACGCTGTCAAAGGCTGTTTGAAGATCCACAAAGACCAGATATAATGGGCAGTCTTTTAGGGTGGCGTATTTCGCACAGATCATGTTTAACTTAAAGAGTTGATCTGTTGTACTTTGGCCTCTCCTAAAACCAGCTTGGTGTATTGATATTAAGTCTCCATCCTCTAGCCAATGGTCTAGGCGCGACTGAATCAATTTGGCAAAAATCTTTCCAACACTATCAAGCAGTGAGATAGGCCTGTAATTGCACACCATGTCCCGAGGACCTTTTTTATGAATTGGAACAATTATTGATTTCTTCCAGGAGGTAGGGATTACCTCGTGGTGCCAAACACTGTTAAATAGACGGGCTAGAGCAGGTAGCCATAACGTTAGCTGGTTACGGTAAGCGTCTGAAGGAATACCATCTGGGCCTGGAGCCTTGTGCGGCTTTTGGAGGAGAATAACTTGTTTAATTTCTTTCTCACTGAATTCCGGTATTAACTCCATTGCGCGTGGAGTGGCATGGGTTGCTTGCATGGAATTTGTGCTGGGGAGTTCGTTAGGAACTAGTTCATTCTGGGATTCATTTGCTGATCTAACAAGCCGATTTGAAAGTACTGCATAGGTCTTTTGAAGTGGAAGTACCTTACTTGATCTTTGATTTCTGCCTGCCAGTCCTTGAATAAGACTGTTTGGGTTGTTGGTACTCCCGGATGCCGTCTTGGCAACTTCCTGGTACAAGGCGGTAAAATGCTTTACCCAGAGTTGTGGGTTAATATTCAGTTCTAGGTTTTTCGAAGGATCTTCGCAACCCCACCTGACTATCTCCCAAAACATTTTGGAGTTCCCTGCCGATATTACCTGCAGTAGAGCTTTCCAAAGTTTATGTGGGAATGTCTTCCTTTTGTATCTCAATAATTTTTTGTACTGTTGCCTGCATTCATGAAAATATTGCTCGTTAAAGTCATTCAAATGCCGATTCTTTAGTGCTTGTGATAAGGTCTTTTTTAATTTCAAACACTCTTCATCGAACCAGCCCTCCATCGTTTTAGGATTAATTTGAAGATGCTTGGTCTTTTCCTTTGTTGTTTGTAATAGCAGATTATTAAAGTTATGCAGGATTGGTAAGGCTTCGTTAACTGGTAGATTTAAAAACGTGCTATGTAATAGCAACCAGGTTTGACTAGGTGTGCTCGTATAAGGTTCATCCTCATTTGACCTTAATATGTTTTTCCTATTTGGTCTCATAGTTATTGTTAAGCTATTTCCGTTGAATGGAGACACAGCCTTCCCTGGGCTCATGTCCGGATGGACTATCTCCATTAGCAGTGGGTCGTGATCACTCTCAATCCTGTCCCTTATTTCCATATCGATGACATAATGCCAGGCTTCGATGTTTATTGCCATGTAGTCGATTATACTTTGCCTTTTTCCAGAACGAAAGGTAGATTTGAAAGTTCTATCTGAATTTGTTCTTCCTTTAAGGTGCGGATTCCTCCTTCTATTAATGCTTCAAAGATTAGTTCTCCTTTCTTGGAGTCTTTACTACATTGGATGCGGGGCATTGGAATATTCCAAGTATGGCCTTCCTCTACTACTTGTTCATCCCAGAGGATAGAATGAGGTTTAGTGTTGAAATCACCGCATATCAGTAAAAAGGTTTTACAAGGCTGGGGAGAGCGGTTGTTCGTATGACCTAGTGCTGGGTTCCTCCAACCCGTAGTTCTTTTATTTAGGATATGTTCCTTAAGGGGCCGCACACCTGGCATGACTTGGACCCAGCTAATAGGAGGGAAATACACATTTACTATTTCGAGTGACCACTCCTCATATTTTACCGCAAGCGTCTGAATTTCCTTGCTTAATACAGCATGGGTTACTTCGGAGTTTCCCAGTAGTGAAGTTCTGAACCAAATGATCAGGCCTCCCGTTGGTCTTCCTTTTTTTTGCTTGATAGCGGGTGAGTGGAAAGTGGAGAACCCATCTAGGTCAATAGCATTAATAGCCCAAGTTTCTTGGAAACAGCTGATGTCTTGTTTTTTAATTCAATACCCAGAGTATCTTAGTGTTAACATTGTCAATGTGTATTGCTGGACCAACATCACAGCTACCAAGGCCCATCATGTGTCATATGTCAATATGTCAATATGGGGCCTGGAAATCTCACAATACCAAATAATCATCCCAGGAATCTTGGCATGTCTCAACATGTAAATATATGCCCTAACCTAATGAAGTCTGCACACAGATATGTGTAGTGTGTGTAGTACAGGGACTGACCTGACTGTAACTCCCAGAAGGCATTGTTTCTACAACTCCAAAAACCAGCACAGTGGTCACATGACCCAGTACATCTGTTTGTCAACTCAAAAATGAAGTTTGCTCACCTGCGGAGATAACATTTGTATAGTATGAAGAGTACAGGGTTTGACTTGACTGCAACCCCCATCAGGACCTGTTTTTCTAACTCCAAACACCAGAACAGTATCCACTTGTCCATAGACTCCTGTTTGTCATCTCTCAATTTAAGTGTACTCACCTGGGGGGATACCATTTGTATAGTGTGTGTAGTAAAGGGATTGACCTCACTGCAACTCCCAGCAGGCCTTGTGTCTGTAACTCCAAACACCAGCATGGTTCTCACTTGTTTAAATACCCCTGTTTGTCAAATCCCAAATGAAGTATACTCACCTCGGAATAATCAAGCATAGATCATGCACAAATCAGAGACATGTCTGCCTACCTAGCTCAATCTTGATTTGCTAACCCAAGATTAAATTACTGAGGACGGGAATAACATCTTATCCAGTGTGTAGAACTAGTATTCCTAAGGCCTCAAGCTGCATCACCAGATTGGTGGCAGCAACAGACACATTGACACCTCTCTGTGTACATGATCACTCCAGGCACATATACAACAAAGTTCGGGGTATGCTTGCATCACAACCAACTAATTCTCTAAATGGTCAAAGCCATATCTTGCCTAGCCACTGAGTTGACTGCACTGTTGGCAAGATGTCATTTTCAGGCCATCCTCCGAAGTCCACCTGATCTGCACATTTCAGCAGCTGCTTGAGTCAAATTGAGTTGCCATGCTTCGCACATGTCATGTCAAATCACCCTATACCATGGTTACTTTCCACATTTGGATTAACTACAACTTAACTTCGTACAAGGTCTCTGCTTACTGTAACTCTAAACAGTTGGAGGTAGATGTCACAACACAACCAGTAACCTTGTATGTTTTACATCAACAGGTCGAGCTTCTAAAGGGCAGACAGAGGCCATGGAACAGACTGCCACTACCCCCCTTCAGATGAAGCTCTCAGTGAAGATGACACTCCTGGGCGCCTGGGCCCATAAGGGGTAACCTGTCAGATGGCAGCAGTGAGTCTCACTGTGCCCACCATGTCATCTCCCAGCCCTGTTGCTTCTACCTCATAGGAAACCATTCGTCCCCCAACCTGTCTCCCAAGCACAGTGTCTATCATCTCGTGCCCTCCAATCCTGAATCCTGAAGTGCAGCACCACACTAGGGACACTGAGGGTCCAGGACCTAGTTGGAAGGGGCACCCTTTGGCAAGGGCACAGGCCCATGGGGGGAGAGAGCATGGGAGGGATGATGTTGGCCAGCAGGGTGAGGCTACGGGGGCTACTCTTGACCAGAACACCTTTAGCCACGTCTTGGGGATCTATCAGGAGTTCCAAGGCGTGATGGGCCTGGTGTTGACCGGATTCTGGGAAATCAAACAGCTTTCGAGGGACGTGCATCTGGGTATGTGGGAACAGATGGAGGCCCACAATACCAACATGGCCTCCCTATTCGGGGAGTTGAGGAACATACATACCACCCTCTGCAGGGCTTTTCAACACCAGTCTACCCCTTCCTTTGGACAATCAACAGCAGGCCCAGCAACATTGGTGCCAGCCGCTGGAAGGGAAGCCCTGCCAGAGAAGCACCAGGGCCAATACATCCCTGCCTCTTTAACAGCAGATGCCCCACCTCGCAAGCAGGGACGTCCAGCAAAGAATGCAGGAGGTACGGATGACAAGACACTCACCACTGCCAGTAATCACCCTCTTACTTAAGGACTTCCTTTGTGTGCTACACATTCACTCTGGACAGATCCTGAACCACCTGCCATTTACAATGGGAAGAGTACTCTGGACTTGGGACTCCCAATGGTGTTGCATCTACTCCAGTGCTTTCATTCACCATGACTGACCCCTTCACATTTGATTTTTTGTTGAGTCATATCACATAGAGTTTCTGTTAGTCATAGCTGCACAATAAAATCGCCCTTCACTTACTCTTTGTCTGCTGATTTTTGATTTCATATTTAGCCATGTAGATATGTCAGACCATGTGAACCATACAATGATGAGCCAAGCTACTTGTTCAAGATGAGATATTTTGCATGTGCCCAGTGTACAGCTCAGGATTAAAACCCTCCCACACAAACACATACAAGTGTCTGCTCAAACCAAACATTTTATTACAGTGTTCAGTATATAGGCTATCAATCTGTCAGGACTACTGGAAATCAAAAATGATTGACTCATGTTGACAGGTTTAGACCTCTAGTCCACAGAAGGAAGGGATTTGTCTGACATTGTCCTGTAGAATAGGCAAACACTGATGCGGTTGATGTCACCAGCTTGAGCCTTAACACACACCACACCATACCACAGTAAGTCAACATCACATAATCCAAGATACAGACAGGCGACAGTACAACAGTCCCTGATCACAGTGCAATCATAATCCAATGCCCATGAATCTGGTGGTAGGATTAAGCATATGTCAGTGTTGTGGCACAGACACTGTGGCCTAAAATGATGAAACATATCTACAGCTAGACAAAGGTCATACAAAAAGAGAGTTTAGCCAATGTGAAGAAAAAAATATTTGGTCGTAAGCTAGCACTACATATTTCATGCTTACATGATGTCACACATGATGCATCAGGCACACCACAGCACATAAAACAAGTCAAATGGGCACTTCTGACCTTCTACCCAAACACAGTGCTAGCTGTATTGGCACAGGTCTCCTATACCAAAACTCTGTGACCTACATTACCTTGATCAATCCACGTCCATTTCATAGGTCAGAACAGTATTACATAACTGCCAATGTCACAATTCTGAAATGCCCACATAAAGATGACATGGTGAAGGTACCTTTACAATGAACAAAACAAGGAGTATAGGCTTGAAACCATAAATTTGACACAAGTCACATAGCAAGCATCTGGATAGCAAAGAAACTGACACAAACAAAGCAACATCATCAAGGTGGGGATGTTTCAAAAGCAATCGCATCAAGCATCCTTTGGCTGATTATTGCAGAGCATTAGATCCCTGGCTGTATCCAAAACACTCAACTCTAAACATTCTCACAACTACAGTTCACCAAACAGTCACAGTCATGACATCACAAGACATACTTTCACTCATGAGAAGTAGCTGTGGATGAGATCTCACAAATCAGCTCTTTCTTCTTTACCACTGTCATCCTCACTTGGCATTTCAGGATTCTCACCTGGTGGCACTGCATGGTCCGCCTCCTCTGGGATGTATGGGAAATTCCTATCAAAGGCGATATTGTGGAGCATGTATCATGCCATAGTGATCTGACACACTTTCATGGGTGAGTAGAGGAGGGCTTCATCAGTCCTTTCCAGTCATCTAAATCTGGCCTTCAGATGCCCCAGTGCCCGCTCCGCTGACAACAATGTTCTTCCATGGGCCTGATTGAAGCAGACTTCCCCTGGTGTAGTTGGATTCCTCAACGGCATCAACAACCAAGGATGGTGTGGATATGCTGTTAAGGAATGGGACATAAGTGAACCAGTGAGTCCTTCACTTCATGATTGTAGCACCTGTTATTGGTCACACACAATTGGGACAGACATCACTTAGCAACCAGCCAGGCCCTCTCTGGGTGCAGCTGTGATTATGGGCACACATGTGAGGCAGGCAAAACCCTAAAAGTCAGCCTTCACATTAGCTGACTCCTCACATCGGGGGGAACCTGATATATTATGTATTTCATCATTGCCGAGAGGAAATCCTTCAACACCAGACTGAACATAGGCTGAGACATACCATCAGAGAGGGCCTCAGTATATTGGAAGGACCCTGTGGACAGGAAGTGCAATACTGATATCACTTGTACAATGGGTGGTTTGCAGGTTGGATTACTATTAGCTGGCATCAGACCTGGCTCCAACAGATGGCATAAGTCCACATTGTTTGCCTAGCCAGGTGATATAATTGAATAATATGCTCTTGCTCCATGGTCTGAAGGTCTGGCATTGGACGGTAGACAGAAGGTTGTCACATCCTCCTTCTCCCAGGGTACCTATGTGTGACAAGACATGATTTGTAACATTAGTCAGTGTGTCCACAACAACATACATGATGCATGCCAATAATATAATGTGCAAAGCATTTCTGATGGGATAGACATGCCACACAGTACACATCCCAGCTGGCAACTACACAGGCATCACAGGTGACCCCCATGGTTGCCAACATGTGTCCATAATATGGATGTGCATGGAAATCAACTATCTGTTACACAATTACACCTCAAAATGTGACTGTATTTTCTGACCGCCAAAAAGACCGTCAGCAGTGGTGGGCCGTGTACCACCATCAAACAACATCTGTGCCCTGCAACACACTACACTGGTGGTTGTGTAGAAGAACCTACATGACAAGACATAATAGGGATGTTTGTGATGCTACAGCACATATATTGTAGGTGTGATGCAGTTTACAAGGCCAAATACAGTATTTCAGGCTGCCAAAATGGCAGATGCCTGACCTACTCCTCTGGACATTAGAAACCGCCCGCGACTCCAGCAGAAGTCGTATGGGTGATATGCGGTTCTGACCGCGACAGACTCTGCCATAGGAGAACGTTGTTGCCTGTGCCTGTTGTGGTCCAAAGACTGTGTCTGTCAGCAGCGATGACTGCATATGTGGTGGACGTGACAGGCATGTTTTGCAAATTCACTCACTTGGCTCCTGACACGGCTGCCAGCAACACCTCCACTACCTGGGCTGATGTGTGCCCTTCTGGGAGCAATCATGCCATGTCCAGCAGGTAATAAGGTCCCTTCCTTCTCTCCAGAGGAGCTGTAGAGGATTATTAATGAGGTCCTCCCCCTGTATGAACAGCTCTATGGCACACCAGAGAGGCAGGTCAGTACCTCATTTGCACATTTGACTCTGTTTGACCCCATCCTTTCCCTCCCCACAGGCTGTAATGTGCCCCTGTGTGCCAGTTCGACTTCTTGTGTGCCTGCTTTTGCAGTCTGTGTTGCATCAAAGGATTGTACATAGTGCAGGGATTGGTGGCCAGTACTATATGTTGTGCTTATGAACATTGTGTTGTGTGATGTTTATTGTGGTCTGACATCATCCTTATGTTGGATGCACATAACTAGGCAAGGAAACTTTACTACTATCCAGTGACATGTCTTTCTTCAAGATGGTTGTAAATGTTGGACAACATGTATGTGCATGACAGTATGAGCTGTGTATGCATCATGTCTGAGTCATTTGAGGATCATGTAAGCAATATGTATAGTACTACAGATCTTTCACCCCACATCTGGCTGTGCAAAACTGTTGTCTGGAAGGCATATCTGCCCTTCAGGTTGCCACACAAACCACATTCCACATTGCTGATGGCCACATGATGTACTGTGATGCATGGAATTAATGAAAATGTGAGCGTCATGTAGGTTCTGTATGCTCAGCATGCAGAAATCAATGCCTGTCACATGTATCTCCCAGTATCCTAGTCCAGGCTGTGGGAGAGTCATTGTGGCTATGCAACTGTGGCACTGTGCCCACTCCCCATTCACCAGCAGATCCTGTCATGTGGACAATATGATGCTCTAGTGGCAAACCTTGCCCGGAATGCCTCAGTCCATTGACTAAAATAAGGCTACTGAGGTAAATCCCAGAAGTAATCCATATGTGCTTTTTGCAGCATTGTCACTGTGTGCCTTTGACTCACGACAGGTGTCTTACTCCCACAGCTCTTTTGTCACCTTCACAGAAGTCATAAATGTACAGTACAGGCGTATTGCATGAATGGCAGTCCCGCAGTGCAGACAGTGTGTAGATTCCTGGTAGGCTATGACATGTGAGTCAGTAGCTTGGTCACATAGCAGAAATTGTACAATGCATACCTTTGTATGTTGGATGCCATCTCTGTAGGATAGACACAGATGTCCATAGGAGTGTTTAGTGGTATAGGTACATACCACAGAGACCTCCACCCCACTGAAGTGGTATGAGTCTGCATTTGGTAGGCAACAGGTCCACACATGCACAGGAAAGACATTTTATGTACCCACCATGCCAGCCCCTTCATTGTCCCTCAAGTGTAAGGGTGAAGTCTGTACTATGAAAGTTGCCTGTAGGGATTGTACGCAATGAGTCAATTGCATATTGTAAATGTGTTGGTCCATTCAGACCTATGGAGTTTACTTTTCAGAAGCCACACATTGATGTAGTGTTTCATTATGGCTAACATCACATTACATGTTGGTGGAGCATTGACTACCTGATGTGAGTAGGCTTGCTTAGTCATTGTAGGACCTGAGCAGGGTAATGGGTGAGTCTGTAGATGGATGCAAACGTATATAGTAATGTTCCAGGACTTATTCACTTGTGTGCTTCACACTTGTGGTGTGTGACAAATTGAACATTTTTAGGTTGCTGTTTCAGACATGTGTGTGACACAACTATTTGTGCCAAAACTTGTGATTATAATATCTTGATTTGTCTCTTGCAAGCATCGAGGTAAACACCCATCAGAAGGAGATATGGAGAGCCATTGCAGGAAGGTGCGGACCTTGAGGATCCACACCCAGCAGAGCGCCCACTGTCAGAAGAGGTGGGAGGACCAGAGAAGCTGGGCCTCGAAGACCGCAGAGGTCCAGCTGGGGCTGTCCACCCAACGTAGGTAGGGCATATGTCAGACCATGACCCCCTAATGTCCCGAATCCTGGCAGTGGGGTACTCAGACCTTGATGGGCCAACTTAATGTGTTAGGTTCTGACATCTACCCCTGACCATCAGGGATGAGCCATGTGTGACACGGTAGATGAGTGACTGTTTGTGTAGATATGTCATGTGTTGCATACTGATGTCCCTTGCCTATTGCCCCAGAGACCTAGGACACAACTGTGTCCACTCCACAAACAATTTGCTTTCTAGGGACAACACATGGCTGTGTATATTGATCAATCAAGTAATGTTTGTTTTTGATGCTGGGTGTAAATTATACGCTACAGACCACTATTCCTCAGTGTTACAGGTCAAAGGAAAGGAAGTGATGGATCTCTGTCCTCAGCCATGTGTCTGGTCAATTGAGTATATTGCCATGTGCCACCCAGAGGCTACTTGTCTTCAGTGTGTGACGAGTGCTGGTGCTTCACTACTATCGGTAATGTGAAGATGGCCATCATACATGTGACAGAGAATTTGTTATTTGGGTCAGCTACAGATAAATACTTTTCCTTGGTAAGTGGGGAATATCCATTGACATGATATGTGTGCCATGACTGTCGCCAACATTCCTTGTACCTATATGTTAGCATGTCTCCCTTTCAGTTTTTACAAAATGTGTATTCTGCTGTTTCATGCATGGTCTACCTATGTTCATGGGATGACTTCTGTATTATCTCACAGATATATGCATGCCAGCACATGTTTGGAATAGGACATTTGCAATGTGTTACATTCTATGTGGTGCCACAGGCAGGAGTGTGTCACCAGTGATTGTTGGCTCACACATACCCTAGCCATCATTGCATGTCATTTCGCATATACAACTGCAGTAGCAATGAGGGACATAATGTGTATGACTAGATTATTTAACCACAATGTGCATTTCCATGCCATTGGTATGGCATCATGTGGATAAGTGCACTGCACATTTGTAATGGGGAAGGTTTGTAACCTAAATGTTTCACGCATCATGGAGTGACTTGGCGGTATGCTGGAATCATATGTGTTTGGGTGCACGCATTCATCCACAGACATCTTGATTTGTAGGACCAAAATGGAGACAGTGATGTAGCTTCTCATTGGGCAACATGTTGAGGGCCTTCTACTTGCAAAGCTTAGTGCCTCTCCAACATACAAAGGACTAATGGTGCCTACTGATACAATCAGAGCTTGTCATTGTAAGGGTACGAGACATTAGTGGTGATTTCCCTGGTCGTTGCTGATTCATTGTGTTGTAGATTTTAGGGACATATCTACCTGACATTTAGAACATATTGTCTACACTGTCCATTTCATTGCCACATGTGTAGCATATCTGAGCAATTTAGTACTACCCCCATGACTCAATTGGGACATATGTCACTGGGTCAAGTGTGCTTTGTGGATATGTTTCCAGTGTGATATGAGTATTTCCATGTCAACTTCTCCAGGCTACTGTACTGCTGTCAGCAACATGTCAGGATTTTGGAGCATCATTTCCTTTTGTTGTTTTATTGTGTATGTGACAAATAGATGTCTGCATGACCTTGTGTGGGATCTGTGGGAAAGAAGTTGACATTGGACTACTATTGTATGACAACAGGTAACTGAAGTATGCCTCATGAGGCAAAGCATTGAAGGTGATGTGGTCTCCTACTTGGTCAATGGCTACTGTGATTGCACAACTTCACCCATGCAATTGTTGTAGTCTGAGATCCTGATTTTCCTGTGGGCAACTGCTGACAGTTAAGATGGCATGCATGCATATGGTATGGTACATATAGGAGACACTTTGATAGTTTGTTGCTAGGGTCAACTTGACGTCATGGCAATGTTTGCTAATCACAGATGCTGTTCAAGTATGTACAGAAACATGTGGTGACCCTTTTCCTCTTTGTATTTGCAGCATCATCTCAGGCAAGCAAAGGAAGCAGGGCATAACCAAGTGGGAGGTATCTGTACATGGTACCTCTGGTCAAGGCACCACTGACACGGAAGGACCCAGTGGCCCAGAGGGTGAGGGGAGTGTCACTGGAGACTGGATCTACGTCCTCATCATCAGATTCTACCTCCAGTGGCCACTCCCTACCTACTACTGTACCACTTTTGTCTGTCACCCCCAGTTCTATCGCCACCCTTCCTGTTGCTCCTTACCCAGTTGGCCATGCCCACTCACCCAAGAGGGTGGGCATCTCCTTTGCTGCCTGCACCTCTGCCCCAACCCCTGCTACCTTAGCTGCCCTGAGTGCCTGAGTGAGGAAGCTATTGACCTAAGGAGCATCTCTGTGGGGCAGACTGTCATTGTGAATGCCATACCGGGGTTGGCCATCAAACAGCAGATTAATGCTTTCCTAGAAGATATTCGTAGTGCCATGTCTGGCCTACAGAGAACTTTTCAGTCACTGGCCTCCTCACTGATGGCAGCCAGTCAACCCCCACATTCCTCCCCCCACCTTCCTCTTCCCAGTCCAAATTCCCCATTCCCCTACCTCTCCCAAGCACACAGACACATCTGCACGATGTAGGAAGTTGGCTCTGTATGTGTTATTTCAAAGTAAGGAATAGCATGCACAGAGTCCAAGGGTTCCCCTTAGAGGTAAAATAGTGGTAAAAAGAGATAATACTAATGCTCTATTTTGTGGTAGTGTGGTCGAGCAGTAGGCTTATCCAAGGATTAGTGTTAAGCATTTGTTGTACATACACATAGACAATAAATGAGGTACACACACTCAGAGACAAATCCAGCCAATAGGTTTTTGTATAGAAAAATATCTTTTCTTAGTTTATTTTAAGAACCACAGGTTCAAATTCTACATGTAATATCTCATTCGAAAGGTATTGCAGGTAAGTACTTTAGGAACTTCAAATCATCAAAATTGCATGTATACTTTTCAAGTTATTCACAAATAGCTGTTTTAAAAGTGGACACAGTGCAATTTTCACAGTTCCTAGGGGAGGTAAGTATTTGTTAGGTTAACCAGGTAAGTAAGACACTTACAGGGCTCAGTTCTTGGTCCAAGGTAGCCCACCGTTGGGGGTTCAGAGCAACCCCAAAGTCACCACACCAGCAGCTCAGGGCCGGTCAGGTGCAGAGTTCAAAGTGGTGCCCAAAACACATAGGCTAGAATGGAGAGAAGGGGGTGCCCCGGTTCCGGTCTGCTTGCAGGTAAGTACCCGCGTCTTCGGAGGGCAGACCAGGGGGGTTTTGTAGGGCACCGGGGGGGACACAAGCCCACACAGAAATTTCACCCTCAGCGGCGCGGGGGCGGCCGGGTGCAGTGTAGAAACAAGCGTCGGGTTCGCAATGTTAGTCTATGAGAGATCTCGGGATCTCTTCAGCGCTGCAGGCAGGCAAGGGGGGGGTTCCTCGGGGAAACCTCCACTTGGGCAAGGGAGAGGGACTCCTGGGGGTCACTTCTCCAGTGAAAGTCCGGTCCTTCAGGTCCTGGGGGCTGCGGGTGCAGGGTCTCTCCCAGGCGTCGGGACTTTGGATTCAAAGAGTCGCGGTCAGGGGAAGCCTCGGGATTCCCTCTGCAGGCGGCGCTGTGGGGACTCAGGGGGGACAGGTTTTGGTACTCACAGTATCAGAGTAGTCCTGGGGTCCCTCCTGAGGTGTTGGATCTCCACCAGCCGAGTCGGGGTCGCCGGGTGCAGTGTTGCAAGTCTCACGCTTCTTGCGGGGAGCTTGCAGGGTTCTTTAAAGCTGCTGGAAACAAAGTTGCAGCTTTTCTTGGAGCAGGTCCGCTGTCCTCGGGAGTTTCTTGTCTTTTCGAAGTAGGGGCAGTCCTCAGAGGATGTCGAGGTCGCTGGTCCCTTTGGAAGGCGTCGCTGGAGCAGGATCTTTGGAAGGCAGGAGACAGGCCGGTGAGTTTCTGGAGCCAAGGCAGTTGTCGTCTTCTGGTCTTCCGCTGCAGGGGTTTTCAGCTGGGCAGTCCTTCTTCTTGTAGTTGCAGGAATCTAATTTTCTAGGGTTCAGGGTAGCCCTTAAATACTAAATTTAAGGGCGTGTTTAGGTCTGGGGGGTTAGTAGCCAATGGCTACTAGCCCTGAGGGTGGGTACACCCTCTTTGTGCCTCCTCCCAAGGGGAGGGTGTCACAATCCTAACCCTATTGGGGGAATCCTCCATCTGCAAGATGGAGGATTTCTAAAAGTCAGAGTCACCTCAGCTCAGGACACCTTAGGGGCTGTCCTGACTGGCCAGTGACTCCTCCTTGTTGCTTTCTTTGTTCCCTCCAGCCTTGCCGCCAAAAGTGGGGGCCGTGGCCGGAGGGGGCGGGCAACTCCACTAAGCTGGAGTGCCCTGCTGGGCTGTGACAAAGGGGTGAGCCTTTGAGGCTCACCGCCAGGTGTCACAGCTCCTGCCTGGGGGAGGTGTTAGCATCTCCACCCAGTGCAGGCTTTGTTACTGGCCTCAGAGTGACAAAGGCACTCTCCCCATGGGGCCAGCAACATGTCTCTAGTGTGGCAGGCTGCTGGAACTAGTCAGCCTACACAGATAGTCGGTTAAGTTTTAGGGGGCACCTCTAAGGTGCCCTCTGTGGTGTATTTTACAATAAAATGTACACTGGCATCAGTGTGCATTTATTGTGCTGAGAAGTTTGATACCAAACTTCCCAGTTTTCAGTGTAGCCATTATGGTGCTGTGGAGTTCGTGTAAAACAGACTCCCAGACCATATACTCTTATGGCTACCCTGCACTTACAATGTCTAAGGTTTTGTTTAGACACTGTAGGGGCACAGTGCTCATGCACTGGTACCCTCACCTATGGTATAGTGCACCCTGCCTTAGGGCTGTAAGGCCTGCTAGAGGGGTGTCTTACCTATACTGCATAGGCAGTGAGAGGCTGGCATGGCACCCTGAGGGGAGTGCCATGTCGACTTACTCATTTTGTTCTCACTAGCACACACAGGCTTGTAAGCAGTGTGTCTGTGCTGAGTGAGGGGTCTCTAGGGTGGCATAAGACATGCTGCAGCCCTTAGAGACCTTTCTTGGCATCAGGGCCCTTGGTACTAGAAGTACCAGTTACAAGGGACTTATCTGAATGCCAGGGGGTGCCAATTGTGGACACAATGGTACATTTTAGGTGAAGGAACACTGGTGCTGGGGCCTGGTTAGCAGGGTCCCAGCACACTTCTCAGTCAAGTCAGCATCAGTATCAGGCAAAAAGTGGGGGGTAACTGCAACAGGGAGCCATTTCTTTACACAAGCCCCCCCCCAGCCTACAGGCCAGGAGACTCAGCCCAAGCTGGGAGAGTCTTCCTAGTCTGTCAGGCGAGGAAGAGTAGGAGAAATAGGCTGGTTAGTTGCAGGGCCTACTCTGCCTTACATCCTTCTGTTCAGGTCATTCCCTTTGGGGAACTGACCCACTTCCACAGTGATAGGACCTAGTCTGAATTGCCTCTTGTCTGCCTCTTCAATGTCTCCACCCATTCTTTCTATTTTGGTTTTAGAGGTATCCACCTCTGCTAACCTTATCTTGGCCAGGGTTACCCCTAGCTTACCCAGAGAGGTTACCCAGAGCTGGAGTAACCCCACCATGACCAATAGGGTCAGGGGGCCTAACTTGCTATTTGGCATGGGGTCAGACCACCATGCTAAGGATAGTGCAGCCATAAAGGCTAACACCCAGCAGAGGCCACTGACAGCTGTCAGTGCCCAGAACCACACCTTTAGCTCTTCACCTAAAAGGGAAGGGGCTAAGTTACAGGCCTCTTTGGGTTCAGGTTGCCTGTCTGCTGTATTAGAGTGGGGGGTTACCACATCTTGTAGTAAACACCCTTCTTCCACTCTTTCTTCTGTTAGCTGAGGAGCCACCCACTCAGGTTTAACAGTTGCCTGACTAGCCAGGACTTCTTGTGGGTCAGGTTGGACTTTATCAGGGCCATTTTTGGAGTTCTCCCCTACTGGAGCAGAATCTCCTTGGCTTGCTGTAACCTTGGCTAAAGGTTGTCCACCCTTCCTACTCTGTTTTCTTTTCTTCTTCTTCTGGGGCCTGCTTGCATTTACTGCAGAGGCAGGACTTCCAGAATCCTTGGGAGAGGACTGGCACTGGACCAGTTCCTCTCTTGGGCTCTGACTAACCTCTGGGTAGTCATTTCCAAGGAGACAATCAAGGGGGAGGTCTGTACTGACTACTACCCTTCTCCAGCTAAGAGTGCCACCCACTTCTATGGGCACTAAAGCCACAGGCCTCTTAGTGACCCTGTCTAGGCTAACTCTTACCCTGGCAGTCTCACCTGGGATGTACTGGTTTGAGAGCACCAGCCTGTCATGCACAATAGTGTGACTGGCACAAGTGTCTCTAAGGGCAGTGGTTGGGATTCCATTCACCAGTAGGTGGTGGAAGTGTCTACTTCCCTCTGGAATCTCCAACTCACCTGTTGGGCCCTGTTTCCAGTTGAAGGCTAGGAAGACCTCCTCATCTGAGGAGTCATCTCCCATGGCTACACTGGTTACCCCAGGAATTTTGTTCTGGGGTTTGTTTTTGGGACAAGAAGTGTCCTTGGTGTGGTGCCCAGACTGTTTACAGTTGTGGCACCAGGCCTTAGTGGCATCCCAGTTCTTACCCTGGTACCCACCTTTGTTTTGGGTTGTGTCTTGGGGCCCACCCACCTGTTCTGGTTTTTGGGGGCCTACAGAGGACTCTTTTTCTTTGTTTCTAGTGTTACCCACTTTCTCCTGGGGAGTTTTTGTAACCCCTTTCTTTTGGTCACCCCCAGTGGAAGTTTTGGTTACTCTAGTCTTGACCCAGTGGTCTGCCTTCTTTCCCAATTCTTGGGGAGAAATTGGACCTAGGTCTACCAGATACTGATGCAACTTTTCATTGAAGCAGTTACTTAAAATGTGTTCTTTCATAAACAAATTATAAAGCCCAACATAGTCACACACTTCATTTCCAGTTAACCAACCATCTAGTGTTTTTACTGAGTAGTCTACAAAATCAACCCAGGTCTGGCTCGAGGATTTTTGAGCCCCCCTGAATCTAATTCTATACTCCTCAGTGGAGAATCCAAAGCCCTCAATCAGGGTACCCTTCATGAGGTCATAAGATTCTGCATCTTTTCCAGAGAGTGTGAGGAGTCTATCCCTACACTTTCCAGTGAACATTTCCCAAAGGAGAGCACCCCAGTGAGATCTGTTCACTTTTCTGGTTACACAAGCCCTCTCAAAAGCTGTGAACCATTTGGTGATGTCATCACCATCTTCATATTTTGTTACAATCCCTTTGGGGATTTTTAGGATGTCAGGAGAATCTCTGACCCTATTTAAGTTGCTGCCACCATTGATGGGACCTAGGCCCATCTCTTTTCTTTCCCTTTCTATGGCTAGGAGCTGCTTTTCCAAAGCCAATCTTTTGACCATCCTGGCTAACAGGGGGTCATCTTCACTGAGAGCATCCTCAGTGATTTCAGAAATGCTGGACCCTCCTGTGAGGGAAGCAACATTTCTGACTATCATTTTTGGAGACAGGGCTTGAGAGGCCCTGGTCTCCCTATTTAGGACTGGAAGGGGGGAATTGCCCCCCAAGTCACTAATTTCTTCCTCTGTGAAGTCATCCTCAGAGGGGTTGGCTTTTTCAAACTCTGCCAACAGCTCCTGGAGCTGAATTTTGGTAGGTCTGGAGCCAATGGTTATTTTCTTTATATTACAGAGAGACCTTAGCTCCCTCATTTTAAGATGGAGGTAAGGTGTGGTGTCGAGTTCCACCACATTCATCTCTGTATCAGACATTATTTTGCTAAAAGTTGGAAGACTTTTTAAAGAATCTAAAACTGTTTCTAGAATCTAATTTCAAACCTTTAACAAACTTTTAAACTCTAAAAGACAATGCTAAACAGGGACTTAACACACAAGGCCCTAGCAGGACTTTTAAGAATTTAGAAAAATTTCAAATTGCAAAAATGAATTTCTAATGACAATTTTGGAATTTGTCGTGTGATCAGGTATTGGCTGAGTAGTCCAGCAAATGCAAAGTCTTGTACCCCACCGCTGATCCACCAATGTAGGAAGTTGGCTCTGGATGTGTTATTTCAAAGTAAGGAATAGCATGCACAGAGTCCAAGGGTTCCCCTTAGAGGTAAAATAGTGGTAAAAAGAGATAATACTAATGCTCTATTTTGTGGTAGTGTGGTCGAGCAGTAGGCTTATCCAAGGAGTAGTGTTAAGCATTTGTTGTACATACACATAGACAATAAATGAGGTACACACACTCAGAGACAAATCCAGCCAATAGGTTTTTGTATAGAAAAATATATTTTCTTAGTTTATTTTAAGAACCACAGGTTCAAATTCTACATGTAATATCTCATTCGAAAGGTATTGCAGGTAAGTACTTTAGGAACTTCAAATCATCAAAATTGCATGTATACTTTTCAAGTTATTCACAAATAGCTGTTTTAAAAGTGGACACAGTGCAATTTTCACAGTTCCTAGGGGAGGTAAGTATTTGTTAGGTTAACCAGGTAAGTAAGACACTTACAGGGCTCAGTTCTTGGTCCAAGGTAGCCCACCGTTGGGGGTTCAGAGCAACCCCAAAGTCACCACACCAGCAGCTCAGGGCCGGTCAGGTGCAGAGTTCAAAGTGGTGCCCAAAACACATAGGCTAGAATGGAGAGAAGGGGGTGCCCCGGTTCCGGTCTGCTTGCAGGTAAGTACCCGCGTCTTCGGAGGGCAGACCAGGGGGGTTTTGTAGGGCACCGGGGGGGACACAAGCCCACACAGAAATTTCACCCTCAGCGGCGCGGGGGCGGCCGGGTGCAGTGTAGAAACAAGCGTCGGGTTCGCAATGTTAGTCTATGAGAGATCTCGGGATCTCTTCAGCGCTGCAGGCAGGCAAGGGGGGGGTTCCTCGGGGAAACCTCCACTTGGGCAAGGGAGAGGGACTCCTGGGGGTCACTTCTCCAGTGAAAGTCCGGTCCTTCAGGTCCTGGGGGCTGCGGGTGCAGGGTCTCTCCCAGGCGTCGGGACTTTGGATTCAAAGAGTCGCGGTCAGGGGAAGCCTCGGGATTCCCTCTGCAGGCGGCGCTGTGGGGACTCAGGGGGGACAGGTTTTGGTACTCACAGTATCAGAGTAGTCCTGGGGTCCCTCCTGAGGTGTTGGATCTCCACCAGCCGAGTCGGGGTCGCCGGGTGCAGTGTTGCAAGTCTCACGCTTCTTGCGGGGAGCTTGCAGGGTTCTTTAAAGCTGCTGGAAACAAAGTTGCAGCTTTTCTTGGAGCAGGTCCGCTGTCCTCGGGAGTTTCTTGTCTTTTCGAAGTAGGGGCAGTCCTCAGAGGATGTCGAGGTCGCTGGTCCCTTTGGAAGGCGTCGCTGGAGCAGGATCTTTGGAAGGCAGGAGACAGGCCGGTGAGTTTCTGGAGCCAAGGCAGTTGTCGTCTTCTGGTCTTCCGCTGCAGGGGTTTTCAGCTGGGCAGTCCTTCTTCTTGTAGTTGCAGGAATCTAATTTTCTAGGGTTCAGGGTAGCCCTTAAATACTAAATTTAAGGGCGTGTTTAGGTCTGGGGGGTTAGTAGCCAATGGCTACTAGCCCTGAGGGTGGGTACACCCTCTTTGTGCCTCCTCCCAAGGGGAGGGGGTCACAATCCTAACCCTATTGGGGGAATCCTCCATCTGCAAGATGGAGGATTTCTAAAAGTCAGAGTCACCTCAGCTCAGGACACCTTAGGGGCTGTCCTGACTGGCCAGTGACTCCTCCTTGTTGCTTTCTTTGTTCCCTCCAGCCTTGCCGCCAAAAGTGGGGGCCGTGGCCGGAGGGGGCGGGCAACTCCACTAAGCTGGAGTGCCCTGCTGGGCTGTGACAAAGGGGTGAGCCTTTGAGGCTCACCGCCAGGTGTCACAGCTCCTGCCTGGGGGAGGTGTTAGCATCTCCACCCAGTGCAGGCTTTGTTACTGGCCTCAGAGTGACAAAGGCACTCTCCCCATGGGGCCAGCAACATGTCTCTAGTGTGGCAGGCTGCTGGAACTAGTCAGCCTACACAGATAGTCGGTTAAGTTTTAGGGGGCACCTCTAAGGTACCCTCTGTGGTGTATTTTACAATAAAATGTACACTGGCATCAGTGTGCATTTATTGTGCTGAGAAGTTTGATACCAAACTTCCCAGTTTTCAGTGTAGCCATTATGGTGCTGTGGAGTTCGTGTAAAACAGACTCCCAGACCATATACTCTTATGGCTACCCTGCACTTACAATGTCTAAGGTTTTGTTTAGACACTGTAGGGGCACAGTGCTCATGCACTGGTACCCTCACCTATGGTATAGTGCACCCTGCCTTAGGGCTGTAAGGCCTGCTAGAGGGGTGTCTTACCTATACTGCATAGGCAGTGAGAGGCTGGCATGGCACCCTGAGGGGAGTGCCATGTCGACTTACTCATTTTGTTCTCACTAGCACACACAGGCTTGTAAGCAGTGTGTCTGTGCTGAGTGAGGGGTCTCTAGGGTGGCATAAGACATGCTGCAGCCCTTAGAGACCTTTCTTGGCATCAGGGCCCTTGGTACTAGAAGTACCAGTTACAAGGGACTTATCTGAATGCCAGGGGGTGCCAATTGTGGACACAATGGTACATTTTAGGTGAAGGAACACTGGTGCTGGGGCCTGGTTAGCAGGGTCCCAGCACACTTCTCAGTCAAGTCAGCATCAGTATCAGGCAAAAAGTGGGGGGTAACTGCAACAGGGAGCCATTTCTTTACACAAGCCCCCCCCAGCCTACAGGCCAGGAGACTCAGCCCAAGCTGGGAGAGTCTTCCTAGTCTGTCAGGCGAGGAAGAGTAGGAGAAATAGGCTGGTTAGTTGCAGGGCCTACTCTGCCTTACATCCTTCTGTTCAGGTCATTCCCTTTGGGGAACTGACCCACTTCCACAGTGATAGGACCTAGTCTGAATTGCCTCTTGTCTGCCTCTTCAATGTCTCCACCCATTCTTTCTATTTTGGTTTTAGAGGTATCCACCTCTGCTAACCTTATCTTGGCCAGGGTTACCCCTAGCTTACCCAGAGAGGTTACCCAGAGCTGGAGTAACCCCACCATGACCAATAGGGTCAGGGGGCCTAACTTGCTATTTGGCATGGGGTCAGACCACCATGCTAAGGATAGTGCAGCCATAAAGGCTAACACCCAGCAGAGGCCACTGACAGCTGTCAGTGCCCAGAACCACACCTTTAGCTCTTCACCTAAAAGGGAAGGGGCTAAGTTACAGGCCCCTTTGGGTTCAGGTTGCCTGTCTGCTGTATTAGAGTGGGGGGTTACCACATCTTGTAGTAAACACCCTTCTTCCACTCTTTCTTCTGTTAGCTGAGGAGCCACCCACTCAGGTTTAACAGTTGCCTGACTAGCCAGGACTTCTTGTGGGTCAGGTTGGACTTTATCAGGGCCATTTTTGGAGTTCTCCCCTACTGGAGCAGAATCTCCTTGGCTTGCTGTAACCTTGGCTAAAGGTTGTCCACCCTTCCTACTCTGTTTTCTTTTCTTCTTCTTCTGGGGCCTGCTTGCATTTACTGCAGAGGCAGGACTTCCAGAATCCTTGGGAGAGGACTGGCACTGGACCAGTTCCTCTCTTGGGCTCTGACTAACCTCTGGGTAGTCATTTCCAAGGAGACAATCAAGGGGGAGGTCTGTACTGACTACTACCCTTCTCCAGCTAAGAGTGCCACCCACTTCTATGGGCACTAAAGCCACAGGCCTCTTAGTGACCCTGTCTAGGCTAACTCTTACCCTGGCAGTCTCACCTGGGATGTACTGGTTTGAGAGCACCAGCCTGTCATGCACAATAGTGTGACTGGCACAAGTGTCTCTAAGGGCAGTGGTTGGGATTCCATTCACCAGTAGGTGGTGGAAGTGTCTACTTCCCTCTGGAATCTCCAACTCACCTGTTGGGCCCTGTTTCCAGTTGAAGGCTAGGAAGACCTCCTCATCTGAGGAGTCATCTCCCATGGCTACACTGGTTACCCCAGGAATTTTGTTCTGGGGTTTGTTTTTGGGACAAGAAGTGTCCTTGGTGTGGTGCCCAGACTGTTTACAGTTGTGGCACCAGGCCTTAGTGGCATCCCAGTTCTTACCCTGGTACCCACCTTTGTTTTGGGTTGTGTCTTGGGGCCCACCCACCTGTTCTGGTTTTTGGGGGCCTACAGAGGACTCTTTTTCTTTGTTTCTAGTGTTACCCACTTTCTCCTGGGGAGTTTTTGTAACCCCTTTCTTTTGGTCACCCCCAGTGGAAGTTTTGGTTACTCTAGTCTTGACCCAGTGGTCTGCCTTCTTTCCCAATTCTTGGGGAGAAATTGGACCTAGGTCTACCAGATACTGATGCAACTTTTCATTGAAGCAGTTACTTAAAATGTGTTCTTTCATAAACAAATTATAAAGCCCAACATAGTCACACACTTCATTTCCAGTTAACCAACCATCTAGTGTTTTTACTGAGTAGTCTACAAAATCAACCCAGGTCTGGCTCGAGGATTTTTGAGCCCCCCTGAATCTAATTCTATACTCCTCAGTGGAGAATCCAAAGCCCTCAATCAGGGTACCCTTCATGAGGTCATAAGATTCTGCATCTTTTCCAGAGAGTGTGAGGAGTCTATCCCTACACTTTCCAGTGAACATTTCCCAAAGGAGAGCACCCCAGTGAGATCTGTTCACTTTTCTGGTTACACAAGCCCTCTCAAAAGCTGTGAACCATTTGGTGATGTCATCACCATCTTCATATTTTGTTACAATCCCTTTGGGGATTTTTAGGATGTCAGGAGAATCTCTGACCCTATTTAAGTTGCTGCCACCATTGATGGGACCTAGGCCCATCTCTTTTCTTTCCCTTTCTATGGCTAGGAGCTGCTTTTCCAAAGCCAATCTTTTGACCATCCTGGCTAACAGGGGGTCATCTTCACTGAGAGCATCCTCAGTGATTTCAGAAATGCTGGACCCTCC
Organism: Pleurodeles waltl; assembly: GCF_031143425.1. NCBI lineage: Eukaryota > Metazoa > Chordata > Amphibia > Caudata > Salamandridae > Pleurodeles > Pleurodeles waltl. The sequence goes on from NC_090443.1 coordinate 722,706,030, forward strand.
TGTGAGGGAAGCAACATTTCTGACTATCATTTTTGGAGACAGGGCTTGAGAGGCCCTGGTCTCCCTATTTAGGACTGGAAGGGGGGAATTGCCCTCCAAGTCACTAATTTCTTCCTCTGTGAAGTCATCCTCAGAGGGGTTGGCTTTTTCAAACTCTGCCAACAGCTCCTGGAGCTGAATTTTGGTAGGTCTGGAGCCAATGGTTATTTTCTTTATATTACAGAGAGACCTTAGCTCCCTCATTTTAAGATGGAGGTAAGGTGTGGTGTCGAGTTCCACCACATTCATCTCTGTATCAGACATTATTTTGCTAAAAGTTGGAAGACTTTTTAAAGAATCTAAAACTGTTTCTAGAATCTAATTTCAAACCTTTAACAAACTTTTAAACTCTAAAAGACAATGCTAAACAGGGACTTAACACACAAGGCCCTAGCAGGACTTTTAAGAATTTAGAAAAATTTCAAATTGCAAAAATGAATTTCTAATGACAATTTTGGAATTTGTCGTGTGATCAGGTATTGGCTGAGTAGTCCAGCAAATGCAAAGTCTTGTACCCCACCGCTGATCCACCAATGTAGGAAGTTGGCTCTGTATGTGTTATTTCAAAGTAAGGAATAGCATGCACAGAGTCCAAGGGTTCCCCTTAGAGGTAAAATAGTGGTAAAAAGAGATAATACTAATGCTCTATTTTGTGGTAGTGTGGTCGAGCAGTAGGCTTATCCAAGGAGTAGTGTTAAGCATTTGTTGTACATACACATAGACAATAAATGAGGTACACACACTCAGAGACAAATCCAGCCAATAGGTTTTTGTATAGAAAAATATCTTTTCTTAGTTTATTTTAAGAACCACAGGTTCAAATTCTACATGTAATATCTCATTCGAAAGGTATTGCAGGTAAGTACTTTAGGAACTTCAAATCATCAAAATTGCATGTATACTTTTCAAGTTATTCACAAATAGCTGTTTTAAAAGTGGACACAGTGCAATTTTCACAGTTCCTAGGGGAGGTAAGTATTTGTTAGGTTAACCAGGTAAGTAAGACACTTACAGGGCTCAGTTCTTGGTCCAAGGTAGCCCACCGTTGGGGGTTCAGAGCAACCCCAAAGTCACCACACCAGCAGCTCAGGGCCGGTCAGGTGCAGAGTTCAAAGTGGTGCCCAAAACACATAGGCTAGAATGGAGAGAAGGGGGTGCCCCGGTTCCGGTCTGCTTGCAGGTAAGTACCCGCGTCTTCGGAGGGCAGACCAGGGGGGTTTTGTAGGGCACCGGGGGGGACACAAGCCCACACAGAAATTTCACCCTCAGCGGCGCGGGGGCGGCCGGGTGCAGTGTAGAAACAAGCGTCGGGTTCGCAATGTTAGTCTATGAGAGATCTCAGGATCTCTTCAGCGCTGCAGGCAGGCAAGGGGGGGGTTCCTCGGGGAAACCTCCACTTGGGCAAGGGAGAGGGACTCCTGGGGGTCACTTCTCCAGTGAAAGTCCGGTCCTTCAGGTCCTGGGGGCTGCGGGTGCAGGGTCTCTCCCAGGCGTCGGGACTTTGGATTCAAAGAGTCGCGGTCAGGGGAAGCCTCGGGATTCCCTCTGCAGGCGGCGCTGTGGGGACTCAGGGGGGACAGGTTTTGGTACTCACAGTATCAGAGTAGTCCTGGGGTCCCTCCTGAGGTGTTGGATCTCCACCAGCCGAGTCGGGGTCGCCGGGTGCAGTGTTGCAAGTCTCACGCTTCTTGCGGGGAGCTTGCAGGGTTCTTTAAAGCTGCTGGAAACAAAGTTGCAGCTTTTCTTGGAGCAGGTCCGCTGTCCTCGGGAGTTTCTTGTCTTTTCGAAGTAGGGGCAGTCCTCAGAGGATGTCGAGGTCGCTGGTCCCTTTGGAAGGCGTCGCTGGAGCAGGATCTTTGGAAGGCAGGAGACAGGCCGGTGAGTTTCTGGAGCCAAGGCAGTTGTCGTCTTCTGGTCTTCCGCTGCAGGGGTTTTCAGCTGGGCAGTCCTTCTTCTTGTAGTTGCAGGAATCTAATTTTCTAGGGTTCAGGGTAGCCCTTAAATACTAAATTTAAGGGCGTGTTTAGGTCTGGGGGGTTAGTAGCCAATGGCTACTAGCCCTGAGGGTGGGTACACCCTCTTTGTGCCTCCTCCCAAGGGGAGGGGGTCACAATCCTAACCCTATTGGGGGAATCCTCCATCTGCAAGATGGAGGATTTCTAAAAGTCAGAGTCACCTCAGCTCAGGACACCTTAGGGGCTGTCCTGACTGGCCAGTGACTCCTCCTTGTTGCTTTCTTTGTTCCCTCCAGCCTTGCCGCCAAAAGTGGGGGCCGTGGCCGGAGGGGGCGGGCAACTCCACTAAGCTGGAGTGCCCTGCTGGGCTGTGACAAAGGGGTGAGCCTTTGAGGCTCACCGCCAGGTGTCACAGCTCCTGCCTGGGGGAGGTGTTAGCATCTCCACCCAGTGCAGGCTTTGTTACTGGCCTCAGAGTGACAAAGGCACTCTCCCCATGGGGCCAGCAACATGTCTCTAGTGTGGCAGGCTGCTGGAACTAGTCAGCCTACACAGATAGTCGGTTAAGTTTTAGGGGGCACCTCTAAGGTGCCCTCTGTGGTGTATTTTACAATAAAATGTACACTGGCATCAGTGTGCATTTATTGTGCTGAGAAGTTTGATACCAAACTTCCCAGTTTTCAGTGTAGCCATTATGGTGCTGTGGAGTTCGTGTAAAACAGACTCCCAGACCATATACTCTTATGGCTACCCTGCACTTACAATGTCTAAGGTTTTGTTTAGACACTGTAGGGGCACAGTGCTCATGCACTGGTACCCTCACCTATGGTATAGTGCACCCTGCCTTAGGGCTGTAAGGCCTGCTAGAGGGGTGTCTTACCTATACTGCATAGGCAGTGAGAGGCTGGCATGGCACCCTGAGGGGAGTGCCATGTCGACTTACTCATTTTGTTCTCACTAGCACACACAGGCTTGTAAGCAGTGTGTCTGTGCTGAGTGAGGGGTCTCTAGGGTGGCATAAGACATGCTGCAGCCCTTAGAGACCTTTCTTGGCATCAGGGCCCTTGGTACTAGAAGTACCAGTTACAAGGGACTTATCTGAATGCCAGGGGGTGCCAATTGTGGACACAATGGTACATTTTAGGTGAAGGAACACTGGTGCTGGGGCCTGGTTAGCAGGGTCCCAGCACACTTCTCAGTCAAGTCAGCATCAGTATCAGGCAAAAAGTGGGGGGTAACTGCAACAGGGAGCCATTTCTTTACACACCACCTCAACAGACACAAGCAACACCCATCGACACAAACACCACAAGACCCATCAGCAGGCAGGCACTGAACATACACCCACAAACACAATATCAGCCACCACTTCACCAGACACCCCCACCATCACCATCGAGACACACACACTATATCCAGCATACACACAGGCACCACCACAACAGCCAGTGACACATCCACCACACCCACACACCAGCACAACATATAGAGACACATCTACCACATGCACTATACCTGCAGACACTACCCCAGGAGATACACAAACATCCGCAACATCCAAGATACCCCCAGACACCACCCCAACAGACAACCAAACATTAGCAACATTCAGCATACCCACAGACTCCACCCCAACAGACACACAAGCATCCACCACTCCAACATCACCCAGACCTCCCCCTTCTACCCCCCAAGACACACAAACACCCACACTTACACATGCCACAGACACCACCTAAACAGAAGCATATCTCGCACACCCAGACATTTACACCGACACACCGGACAAGCACTCCGTCAACCTCCAAATCCCCAACTGCTTCTGACAACCATCCCCGTGCTCCAAAGGAGATGTTTTGCTCAACCTTGCCCTTTACCCTGTTACTGCCAACCCCCATCCCAAACCCAAGAGGCCCCCAACCGCATCCCAACCCATCCTTTCCACATCAAAGTCCTCCCCTGTCATACCTGGCCCCCTACAAGCACCCACGCCCTTTTCCCCAAGAAGAAGCCTATCCCTCCAAAGAAACAGTCCATCCCTCCCAACCACAAACCCAGCCATCCCAAATTCAACCAAATCTGACACCACGGAATGATGATTCCTGAGATGCTTGTCTGCCCACTTGATGCCCCTTCCTGTGGAGGTTCCCTGGCAGAGATTGGAATCAAGAGTAGACTGACCAATGGCCTTTGATCTTCTTAATTTCAATTCAATAAACCCATGTAGTTTTTTTTATTGGGTACACATTTGTCCTATAGTTTATTTTCTATTGTTATGTTGTTCCTGAGTAACTTGTGTTATATGCCTACAGTTGTATGTGTTTCAGCCTACTTGCTGATCCATTCGCTGCAGTGCTGGTGTTACCCAAGACCAATGTAGATATTGAGTGTAAGGATATGTGAGTGTTATTCCAAATGGGGTGTCATTGCATTGTGTTATGTTTTTTATGGTAAGTAGTTAATCTTGTGTGGTCTAATATCATCATGTATGGTGTTAGGCTTGTCCCCCTGATATGGATTGTAGATTTGTCTCATGTGTGTAAGCTTGAGTTTTCTTTGTGCAGACATGGAGGGTGTTCAAATGTGCTAGTTTCCTTTGCATTTGACTGTGCATGTGTTTATTTTGCTGTGTGTACCTTGCAGCTATTTCATCTAGATGTATGGCCCATGCTGTTGCAGCTGTATATGCTTTCTTGACTCGCACTTCCACAGTATGCAGATGGGCATGTCACTTGGTTCTAATATTGTTTGTCCCTGAGATACCTGAAGTGCCAGTTCCTGTTCAATTGTTGTTTTAGGGGCATGTGCAAAGAGTGATGTGTCCCAGGACAGCATTCTTCTTTGAGTGCTCCTGATGCTCCCATCCCTATTGTGAAGGTATTGTTTGCATAGTGAGCTTTGACTATTTGTCTCTCTGACAATTGTATTTCCCATTGCATTCCATTGTGTTGAAATACGGGTGATGTGTGGGTCCATTGCAGGACTGTTTCATGGGAGGGGTGTTTGTGCTCCATGACACATCCATACATATGTGTGTTGAATCTGATGACAGCCAATGGTATGTGTGCAATGTGGGGGTGTCAGTTGTATTGGTAGGTGTGATCTTGCTGTGTTGTTGCTGTTATGTGGCACTATGTTGTGTACACTTCACTGTCCCTGTGACTAAGATGTGCAGATATGTGCTTTTGTGTATTGTGGCAGTGCAGTGTGTGACCTGCCCAAAGAGGGGTTTAATGGATGTGAATGTGCCCTTCTTTGTGAATGACTTTGACTCTGTACACAATGACACGTGTACCTGGTGCCCATAGCTTGGGTCCCATGTCATGTGGATGACGGTGCGATGATCTCTTGTTAAGGTTAATGGCACAGGAATGTGTGTGTACTTACTGTCGGCAGAGTGGATTTTGGGCTCCATCAATGAGCAGCAGCAGGACTTGTGTGATGGTCTCCACGGCATGTAATGCTGCCTGCAGGTGAATTGCTTCCTTTAAACTCTGCATTTCTGCCTACTGACACATGGTGGTTGGACTGCGGCGATCACATTGGTCGGTGTGTAACATCATAATGAGTCCAGTGGAAACAATGTCTCCTTCAGCCTGTTTGTCCCGCCTCATCACCGCTGTGGTCTACACTGCCTGGCAGTGTCGGCGAAACCACAGCGGTCTTTGCTTTTCAGATAATCAGCCCATAAGTTATACCACCCTTGGTAAAAATTGGTTTGCAATTTTCCTCTCTCTACATCAGTGGGTGACTAAAAAGGGCATCATCCCCTTTCCAGACCAGCAGCCGGTATCCCCTAAAATCTATGACAATGGATAGTTTATTTCTCTAAGTGTAGCATTTGCACTTATAGATGAAATCATTCTAATTGGAGGCTCTTAATGCATGTGCGTCATATGGGCACATATTCTTTCACTTATCACGTGTGTTGTTTTGCAGTGACTTGCAATGAAGGGTCACTCGCATGTCCTCAAATAATAAACTCATATAGCAAAGCTCAACTTTTCCAATGTAATTTATCTAAAAAAAATTCAAACTTTTCAACAGACTAATATACCAAAGTTACACTAAGGTAGGACTCACCTGGGTTTTATTGATTAGTAAGACAATAAAACTCTGCATTTAGAATGCTTGATTTAATTAGGGATCCACATCCCTGAAGAATGCCCCAAACCTGTTAAGGCTACTTAGTAGGTGTAAGACTTTTGAGTGTATGCAGGGTCATCCCCAATCTTTTTGCCTCCTGCTTCTTATTTTTTCTGAGATGTTGCTGTTGGCTTTTGAACTCTGAGCACTTTACCACTGCTAACCAGTGCTAAAGTGCATATGCTCTCTGTGTAAATTGTATGTAATTGGTTTATCCACGATTGGCACATTTGATTTACTAGTAAGTCCCTAGTAAAGTGCACTAGAGGTGCCCAGGGCCTGTAAATCAAATGCTACTAGTGGGCCTGCAGCACTTGTTTTGCCAACCACCTAAGTAGCTCTGTAATCATGTCTCAGGCCTGCCATTGCAGTGTCTGTGTGTGCAGTTTTAACTGTAAATTCGACTTGGCAAGTGTACCCACTTGCCAGGCCTAAACCTTCCATTTTCTTACATGTAAGACACCCCTAAGGTAGGCCCTACATAGCCCCAAGGGCAGGGTGCAGTGTATGGTTAAGGTAGGACATATAGTGATGTGTTTTATATGTCCTAACACTGAAATATTATTAAATTCATTTTTCACTGTTGCAAGGCCTGTCCCTCTCATAGGTTAACATGGAGACTAACTTTAAATATGATTAAAGTGTAGATTTCCTTTGTGAGCGGATGGACATGAGGAGTTTGGGGTCTCTGAGCTCACAATTTAAAAATACATCTTTTAGTAAAGTTGATTTTGAGATTGTGTGTTTGAAAATGCCACTTTTAGAAAATGAGCAATTTCTTGCCTATACCATTTCTGTGACTCTGCCTGTTTGTGGATTCCATGTCTGGGTCAGTTTGACAGTTGGGATGGTTGCACCTCACACTAGACAGTGACACAAAGGGAGCTGGGGTGTGGTCTGCATTTCCTGATGAGCCATCTGTGCTAGGAGGGGGGAGTGGTCACTTACACCAGAAAGGGCTGTGCCTGTCCTCACACAATGCAGTCTCCAACCCCCTTGTGAGAGTCTGGGGTCTGGCCTGGGCAAGGCAGGATTTCACATTCAAGAGAGACCTTGCTTTTAAGTAGGCCTACTTCAAAGGAGAAATTGGGTATAAGAAGGGCACCCAAAACCACAGACTTTGGAATACTTCTGGAAATCAAGAGGAACCTCTGCCTGGAGAAGAGCTGAAGAGCTGAGGAAGAAGAGCTGCCCTGCCTGTGACTGTGCTTTTTGGAGCTATTCTGCAGTTGCTGCTTCTGCCAGAGTAAGAGGGCAAAGACTGGACTTTGTATTGCCTTGCTTCTTGTTAAGATCTCCAAGGGCTTGATTTAGAGCTTGCCTCCTGTTGTTTGAAGTCTCAGGGACAGCAAAGATTTCTCTCTGCCAGCACCTGGAGTCTCTGGAGAGACTCCTACTCTGCCCTGTGGTGCCCATCCAGTTCCTGGGACCCTGAAAGGAGAAGCTGGCAACCTAAGAGGAATCCACGCAAAGAACACCGTGCGGGGAAAAGATCGATGTGACTCCAATCTGCGGCTGAAAAATTGGCACGCCGCTGGCTTCACACCTGAAAATAAAAGCTCGCCTGCAACGCAACCAAAGAATCGACGCACGAAGCTGGAGTAACAAAGCCCAGCATCGCTGATGGAGGCTGGTGAGATCACAACCCGTGCTACATGGTTTTCAGATCATCGTGAGGCTGGATTTCCGACGCAAGTACCGCTGGGCATGTAGAAACAACACAAGGCCTGCCCAGACCCGAGAGTGCTGACCGGATCGACGCATCGCTCTCCTGCAGAGAGAAGAAACGACTCGCCCGACCCGACGAAAGGAGAAACAACGCATGGTCTTGCTCGTGAGTGAAATCGACGCATCACAAGCCGTTTTCGACGCACACCCACCCGTGCAGGGTTATTTTTGATGCACCCAAGGTAAATTTTCACGCTAACAGTGTTAGTGTGTGTTTAAAACTACATGAAGACTTTTTTTGTTTTTTAATTGATGACTTGACTTGTGTATTGTGGATTTTTGTCATTTTGGTCTTGTTTTGTTTAGAGAAATATTCTCTATTTTTCTAAACCTGTGTTGTGTCATTTTGTATTGTTTTCATTAAGTTACTGTGTGTGTTGGTACAAATACTTTACAACTAGCACTCTGAAGTTAAGCCTACTGCTTGTGTCAAGCTACCAAGGGGATAAGCAGGGGTTAGCTGAGGGGGATTCTCTTTTACCCTGACTAGAGTGTGGGTCCTTACTTGGACAGGGGGTAACCTGACTGGCAACCAAAGACTCCATTTCTAACAGTAGGGGCAGAAACATGTTGGCTAATGGAGACAGGTTGATCCATTGGTCTCAAAAGAACTGTCTCAACTTGGTGTTTAGATATACTGAAGCACTGGGACACCTCAAGGTATTTTTAATCAATCTTGATCCCACCTTTGTCCAGTATTTTTTTTTATAAGTACTCCCTCCTGTCAAGGTCCATCAGGAGGTCAAGTCCACCCTGGAGGCACTGTTCTAGAGGTTGCTGATGATGAAGCATGACACAAATATGTGTGTGAGGCTACCTCTTCCATAAGCATGATCTTCATTTGAGTTGTGTTTTGACAGTAGTCCTGTGATGTCCCCATTTTGGACACAAACTGACTACCCATACAGGGAAACAATCAATTGACTTTGCCCATTAGGTACTGTAACTGGCATGATTGAGCCTACGTGACAATGAAGAACATACGGTGGCTGTACCTCTCCCCTTGGTGCTGAAAGTAGATGGTACAGCAGTCCTTGTTACGAGAGGCTTTTTTCATTTCTTTCTACCCCCCTTTTTTGAATTTGATAATACAGTCCCGGAGATCTCTCGCAATGGCAGAGGGTATATTATTTAAGGACGAGGAGATCCCAGCCATTCTATCTGCACCCTCCTTGTTGGGTGACCAACACTTGCCCAAATTATGGTCCTAGTTGGGCGATTGGGACACTCTAGTGGAAATCAAGAGATGTCAGGTAAAGACAGTACTCCATGGGGTTGTCATGACAGAGTATCTGCGTGGGAATGTGGCCCCATGAAGATTAATTGTAACCAATAAGCTGAGGATCTTCCTCGAAGACAGGTAATTAAGAAAGGACTGGTCTCCATTGCATACAAATGCACTTGAGATTGGCTAATCCTTATTGTCAAGACAGCAAAGAGGTTGCCCAAGGCCCTAGTGGTACAAATCAAGGTAAGTGGAAATAAATTGAAGGCAGGCCTGAGCACGACCGCTTTTAAGAAAAAACTGTAGGAAACTAACAAAATCCTATTGGAGTTTAATTGGTACCTCACTCAACAAAAAGTAGCAAAAATTCCAAAAGGATTTCAAGAAATTTACACATGAAAGGTATACCCTTACTCCAAGGACGACTATGCCCCAAGATCCGTATCCAACTCGGACACTTTTTCAAGAAGTAGTTCCTCTTGTGATTCAGACAATAAATCCCGCCCAAATGGGTGCCAGAGAAGAGGAAGAAGATGGAACCAATGTGGGTTCCGGAACCACCAGGTCCCGTTTCAGTCCATCCCCTCTTCAGAACGAACATCCCTGAGATTGGGCTCCAACATTCTTATCCCTTCATGCACCAAAACCATCTTGTCTGCAATACAGACCACCTTGCACCATGGCGCAAGGGTGCAAGCGTCGGCACTAGGTATCCAAAAGGGTGCCAGCGAAAGAAAAGGACAGAAATACACAGTATTATGTTAAATTCAGCACATTCCCTTTTATGCAGTGCAGTACAGCAGAAAGTGATGTTCTTTGCTGCGTGAAATATTGATAAATGTGCCACATGCAATCAATTGTAAAAGACAATTGTTACAACATATTTGCAGCTCTATATGCTTTACAATATCACTATGACCTTTATGAAATTTTTTAATGTATTTCTACAGTACAACTTTTCCAAAGTGGAAGACCTGCATCAAAGCAATTAAAGTCATAAACTGGCAGACCTAATTTTGAAACGTGTCATTTCACCACATACCTCCTCCATTGAGTAGAGTATTTTACTTTCTCAACCCATCTGTGTGTTTCTCTGCTTGGTGGATTATTAGGAACCAGTTTAATTAATAACCAGGTTAACTCAGAAAATCATGGTGAATGTCATGGTTTCTTCGATGGTTAACTATAGTCATTCTAATTTTATGACAAGACCAGAGGCTCCTATTATGCTTTCTTTTCCTGCTTTATTCTGACAGCAGCCAAGAAAAAAACACCAATCCCAAAGGTTTGCATAACAGGCAACCATTGGGAGAAAGAGAGTAATAACCTGACCAATCACAACACTATACACTATAAGATATACCAATCCTGACTGCAGGGAGCCCTCTTTTCTTGCTGCTCCCAGTCAAGATAAGTATATCTTTTGGTGCTCTACATAAATCGTAGTATTGGTTTATAATTGAATGTTTTAAACCTTATTCTTAAATGTTTTTCATTGTATAATGCTCTGCGCGTGTTTGCGCTTTCCCTTTACAAATGGCTTGCCTCCTTAATTTCCTTTTAATCGTGCGCGCAGCACCAAGTGTTTTCCTCATTTTTCACTCGCTCGCGTAGCCGCGCTAACGTTCTATTATGAACGTCGGCTGACGCAAGTGTCGTCTTACTGTTATTCTCCTCATTTCTCTATTCTGAGAGCAGCTCCATCGAAGCGCTCTTCAATATTAATCTTGTTCGGCTCCATTAAGCATCTTTTCGGCTCTTCAAGCCTCATTTCAGCCTGTTTCAGCTGCTGACTCTGCCACTACCTAGTGAGGCGTGGCTTGCACGTTCCGGCCTCTCAGCTTACAGCTTTTTTGGTGAGTCACAGTTTCTTCTTCACAAGCCCTTCCCCTCAATTTTTAACCCCTTATTTACCGGTTTTGTGCTCTTCCCCACAGAAAAATTTATTTTTCAGATTTCTTCTCAACAAATGAAGATTCTGAAGAGATATTTTCTTCTAACTTAAATAATTTTATACAGTCTTCAGTCAAGAAAGCAGTTTCTGCTTCTATGGTAAAACATTCCAAACAAATTCAAAACACTGTGGGGGTCATTCCGACCCTGGCGGTCCATGACCGCCAGGGCCGGGCACCGCGGAAGCACCGCCAACAGGCTGGCGGTGCTTCCTGGGCCATTCTGACCGCGGCGGTAAAGCTGCGGTCAGAAAAGGGGAACCGGCAGTTTCCCGACGGTTTACCCCTGGCCCAAGGAATCCTCCATGGCGGCGCTACTTGCAGCGCCACCATGGGGATTCCGATCCCCTCCCCGCCATCCTGTTCCTGGTGGTTTTTACCGCCAGGAACAGGATGGCGGGAACGAGTGTCGTGGGGCCCCTGGGGGCCCCTGCACTGCCCATGCCACTGGCATGGGCAGTGCAGGGCCCCCCTAACAGGGCCCCATAAAGATTTTCAGTGTCTGCTTTGCAGACACTGAAAATCGCGACGAGTGCCACTGCACCCGTCGCACCCCTTCAACTCCGCCGGCTCTATTCCGAGCCGGCTTCATTGTTGAAGGGGCTTTCCCGCTGGGCCGGCGGGCGGCCTTCTGGCGGTCGCCCGCCGGCCCAGCGGGAAAGTTGGAATGGCCGCCACGGTCTTTTGACCGCGGTGCGGTCATTCGGCGGTGACCGCCTGGCGGGCGGCGACTGCCGCCCGCCGCGGTCAGAATGACCGCCTGTGTCTTCCTGTCTCTCCCAATCACATTTGGCCCATTCTGCAGGGGAAAGCAGAAAGCGCAAAGCCTTGGAGGCTTCTACTTCTAATCAGGCAAATGCCATTTCTGCACTAATGGATTGTGAGTCAAACTCACTTAGGATAGAGGGCGAAGCTCCTCACAGGCCTCCTATTGCGGAGAGTAATAAGTCTATGGGTATGAAAAGTAAAGCTAAAACAAAAAACTTATCTAAGACACATAAGACCATGATTGAGGACATTAGAGACACAGAAGATGATGGGGATGACATTGATTCTAATACAGACAACGAGGATACTAACACCTCTGATTATTGGATTGGGTCCCCTCTCCCCAAAAAGACAAAACCAGCATCTGCTGTCCAAGCACACTCCCCCCTGCTGGATTCCGAGGGCAATCCCATGTTTGATCCTAGTTTAATTCTCCACCCCAATTCCACTGAATGGCTACCTTCTGAGCACGTTGCTAATTATATATTAGCAAAACTACGTCCTCCCTTAGATAAACAAGTACGGGCCAAATTACGCTCCGAGTGCCCCAGGCCCTTACTTCCCCTACACATTACTGCAACTCCTTCTATAGATCCCACACTAGTTACCTTCTTCTCTAAATTCAGGAAAGATCCCTTCAAAGGGGTAGACAGAGCATGGGCCCTCTGCCAGGATAAAGTTCTTGATTTGGTCGGTCCCTTAACCCGCATCTTTGACTTGGCAGAATCTGCAAGAATTCATGACGAATCTATAGATCCTGAAGAACTGCCCCTCTGGATTCAGAGAGCCTTCTGCTTGCTAGGTAACGCAAACTCAGCTATGATGCATGAACATCGAAAAGGACTTTTACTCAGCTAGATCCTAAGCTGGCGAATCTGGCAGCTATGGATCCAGGATCTAAAGCTGACAGCTTGTTTTTTGGGGACTCTTTTATTAAAGAGTTGAGTAAATATGTCACCACTTTTGCCTCTCTGGACAAAGCCAACAGTCTCTCAAAAAGGTTTTCAACACACGGGTTTTTGCCAGGGCTGGTAGAGGTAGAGGCCGCTCCACCGGCCGGTCCTTCAGGAATCAAGGCTTCAGAGGGTGTTACAATTACCAGCAACAAGAATTTTGGCCCCAATTCTACCCCCAGCCTTCCAGAGGGTTCAGAGGCAGGAACCAATGCAAGTCATATAACAATTCAGGTAAGCCAATCTTCTGGCCATCTTTCTGTAGGGGGTCGTCTAAAGTTTTTTCTTCACAAATGGAAAGAGATCACCTCAGACCCTTGGGTTCTCAACACAGTCAAAGGCTACTTAATAGAATTTTACGAGACTCCCTTCCAACCTTCTCCTCTTCCTCCTCTCATCTTCGCAGAAGAGATGTCAAATCTCATTTCTGCCGAAATTCAAGATCTACTTTGAAAACGAGTTATGCAACCAGCTCGTCCTCGTCCATCCAGTTTTATAAGCCCCCTGTTTTTAGTAATCAGGAAAAAAAAAAAGATCAGACCAGTCATCAACCTCAGACAATTCAATCACTTTGTCATTTATCGACATTTCAAGATGGAAACAATTCTTCATCTAAGAGACTCGCTCCTACTTAACGACTGGATGGTCCGCCTGGACCTTCAAGATGCATATTTAACAGTACCTATTCATTATTCTCACAGAAAGTTTCTGCAGTTTCAATGGCAACATCGAACCTATCAATTTACTTGCCTGCCCTTCGGGCTTTCTTCAGCCCCTTGGTGTTTCACCAAGTTAATGAAACCTATTGTAGCTCTTCTCCGGTCTCAAGGTTTCAGAATGATAATCTATCTAGACGACATCCTTCTTATGCATCAAGACATCGCCATCCTTCGGTCTCAACTGTCCTACACTATATCCCTCTTTTCAGATCTAGGATTGATAATCAACAACGAGAAATCGATATTTACTTCGTCACAGAACATGGAATTCCTAGGTTTTCTAGTCAATTTCTCCCTACGCCTTCTACAGCTTCCGATTCAAAAATAAAAGCTATTAAATCAGAGATAACCCTATCTTTACAGCAGACTTCTCTCTCCCTAAAGTCTCTTGTAAGGATTGTAGGTCTTCTTTCCTCCTCGATTCAGGCAATATTTCCGGGCCCTCTTCACTATCGGGCCCTTCAGAGGTTGAAAATTCGTCATCTCTGCAAAGGTCTTGCTTATTCATATTTCATCCCCCTCGATCTCAAATCCCGTACAGAACTTCAATGGTGGCCCGACCATCTAGAAGCCTGGAATGGCAGGACCATCTTTACCTCAGCCCCAGATCTTGTCTTAGAATCCGATGCAAGCCTAACAGGTTGGGGCGCAAGGTGTGGTCAAATATCGACTGGAGGCACATGGTCTCTTCAGGAGTCTTCATTGCACATCAACTATTTAGAGATGCTTGCAGGCTCCTTTGCAATCAGAAGCTTCACCAAAAACAGAGTCCATTGCTCCGTACTTCTACGTATGGACAACCTCACGGCAGTCAAATATATCAATCATCTTGGCGGTACCAAATCCAAACCCCTAGCCGAACTAGCCAAACATTTCTGGGAATTCTGCCTCCACCAAAAAATTTCAGTTCGTGCAGAATAGTTGCCAGGTTCGCTCAATTCGGTAGCAGACTGGTATCCGCATCATCTTTCCGACTCCAGCGGTTGGAAACTTCACTCTTCGGTCTTCAACTCTCTTCATCGCAAATGGGGTCCCTTTCATATAGACCTCTTTGCATCCTGTCTAAATACTCAACTTCCTCTTTTCTTCAGCTGGAGACCAGATCCTCATACTTTAGCGACCGATGCATTTCTTCAACAGTGGTCCCAGGCAATAAACTATGCCTTTCCTCCTTTCATCATGATAAACAGAGTACTCACTCATTTTCGTCGTCAAAAAGCCAGAGTAATTCTAGTTGTTCCGTTGTGGCAATCTCAAGTGTGGTATCCCCCTCTTCTCGAATTATCTATCGACTTCCCAGTACTCCTGCCCTCCTTCCCTTCTCTCCTTCTCAATCCACAAGGTCTCCCTCACGATCTCATTCTCATCAAATCCCTTCTCCTATCTGCCTGGAAAGTTTCAGGTCTTCCTCATCTTATCCAGGAATTTCACTCAAGGCTTCAACCTACATCAACAATTCCTGGGCTCCAGGCACTTCCAAGGCTTACAAATCAGCTTGGTCCATCTGGTCTAGCTGGTGTCTGGGAAAAGCATGTGATCCCTTTTCAGCAGATCTCAGTCAGATAGCTAACTTCCTTGCCTCTCAGGCTAGTGCTGGCAAATCTTACAGGACCATTAATTTATATGTCAGCTATCTCCCTACATCATCCTTTTATAAACGGGAAACCCGTAGGAGAACATCCTATCATCTGTCATCTTTTGAAAGGAGT
Source organism: Pleurodeles waltl (assembly GCF_031143425.1). Classification (NCBI taxonomy): domain Eukaryota; kingdom Metazoa; phylum Chordata; class Amphibia; order Caudata; family Salamandridae; genus Pleurodeles; species Pleurodeles waltl. The sequence goes on from NC_090443.1 coordinate 722,721,224, forward strand.
AAAATTCTCCAACCCTCCCCTTCCCAAATATACCGCTCTATGGGATGTAAATCTTGTCTTACAAACGTTCCTATCCTGGCAGGATAATAACTTATTGTCTTTGAAGATGCTTTCCGCTAAACTAACAATGTTACTTTGACTAGTGTCCATCAAATGTTTATCTGATGTCAAAGCCTTAGATATATCGGCTCGTCACTTTACTCCTTTAGGTATACTGTTCAATGTGTCTCGTCGTACTAAAACCAATATTACTTCTGTTTTCTATCCATTCTTCCCCAATTACCCGAAACTATGCATGGGAAATTGTTTAAAGGTTTATGAACAAAAGACTGCCGATCTTAGAACATCTTCTGCCTCTCAACTTTTAACTTCCTTCAAAAAACCTTATAAACCTGTATCTTCCCCTACCTTAGCTCGTTGGGTTAAATGGGTAATGTCACTAGTGGGCATCAATACCTAAAAATTTGGAGCCCATTCTGCTAGAGGGGCTATGGCATCTAAAGCCTTTTGGGCTGGATCACATTTGGCAGATATTCTAAGATTGGCAGATTGGTCAAATGATTTTGTTTTTCGCACTTTTTATTGTAAACCCGTTGATACAGCAACTTCTGTAGTATTTAACATGCTTTAAACAAGCATAATAGGAGCCTCCGGTCTTGTCATAAAATGTAGATTTTCCAAGTAATTTATGATGGAAAGTCTTAATTTTATTAAAGACACGGAGGCGAGTATTATCCCACCGCTCACTATATTAATGTTGTTCTATTTTCCCACCCTTTAGTCGCTACCAATGTCCCAGCGTCTACTCCAAACTAAATCATCGGAGGCAGTCTCCACTCAACCTATGCCTTCAGTCCAATCATCATCGAATCTGGATTCCTCGACTCACCATTCTGTCAAGTGCTTCTCCTCGACTACCCTGGATAGAGTTCAAGACTTATTTGCACTTATTCTGGCAATATGTTTAATTTGTTGGATTTTACCTTAATTCAAATCATTCTCTTGACTATCTCGCAGCTGAAAAGAGGGCTGCCTGCAGTCAGGATTGGTATATCTTATAGTGTATAGTGTTGTGATTGGCCAGTTTATTACTCTCATTCTCCCGTTGGTTGCCTGTTACGCAAACCTATGGGATTGGTGTTTTTTTCTGTGAGACCACTGCCTGCTCTGAAAAAATATTTCAGCATGCATTCACAAAGGGGAATAGGTCCCCAGGGGAGCCCTTCACGTTTGCAAAAGGGTTAGCACCAATATGAAATTGGTGCTAACTGCGGTTGAACACAGAAGACATTAGAGAGATTCTGTGCTAGGTTCAGCCTGCATATATAGTCAGTGACTGCAGACAGTGGAGTCAGCTAAGCATCAGAACTATGACAAAAGGATTCAAATCCTAATCCTGGTCACAGTACCAGGGCAATGCCACTGAAATCGTCATCGTAGACCTGGCAGTAAAGCATGTTATGGGAAAGAGATATGCTACTGGAAACGCTCATATTTTTCTCACCTTTAACCTAATCTTGGCACAATTGAGCCCTCAGATTCCCAGGTAACTAGAACTGCACATAGATGTCTGATAGATCTTTGAATGTGTAGCAAGCAAATGTGTATGCACATCCTATTTCCTGTATGTTATGTTATGCAATGTTATATGTTATGGTATGTTATGTTATATGTTATTGTATGCTATATGTTATTTGTAGTTTTATTTTATATGTTGTGTTATGTTATGCCATGTTAATTTACGTTATTGTAAGAAAATGGGTTACTGAATGAGGAGGGTGAAACCCTACTCAAGCAGCAAACACAATCCGTATCAGAATAAAGTCACACGCAAACCCCAAATTAACCTGTGCTCACCTCTCTTGTAGCTTGGCACAGAGCAGTCAGGCTTAAATTAGAGCCAATAAAAAATTCCACACCCATTTAAAATTTAAAGATTTAAGTGAATACAGTGCTAAAAAGTACAAATTTCCAACAGTAGATATCTGGTCACACTAGACAGGGACAAGGTCACAAGTGGAGTGAGCACCATCTATAGGGACCCAGTTAGACCCAGTTAGGCCCACTGAACAAGAATACCCTAAATCCTGGTTGCAAACGGTTGTGAAGTCCCACATTGAGGATATGTCATAAACCTAAGGCGATGTGAGGTCTGGGTCAGAGATGTGTCAAACAGCATCAGTTATGAGGAGTTGCAAGGCTGTGATGTGTGGTCCTATGTCTTCATCAAAGGATGCCATCGACAAGGAGGACTTGGGATCTGAAGTCCTGCATCAAGGATGTTGTTAGATATGGGGTCTATAGCCACAGAGGTATACACCCTTGTCCAAGTAGGGACCAAAATCCTAGTCAGGGTAAGTCACACACAATCTAAATTATCCTGTGCACACCCTCTGGTAGCTTGGCACTGAGCATTCAGGCTTAACCTAGAAGGCAATGTGTAAGGTATTAGGGTAATAAATCATGCAATAACACAGTGAAAACACCACAAAAATACCCACACAGGTTTGGAAAAATATAAGATATTTATCTGAGTAAATTCAAATCATCAAAACAATCAAGATTTGATAAGCACGAGTTGAAATATGACTTTTGCAATGTGAAGCAGAGTTGTAAGTCTTTAAAAATCAACAAATGTCTCTTGTGTGCACAAAGTACCTGGTAAGCGTCAAAATTACACGCACGGAGACTGCAGAGGAAGAGATGCGTGGAAAAAGGAAGGTGTGCATCAGAGTTTCAGATGCGCGCAGAAGATGCATCAATTCTCCCCACGCTGAAAGGGCTTTGTATCAATTTCCAGCATGCAGTCTTGGATTCGCACTGTGATGCGGGGTGTTTTGACAGCCAGGGACGATGTGTGGAATTCCTGGGTGTGCAGAATGAAGTCACAGGTGCTGCGTTGATACGGTGGGCAATGTTCTGGTCACAACGCTGGCAGTGCGCCGAACTCCACTCGCGGAGCCGGGCTGCATCATTCCAGGTGATTCTTTCACCACAAGGCAGGCTGTGTGGCAATTCTGGCACGCTGTGAGTCGATTTTTGCCACACAAAGGGTTCCTTTTGAAGAGAAGAAGTATTTTTGGCCCTGAGACTTCAATCCAAGCCCTGGGAGAGCACTTCTCCGCAAAGCAGAGGCCAGCAAGACAGCAGGGCAACAGCAAGGCAGCAGTCCTTCACAACAAAGTAGCCCAGGTGAGTCCTTTGGGCAGCCAGCCAGCTCCTTTTGGCTAGTTACAGGATCTGGCTCAGAGTGTCTGTCCCAGGAAGTGTCTGAGTTGGTAGGGTCAGGGACCCAGTTTATATACCGAAAGGTGGCTTTGAAGTAGGGGAGACTTCAAAGAGTGGTTCTGAAGTGCACAAGGTCCCCTTTCAGTACAGGTATGTCTGCCAGGGTCCCAGTAGGGGGTTTGGCAGTCCCTTGTGTGAGGGCAGGCCACTAGCCTTTGAAATGTAAGTGTCAAGCCCCTCCATCCTTCAAGCCAGGAAGACCCATTCAGTATGCAGATGTGTGCAAGTGTGACTCAGCATTCTGTGTTTGTGGTTGTCTGGGTGAAATGCCAAAGGGAGCTGTCAACCAGCCCAGCCCAGACATGGATTGGAGACAGGCTGTAAGGCACAGATAGATTTTTAAGTGCAGAGGAATGCTCACTTTCTAAAAGTGGTATTTCTAAAATAGTAATATAAAATCCAACCTCACCAGTAAGCAGATCTTTGTATTACCATTCTGGCCATACTAATTATGGCCGGTTTACCCCTTTCTGATCAGAATCTGCCACTCAAACAGTTTATGTGGGTAGCCCTAATGTTAGCCTATAAAAGGAGCAGGCCACACAGCAGTGGAAAACACATTCAGGAGTTTTCCACTACCAGGACATATAAAACACACAGGTATATGTACTGCATTTTACCTACACACCACCCTGCCCTTTGGGTTACCTAGGGCCTACCTTAGGTGTGACTTATATGTAGAAAAAGGGGAGTTTGAGTAAGGGGAGTTTAAAGCTTGGCAAGTACTTTTAAATGCCAAGTAGAAGTGACAGTGAAACTGAACACACAGGCCTTGCAATGGCAGGCTTGAGACATGGTTAAGGGGCTACTTATGTGGGTGGCACAACCAGTGCTGCAGGCCCACTAGTAGTATTCAATCTAAAGGCCCTGGGCACATGCAGTGCTCTTTACTAGGGACTTACAAGTAGGTCAAATATGCCAATTGGGTGTGAACCAATGTTACCATGTTTTAAAGGATAGACAGCATATGAACTTTAGCACTGGTTAGCAGTGGCAAAGGGCACAGAGTCCTACAAAAGTGGAGGGGGGAGGAAAAATGTTGAGTGTGACCACCATAAGGCTGTCAGGTCCAATAGATGGGTTGCACACGGACTGATCCCAAAGAAGATGTGGGGCTTGGGATGCAAAGTCATGCATTGTCGCTGAGGCTGCTGTTGACGAGAGGCTTTCGATGCTAGGACTGCATCGAGGGTGCTCATGAAGAGGCAGCTCATGATGAGGTGAAAAGAGGAGGGTGAAGGTATGGCCCAGCAGAAAGAGCCAAGTACAACAATTATACTGTGTTATCTTCTGTTCTGTGTTGGAAAAGGCCCTATGTGCAGGGTCACTGCTAACGAGTGCTAAATGCTTGTACTCGCTCCCTAAAACATGGTCTAATTCATTTAGACCCAATCAGCATATTTAATTTACTTCCAAGTCCCTTGTGGAGTGGTATACCATAAACCCAGGGCCTTGAATTTATATTCTACCAGTGGGCCTGCAGAACTTATTGTGCCACCCACGTAAGTAGCCCTCTAAATTCTCTCCCGACCTGCCATGGCAGCCTGAATGCAGTGTTAAACAGGCATGGCAACTTGGCATTTACAACACCTTGCCAAGGCTTCAACTCCCCCTTTATTATATATGTCACCCCTAACGTAGGCCCTAGATAGCCCATAGAGTAGAGTGCTATGTAATTAAAAGGTAGGACATGTGTTTTTAAGTTCTACATGTCATGGTAGTTAGAAACTCTCAAACTCGTTTTTAAATACTGTGAGGCCCACCCCTCTCATAGGATAACATTGGCGATTCCTCATTACATTTATTAAGCTCTAATTCCTAATTGAGAGGAGGTGATCTGTCATGTTTAGTACCTATGGAATTATAAAGATAAATAATCTTTAATGGCAATTTTGGATTTATTGTTACAATTTTGAAAATGCCACTTTTAGAAAGTTAGCATTTTCCTGCTGTTAGCCTGTGGCCTGTCTCTGATTTCATATCTGGGTTGGGTGATAGCTGAGCTTTGTGTATTCCCTCGAGACAGCCACACACATTGGGAGTCTAGGTGTGACTTGATGGGCTATCCTGGGAGGATTGGAGGGAGTACCTGGGCACAGCTTCACATTTACACCTCCAGAATAGGCTGTGTCCTATCCCCACACAAAGTGCTGCATACCCCTCTGAAGTGAGTCTGGAGCCAGGGCAGGAAGGGTGGTCCTCTGTGCACGTAAACAAACCTTCTTCGAAGTGTCCCCCACTTCAAAGACATCAATGGGTATAAGAGGTGAACGTCTTAGCCTACCACTTCAGTACACTTCTGTACCTGTAGATACCTTGCCAGGAAGAAGGACTGCTTTCCTGCTCCAAAGACTGCCACTCTGCTGGACTGCTACTCAGCTGGACTCCTGCTTTGCTGTGCTGGCCTGCTGCCTGCTGCCCTCTTGGCTAGGAGTGAGAAGGCTTGGGCCTGCATCTCTCGAACCCAGAACTCAGAGTGACTTCAAGGGTCAGCTGGCTGGTCTCCTGATCTGAGGTCTCCGGGATATAAAAGAAATCTAGCCAACCTGCCTCTACACCTGGACGCTGCCATCTGTGACTCTGTCCTGCCAAGTGGTGCCACCCAATCCTGGGCCTTTGGAAGTGGACCTAAGGTGTTTGCTCCAATACTAATGAATTAATTGTTTTATTGTTACCCTGTGAGACATTGTTGTATGATACTGTAGTAACTTGGAAAGACAGAACACTGCGTTAACACAGTACATCTATTGTATATAAACAGAATAATATGCTATCAGAATTGCCATTTCAAGTTGGTAGTGGCACAAGATGGGTGGGAACACTCCTTTATATTCTAAGGGGCATATTTAGGAGCCCTATTCTAATGCCATACTAGTGTCATTTTTTTTACACTAATGTGGGATTGGGAGGCCAAAAACGCCACGCTATATGTACAAAGTGGCGCAATTCATGCATTGCGCCACTTTGAAACCCTTTGTGCCACATCATGCCTGTGTGAGACATAATATATGCAAAGGGGGAGTACCCCAATTAGGGGGACCCAAACAATTCCGCAAAGACATCTAAGAGAATTCTTTGCATCACTTTTTTTGCACTGTTAATGCCTGCCCACAGGAGGCATTAAAAGGAGGCTTCCATTGGTTACAATGGGCCTCTGGGTGCTTTGCAGGATTAGTGTCAAAATGTTTTAAGCTAATCCTGCAAAGCACCGGGCTAGCATCAAAAATTCTGACACTAGTCGCCTACCTACCACCATGGCGCGCCGTTTTTCAAATATGGTGCACGCGTGGTGGCATTAGGGGGGTGCGCTAGGGGGCACAAGAAAAGTGGCGCTGCACTTTGTGCGGCCTCACCTTTCTTAAATATGCCCCTTATTGTGTGTCCTTTTAGTCATCTACAGTCCGCTGTAATGAAGAAAGCATGAGGGTTGCTGTTGATGTTAAATGGTTCAAATAGATAATCATGTAGTGCCCTACTTCTCCGTGGCTAAGGTCCCTCAAAGTGGTATTTCCCTTAAAATAACCATTGGCTTGAAAAGTTTAAAAAGTTCAAAGACAGGACAAGTGGCTAGTTTCTACAGAGGCGCAATCCAACGTATGCCTATAGTAATCTAATATTATTCAATAAAAGGTGGTGCTCCAGGGAGGTGAAAGGGCCACCATACACTTCAAACGGAAGCACAGAACTTCCGACAATAGATAAACCACCACTCACCCCCCCCAGCAACCAATTATCTATAAAGTTCAGTGACGTAAATAATGATTAATCAATATTTTTATATGTTCAGTCTTCAACTGATTCTAGTGAATCTTCATGGTGTGGTCATGAAAACAAAATATTAAATCAAAACTAAAATATGCTACATACACAAAATAGTCACTCACCAAACAGTTGGTGCATGAATGTGTCATAACTCCGTGTAGTCATTATGTCTCATGTACAGTACAATCATGGAGATAGCCACAAACCCCAGCCAAAGAAGAAACGCAAAACGTGAAAAAGTAAATACATGGCACTGCATAGATAATAAACGAGTATGTAAATATGTCCTAAAAATATGTTTCCATCCATCCATCCTATCAAAGCATCAATCGTGCATATAACAAGAATCCCCAAGTAACCACAAACCAAAAGAAAGTGAGTTGGAAAAGAAAAGAAGGAAACATGAAAATAAGGAAAAGTGTCAAAATACCACTGCTAAATACCAATATGAACTCTGTGTCTTACCTAGTATCAACTTATTTCTCAAGTCCAAAGTACTGTGTCAAGAAAAGACAATAGTAATCCAGGATCCTGAAACATAGAATAGGATATTATACATATATCTACACACAATATATTATATTCAGAGATAGTGCATTAACAGCTGAATAAACAATGACCCTGATACTATTGCGTATATTAATCCCAACATATAATCAAATCATATAACATAATAAATTCGTAGTTGAAAAACGAAAGGTAAAAAACAAAATAACACCATTTATCATCATCAGATACCGATCGTGATCAATAAACCCAACTCAGCTAGATCACTGAAAATATCCCAAGAACTCAATTAGTAGTAAATTCTGATATTTTCAAACTAACTATTTTTTCACACTTGCCTGGAATTCCAGATCACACCTATCAGAAAAAACCTAAGTCGTGGTCAAAGGTTAAGTGTGTATCATAGTATTCGGGTCTTGCAACAAAAAAAAAATAGAAACCACACATATCTTATCCAATATCTTTGTAGGTAAACAAAACAAATAAAATGACTTGAAAACAATGCCAAAAAGTCTCCTCCAGTAATTAGTTCAATATGGACAGTGTCAATACTGCTATCCTTCCATTCACTGTCCCCTTAAAAAAATATTCCAGTGATATTTTGTTACACTGTCCGCACTTCCTGAGTCATACATTCAGATTCATACACAAACAATATCCAAAACTGCTGTTTCTATTTATTGATTTACATCACTGGGCCCATACCGTGCACAAATAAACATAAAAAAAATATATTAGCACTTAAAACTTAAAAAGATGTTTGTACTAAAGTAATCTTTGGTGTCACACAAACAATTCGGAAACTAAAGCAGGTGGGACTGGTCGCATGATCGGAGCTTGTCTGAGCCTCAAATTACCCTTCGAAAATTATACCAGTAGGTAAAATGCAAACAAAACAGTGAAGCTGGCTTTGGTGGGGAGGTTAGATGCAAGAATTAGGGAAAAGTAGAAATGAAAGGTAATGTAGATTTTCCTAGTTTATGACGGAAAGTCTTAATTTTATTAAAGACACGGAGGCGAGTATTATGCGTTTCTTCTCTTGCTTTATTTAAACAGCAGCAGTCAAGAAGAACTACAAATCCCATGAGGCTAAAACAGACAGCCAATGGGATTGAAAAAGTAGTATACTAATATGACATCCAATAGGAACTACCCCATACCATTATGACGTCACTTGACTGCAAGCAGCCCTCTTTTCTTGCGAATAGTCAGTCATTGAAAAATAATGGTAATAGAGAACAGAGGATAAACAATGCCATGAGAAAAGCAAAAACGTCGGAACAAAAGTCAAGTATCCTGTAAAGGTAAGGATGTGTCCTAAAATCCGAGGGATACGATTCCAGACTTGAATTGAGTGGTAGATGTACGTGATGCCAGGAAGTCCAATCAGGATGCTGGTTGCGAAGCTGCAGCAGGCGCTGGAAAGAAGGGAGGGAGAGAAAAACCAAGTTAATCCAGAGGCGGGATAATACTCGCCTCCGTGTCTTTAATAAAATTAAGACTTTCCGTCATAAACTAGGAAAATCTACATTTTATGACAAGACCGGAGGCTCCTATTATGCGAGTTTAAAGCATATTAATTACATTGAACAACACATTATCAACAGGCTTACAATAAAAAACTCGAAAGGTATTATCATTGGACCAGTCTGCAGACTTGAGAATATCCTCCAAACGAGAACCTGCCCAGAAGGCCTTGGAAGCCATAGCCCCTCTGGCAGAGTGAGCTCCAAATTTGGAAATATCTATGCCTGCTAAAGACATGATCCATCTAACCCAACGTGCTAAGGTGGCTGATGAAACCGGGTTATGAGGTTTCCTGAAAGAAATAAGAAGTTGGGAAGAGGATGTTCTCAACTCTGCAGTTCTTTGTTCATAAACTTTAAGACATTGGCCTACACATAACTTCGGATGTTGAGGGAAATAAGGATAGAAAACTGATGATAAGATGGTCTTGGTACGTCGAACAACCGAGAACAACACCCCCGAAGGAGTGAATTGGCGGTTGGAGACGTCCAATGCTTTGACATCCGATAGGCGTTTAATAGAGACTAAACATAATAACATTGTTAGTTTGGCAGATAACATTTTTAGTGATAAAATCGAGTTGTCTGGTAAAGAGTTCAAGTACTTTAGAACAACATTAACATCCCACAAGTTATTGTACTTTGGTAGAGGAGGTTTGGAAAATTTTACTCCCTTTAGTAATCTGCATACAAGCGGGTGTTGGCCGACCGGTTTCCCATTGACGTGTGTATGGTTAGAGGAAATAGCTGATCTGTAAAGGTTGATAGTACGGAAAGCTTTGCCTTTGCTGGCTTCTGCGGCCAAAAAATTGACTATAAATATTATATCTGTTGAAAAGGGATTAATGTGCCTTCCCAAACACCAGCCGTTCCATAGAGACCAGGCTGCCTTGTATGCTTTCTTGGTACCAGGGGCCCAGGAATTTGCGATGTATTGAGAAGCTTCTGACGAAATGAAAGGGAAAGTTTGGGAATTGCTGAAATCTTCCAAGCGGATAGAATAAGGAGATTGACCGAAATGAGGGGGTGAGGACGATGAAGGGGGTCCAGGAGTAAATCTGGGAAGGGCTGGATTAGCAGGGGAAAATCCACTGAAAGTTCCAGTAAGATAGGGTACCATACCTGGGATTGCCAAAACGGAACTATGAGGACAAGAGAGGCCTGTTGACGTCTGGCTTGTGCTAAGACTCTGTTGATCATGATAAAAGGGGGAAAGGCGTAATTGAGCGCATGAGACCAATCTTGCAAGAAAGCATCTGATGCTAAGGCTAATGGATCTGGGCGCCAGCTGTAAAATCGAGGAAGCTGTGTGTTGAGACGGGATGCAAAAAGGTCTATGGAGAGCGGACCCCATAAGGATTGTATCCTGTGGAAAACTGAAGGATGAAGTTTCCAATCGCTGGAATCTCGAAGATGACGAGAATGCCAGTCTGCCACTGAATTGAGGGCTCCTGGAAGATATTCTGCATGAACCGAAAGATGGTTTGTAAGGCAATATTCCCAAAAACTCTTGGCCAAATCCGCCAGAGGTTTGGACCTTGTGCCTCCGAGATGATTTATGTACCTGACCGCAGATATATTGTCCATTCTGAGAAGGATTGCACAATGTACCTTGTTTTTTGCCAGGCTTCTGATTGCAAAGGAGCCGGCAAGCATCTCTAAACAATTGATGTGCAATTTGGACTCCTCGATAGACCATGTACCTCCAGTCGAGATGGGACCACAACGGGCCCCCCAGCCTAGATGGCTTGCATCGGATTCTAACACAAGATCTGGAGCTGACGGAAAAATACTTTTCCCGTTCCAAGCATCTAAATGGTCTATCCACCACTGAAGCTCTGTGCGAGATTCGAGATCTAAGGGCACGAGGTCGGAATAAGAGAGCCCTTTCCTTAAGTGTTGGATCTTTAGCCTCTGAAGAGATCGGTAATGGAGTGGACCTGGAAATATCGCTTGGATGGAAGAGGAAAGCAGACCTACTATTCGAGCTAAAGTTCTGAGGGAGATGAGAGAAGTGCGAAGAACCTGAAGAATTTCCGACTTTATGGATTTTATTTTCGTTGTAGGAAGAAGAAGAGTAGCGGAAATGGAATTGATCTGGAAACCCAGAAATTCTAGGACTTGGGAGGGAGTTAAAAGAGATTTTTCTCTGTTTATTATGAAACCGAGGTCCTCTAAGAGAGAACAATTGATCTGCAAGTGGAGTAACAGAGTTTGGGGAGACTGATTCATGATGAGGATATCGTCTAAGTAGATTAGGAGCCTTATACCCTGAGCCCTTAGATGAGCAACAACGGGCTTGAGAAGCTTGGTGAAACACCAAGGGGCAGACGATAGACCGAAGGGTAGAGAGGTAAAGTGATACATTTGATCTAGCCATAGGAATTGCAGAAATTTCCTGGAATCTGGATGAACCGGAACCAGTAGGTAGGCATCCTGAAGGTCCAATCTGACCATCCAATCGTATTGGAGAAGTATATCTCTGAGATGAAGAATTGTCTCCATTTTGAAATGTCGGTACACCACAAAGCGATTGAAATGCTTTAAGTTGATGACCGGACGCATCTTCTTGTTTTTCTTTTGAACTAGAAAAATTGGGCTGGTAAATCCCAAGGGATGAGGGTGTGTTATTGAAATCGCTTGTTTTTGTAAGAGAGAGCTGACCTCGGCAGATATCAACTCGTTCATTGCTGCTGAGAAATGGGGAAGCGGGGGAAAAAATGTTTGCACCGGAGTAGAGTAAAGCTCTATGCTGTAACCCTGTACCGTGTTTAGAACCCACACATCTGCTGTAATTGTTAACCAATTTGAAAGAAAATGGAAAATACGACCTCCTGTTGGAAGGAGAGCAACTTGAGGGCTTACCTGTAGGGTTGGAGGCTCTAGTATGTCTGAAGGACCTGGCACGATAACCTCTGCCACGTTGGGGGTAGAATTGAGGTCTGAAGTCTTGTTGGTAGGAGTTATACTACGCTCTGGAGCCTTGATTGGAGAAACCACGGCCGGTAAAGCGGCCCCTGCCTCTACCGGTCCTGGCAAAAACCCGTTGGTTAAACATCTTCCTCATGGATTGTTGGGCTTTGTCCAGTGAGGTAAAAGTGGCCACATATTTGCCGAGGTCCTTTATGAAGGAATCCCCGAACAGTTGTCCCTCAGTATGGATCTGAGGATGTACAGTCGCTAAATTAATTAATTTAGGGTCCAATTTGATCAGGAGGCCTTTGCGTCTTTCGTGAATGAAAGCGGAATTAGCATTTCCGAAAAGACAAAGACAGCGTTGAACCCACAGGGAAAGCTCTTCTGGGTCTAAAAAGGTACCCTCCAGTCTGGCCGTCTCCACCATGTCAAAGATTCTTGTTAAAGGGCCAATTATATCGAGGAGTTTGTCCTGGCAGGACGACCACGCTTTGTCTACCCCTTTGCGAGGGTCCTTGCCTTGCTTAGTAAAAAAGGTTAACATCTGCTGGTCAATGGCAGGGGTAGCTGTTGCCTTGTGCGGAAGCACAGGACGTGGACATTCTGATTTCAGCTTGGCTCTAGTTTGTTGATCAAGGGGAGTGAATAACTTTTGAGCCACATAATCCCCAACATGTTCAGCTGGAAACCATTCTGTAGAGTTGGGACGTAAAATGTGGGAAGGATCGAACATAGGTAAGCCTTCTGCATCCAAGAGGGGGGGAACCGATGAAACTTTTGATTTCTTTGGAGGGGGGGGTAAAAAGAATCATCATGGTCTTTGTCAGAAGCGTAGTAGTCTGAATCAGCGTCTGGCATGTCCTCATCGGTATCTGGAGCAGAGGCCGTGGGAATAGAAGGGGGTATATTATGTTGTTTGGATTTCCTCTTAAAAGAGGGTCTGGAAGCCATATTATTATTCTCCTTGGAAGGAGCCGTGGGAGGAACCGCGCCTTCTGACATGTGTGAGTCAAACTCACTCTCCTTTTGAGTCAAACCCGAGGGGTTGACAGGCAGGCGTTGACTGCATTCCCCCGCAGTCTGGGCCAGAGATTTAGACAATAAGTTAGCAAAATTTGATTCCAAATTTTTTGATAGTTTTTGAATGGATGACTGCATTGCCTGCTTAACAGAAGTTTTAATAAAATTACGCAGATCATTCCTTATTTCCTCAACAGTGGCAACACTGTGTTCCATTGGTGAGGAATTGGGTTCCATTATAAAGGAAAAATAGTGTTAAACTGTAAGGAAAAAGCTCTATGAAAAAAAATAGACAGGAATATGTGAAAATAGTCAGGAAAGGGTTAAAACCCAGGCAACCGGGGGTTAATAGAACAAGCAAACCGGCTTGGAACAGCAAAAACTCCTCCTCTTGAGGGCGGGGCCGAGGAACGAGTTGCACGGAGTTAGCAGAAGCTGTGAGTGAAGCTGTATGCGCCGGAGAAAGCAGTCAGGTAAGAGCGGCAAAATAGGAGTATTCCTCGCGTCTGGGACAAAACCCGAGTAACGGTTATTTCCCAGACGCGAGGGAGGCTCCCTTAGAATGTCGCGCGCGAGGCGCGCACCGAAACGGTTGTGCTTCGTGGCCCGGGAGCAACCGAAGTTTCACCCGGAGCCGGGAAGGAGACGCGAGCGCTCAATAACGCGCTGTCATCAATGCGGCAACATGCCGTCAACAAAGTATAATATCAGAACAGTAAAGCATCAAGAAATGTAAATAAACATGTAAACAATAAAGAAAGGTTATGAGAGAAAAAAAAATGGTAACTTATCTTGACTGCAGCAGCAAGAAAAGAGGGCTGCTTGCAGTCAAGTGACGTCATAATGGTATGGGGTAGTTCCTATTGGATGTCATATTAGTATACTACTTTTTCAATCCCATTGGCTGTCTGTTTTAGCCTCATGGGATTTGTAGTTCTTCTTGACTGCTGCTGTTTAAATAAAGCAAGAGAAGAAACACATAATAGGAGCCTCCGGTCTTGTCATAAAATCCAAAATCCTTTGCAAAGTAAAGGTTTTGTTTGATCCAAGCCTCCGTTATTCGGTATAACTGAAAGTGGCCTGTGGGTAAAGAAACTGCATGTAGACGGAAAGTATAAAAGAAAAGTGAAAACAATGGTTCCATATAAAGTAGTAAAAGCAAGGGTGCTGTTGAGCGTAAGAGGACAGCTACAGGCATTTCAAGTAAATTGCATGGCGACCGGAGCTCAAATGATGAGTATTAAAAAACAGCAAGCACATATAAAGGAAAGGATGAAATGTGTCATGCACTTCAGAGCACACCTATTTTCTTGACAGTTTTTTAGCTTTAGTAATCCTTAGATTACAGATTATTTTCATTAGAATAGTATGCCATCACCGCTAAATTAATAAAAGATCTTTGACCATAAAGGAATAAAATCCTCATAGTTGAATTGGTAAGTTTTATCAATGTCTCATCGGAAAGCACACAAAGTAATGTGGTGCATTCTCATGTTTCCTTACCATTGCATTTGTATTGCAAAATACTGTGAATGTGCTAAACTAAGAGATTTGCATTATGAAAGAATATGAACGTGTTTTTAAAATGTTGTGGTGGCTGAATACAAGATCAAAACAGGGTAGCATAAAATTAAATGTGGATTCAGAGTGAAACCTCAAGTCAATCAAGTTCTACTGACTCTAATATGTTAAGAACACCTCACTGACATTAGCATCTTCTTGGAGCTCCTGTGCTACCTTCCATACAAATGTGAGCCACATGTAAGCTGCTCATAATTTGGTAATTTTCAGATCTATAGTAATGTCCATCATGTCTTGAAATGAAGCTGGATTTCAACCTAAAATAGGGGTTGCCACGTAATCGAAATATTCACTTCAAAGGACATAATGTCATTACTGAAGACATCTGATAATTTGAGCATGGTGTGCGATGACTGCAGGTATCGGGTATTTATCATATTTGTGAAGCACTAAGTTACCTCTTGGATTTTGTGCATCCTAAAAAGAAATCTGACAATCAATAGAAAAAATAATATATAAATAATTCGCTGCACAGGTCTGTTAAAGTGGGATGCTATACTTGCTATAAATATTTTGGCTTGTTGAGTTATGAGATGTTTTTTAAAATATGTCTTTAAGAATAAAGTAACCTCTTCCAACGATAAAAAACTTGTCACTTTGTGTATTTCTGGCGGGGGGAGTGTGGGCCGTCTGGAGGCCTCCGGATCCTATCAATTTCAGCATCTCCTTTGAAGTTCTTGACTTTTTGTCCCCATCTATGCACTTAGTCATAATACTGACTTTTCATATTATTTGTAACCCCAGTTAGCTAAAATGTCTAATTCTGCATTAAACATTTATCTTATTTGGTTTAGTGACATGAATGCTAACATGTCCCTAGTTGGTGTTTTAATATAGGATAATTTATATTTAGGGGGGTTTACAGGTGCTCTTATCTAGTCACATAGATTCAATAAAAGAGGTTGGTGTTTGGCTCAGATTTTTAGAAATCATGCGTTCTCGGTACTGAATGGCAAATACTTTTCTCAGATTGTTTAGTCGGCTTGTATTATTGTGCCAGTAGCTCTCGAAAGAGCAAAACTGATTACTGTGCTATGTCAGACTTTAGTCTCAACATTATATATTTTTTGATATTGGAAATAGAAATGAAAGTAAACACATACAACCTATGTTCGCAAGAAGATGTGAAAGGGTGCTACAAATATGTATTAATTTTTGGAAAGAGACCATTTCCCGTGGTGCAACAACATAGCCTACTTATTTTGTGAAATAATCAGGGAAGATCTCAATTTGAAGAGTGTTAGAAATGGGATCTTTCGGTTGGCAGTCAGGTTACCCCCTGTCCAAGCAAGGACCCTCACTCTAGCCAGGGCAAAGGAGAAACACACCTGGTTAACCCCCACTCACCCACTTGGTAGCTTAGCACGAGCAGGCAGGCTTAACTCCGAAGCAATGTATAAAGTATTTGTACCAACACCCACAGTAATACACTGAAAACACTACAAAATGGACACCAGACCAGTTTGGAAAAGTAGGTAATAGTTATCTAAATCAAACAAGACCAAAATGACACAAATCCAACATACACAAGTTAAAATATGAATTTTCAAATGAATAAGAGTCTTAATCCATAGAGAACAATGGAAATGATGATTTTGCACAAAGTATCTGGTTAGCTTAAAAAATTAAGCCGCACGAACGAGCAAGCGTTGGAAAAGTCAGCGATGCATCGATTCCATCCTCACAAGGGAAGCCGTGTGTAGTTTCTTCTCCAGTTGGGTCGGCGATGAGTCGTTTTTCTCCCTTGCAAGACAGCGATGCGTTGATTCCCGGACGGAGCACCTCGAATCCGGGCAGAGTCGGGATGACTTTGACGCCAAGGGACGATGCATGGAAAATCTCTTTGCATGGTATTAGAAAACCATGCTGCCTGGGGTTTGCGTTGTTATCAGCAGCCGCAAGCAGGTGTTGTGTGCTGTTTCTCTAGCCGTAATGCGTCTATCTCCCAGCCGCGATGCAGGTGGAGCGTTGTTTTTAGCTTTGAAGACGGCAGCGCATCATTGATCAGCTGCGTTGCAGATGGTGCATCAACAATTTCCCTGCACAGCGTTCTGTGTGTGGATTTTAAGCTCTTGTTCTGCCAACTTCACCCTTCAAAGGCCCAGGGACTGGATAGGGCGCCACTTGCCAGGGTAGGAGTCTCAGCAGTGAGTCCAGGTGCTGGCAGAGGAAGTCTTAGATGGACCTGAGTCTTCAACACAGGAGGAAAGCTCAGTTCAAACCCTTGGAGATTCTTCACAAGCAGGAATATACCACAAAGTCCAGTCTTTTTCCCTCTTCACAGGCAGATGCAGCAATTGCAGGATAGCCCAACAAAACACAGTCACAGGCAGGGGCAGCACTCCTCCTCAGCTCTTCAGATCTTCTGCTTGCCAGAGGTTCCTCTTGGTTCCAGAAGTGATCTTGAAGGAATCTATAATCTGGGGGGTTGGGTCCACTACTTATACACCTTTCTGCCTTTAAAGTTGGTAAACTTCAAAGGGAAGTCTCTTTTGTTTACAGGATCCTGCCGTGCCCAGAACAGACACCAGACAGACACCGGGGGTTGGAAACTGCATTGTGAGAGGGCAGGCACAGCCCATTCAGGTGTAAGTGACCACTCCTCCCTCCACTCTAGCACATATGGGTCATCAGGATATGGAGGCTACACCCCAGCTCCCTTTGTCTCACTGTCTAGAGGGGATTCACAAACAGCCCAACTGTCAACTGACCCAGACAGGAAATCCACAAACAGGCAGAATCACAGAATGTTTTAAGCAAGAAAATGCCTACTTTCTTACAGTGGCATTTTCAAACTAATAATATAAAAACCAACTTCACTAAAATATGTATTTTTAAATTGTGAACTCAGAGACCCCAAACTCAATATTTCTATCTGCACTCAAAGGGAATCTTCACTTTAATGTTATTTAAAGGCAGCTCCCATGTTAACCTTGCAACGGTGAAGACTGAATTTAGCTGTATTTCACTGTTAGGACATGTAACACGCATCAGTACATGTCCCACCTTTAACATACACTGCACCCTGTCCATGGGGCTACCTAGGGTCTACCTCAGGGGTGCCTTACATGTATGAAAAGGGAATGTTTAGGCCTGGCAAGTGGGTACACTTGCCAAGTCGAATTGGCAGTTCAAGACTGCACACACAGACACTGCAATGGCAGATCTGAGACATGTTTACAGGGCTACTCATGTGGATGGCAAGCCAGTGCTGCAGGCCCACTAGTAGCATTTGATTTACAGGCTGTAAGCACCTCTAGTGCACTTTGCTAGGGACTTACTAGTAAATCAAATAGGCCAGTCATGGATAAACCAATCAACCATACAATTTACACACAGAAAAACTGTGTGCATACATTGTTACTGAGAGGCATTGCAGTGAGGAGTACAGACAGGTCTTGCTCGTGGAGTGCAAGTGGACTGCGATTATTGGCCATTTTTACATCAAAAGTATTGAGACCATAAGTGCTTGAGTGTTTATGCAGTAGATCTGATGTACTGGAAGAAGCAGTCAATTGAAGTCATTTGGACGATGTAAACCACACACCAGACATACCCATATCCAACGTTGTTGTGGTGTGTTAGTTGGATGACTACGTCCTGAGGAGAACATATGAGTATTTTAAGGTCAAAATGTGGAAAATCCCCCAGTTGGTTCTCATTGATGAATAGTGGATAAAGGGGCTATTGATCCAATTGGACTACCAATATATTTGTGATAGGAACTCTGATTGTCTACGTAGTACAATTCAGTTGGAATAGAATTTCATTACCAATTTGTTTTTGACTCCTCAAACATATAGATGAGGTTTCCCTATCCACATGAACTTTTGTTTGAATAATACTTAAAATTTTAGACAGTTTTAAATCGATAACTGAGTTCACGTAATGAGAACAATGGAATTGTTCTTATGCTGGTGGTATACTACATATAGAATGATCTTAGGCCAGTCTGTGCTCAGTCATCATTGTTACATTTTTGTTTTTTGTGACCTGATTAAGCAGCCTGCTACCTACGCACTCATATTCACCACAGGCTAAGGGTGGAGCAGCATTATTTTGACTTTATGCAGAAGATGCCTTGGCAGAAGATCCAAACCTTATCAGTCTACAAAGAACTCTGGGCAAATTTTCTCAAACAATATAACAGTCAAAAAAAGAAGTTTATTAACTACTAAGTGTACGCAGTTGGGGTTGGCAGCGAGGTGATGCATCAAATAGAAATATAGTGTGAGGCCAAGTGGAAAGCAAGTGGAGATGAGATGAGAGAGGCTGACAGTGATATTAAGGATGGTATGAATTTAGCAATGCCTGGTGGTAGTACTAAACATTCAGAACTACCCATTTGATTGAACACCCTTATAATGAGCTTTGTGTTGACAATTAACATGTGTTTGTCCTTCTTTATAGCACCTTCATACCACAAGATATGAAGAAGCTTTTCTTTATGGCCAAAAACAGCAGGTGGAGCAAACATTTAAGGCATAACAATATTGAGATGGTTAAAATTAGAATATGTATATAAGTTAAAATGGGCATTGTGCTAATACCAATAAATAAGGGTACACTGTTCCAAGAGAGAATAGTAAGTCCACCAGGCTCCCCTATCTAGAAGCAAATGGCCTCACACATCCAATAGGATGTCATGCTTCATCATAGGGCTTGCTCCTTGTCAGACTTGCGCGGCAATGTCTGACGGGCACCCCATGAAGGGGGCTCATTGTCTTATTATGCATAAAAACGATGTCAATGTATGCCATGATATGTGCCAGCATAACAACAAACTCACATCACTTTTGTTGAACCCACCCGACATGCTCTCCCATCAAACCCAAGTCATAAATACGTGGTCAGGCAAGCCCTGCAACCTAGGTTTTGAGTGATTGACAGATCACAAGTGGGGTGACATATAACCCATAGACAAATGTCTAAACAGGGAAACCACAGATCGATTCCTCGGATAGGCAGCAACACCACAAAGGTCCTAGGAGATTGGCCCCCAATAAAAAACATTTGGCCAGACGGGTGCGCAATCTGAAAACACCATAAAAGTCAGATGCCACATGAAGTTGGGAACACTCAACCAATAAGAACACAACACAAACACAAGAAACAGTGATCATGAGCTCCTCATGCCAGACATCTGGACATGTTACCCACTGGCCAGCATTTTGCCCACGCAAGGTCGAGATTGACCTGAGCACTTTATCTGATGGTCAGATTTACAACTCCACCGACTAGGCCCGGATTCCTTTCCACAAAGAATGTATGGAATTGTTTTATGACCCTTCAAGAATTGTATAAAAAGATGTTCAGAACTCCGTAACTATGCGAGACAGCCATCAGACCCCGACTCTGAACTGCTCTCTCCCAGCCACTGTGTTTAATTAAATTGACTATTCTTGTTTTGCCAAACATCTTTTCTTTCATTTCTTTAAGGTAATTCCACATTTGAGCAACAATTGTACTGCCCACCAAGCCAGTACTTGGGTTTTTAATTTTCTTACTGGGGTCTATTGTTCACCTCCCTCTTGTTCACTGTAAGTGTGATCTATCCCTAATAGGTATATAATTTTGTTATTGTGGACGTTGCTCACTGTAAGCATGATTTAAAACAAATAAAGAGATATTAAAAAACTCTATAAGATTAAGACTTTCTGTCTAGGCAACAAGTCCTGCAAATTTAAATTACATTTGTCAAGTCAACCGTTATAACCTGTATGCAAACACTGTTATCTTGGTGTCTCCCGATTTGAATACTTGGAATCTACATATAGGATGCAATGCTTGTACTTCAAATAATTCAAAGCTTGTTCACAATATATGTAGAATGTTTCACCCATTCCTTAATAATGACTTGCAGTGGCTAAATCTTATCATAACATCATAAGAAACATGAATCTGGGTTTCTGATGATATGATTGAAAACAAAAGTTAAATATAATGGAAACAAAATTTTAGCAGGAGATACTTTGACTTTGGAATCTTTAATTTTGGGATGATGTTTTTTTTATCTTTAAACTGCTGGTAAAAGTGCATAAAGGACTGTTTAAATTAAAACGGTTGTTACTAAAAGTATGTTGATGCAGAATGGAATGTCACCCATAAAACATACAGCTATAAAAGAATAAGAATGGTTATGAACTATGCATGCGTTTTTTAAATTGCTCATTTAAATGCACAAAAATATTCACATGAGATATAGATTAACTAAAATGCATAATGTATTGTCTTACTCCTCATGCTTTTAATGACTTCTAACAATTTTCCTTTTTACTCTGAAATTTTCCTCTGCTCTTCTCCAATGTTTGAATCAGTGGTTCTGTGCTTCCAGTGGCCATATACTGGGAACAGGGTTCAAAACCCCCCTAATATACGAGTACATATGGAATACCTGTATTGTGCAATATTCAATGCTGGAATAGCAACTGAAATAAACAGGCATACAAAGTAAATATTTAAAAGTGCACTTTTTGCATTGCAACAAGAAGGCTTTCGTGAGTACTTGTTCACATTAAGTACATATATGCCCATATAAAATGTGTGTATGTACAATTACCTCCCGTCCCTCCCTCGCCTTCCTTTTAACCAATGAGGCCTCCCGCCTCCCCTCTAGACCCTCCCTTCCCCTTTCAAAAACCCCCCCCACCCTTATCCCCTCCTGTTCTTTTGTCTAGCCCACGCTAGACGGTTTTCTTTCCCTTTCTTACCTGCACGGCGGGGCCTGGAGGTCGTCGATGGAGGCACTCCTCGGGACGCGGAGCTCCGCGAGGAGTGCTACGGCTGGGTCGCGTCTTGAACGAGCAGCATGGTTGCTCGAGAGGCGTGTCCTGGAGGCCGGCTGACGGGGTCAGCCGGCCCTCTGTGGCTGGGACGTTGATTTCCGGGTTTCAGCGCCGCGGAGCCGCGGGGAACCGAGGGACTTCAACTCTGAGATGCTCTCGGGTAGGACGGGCGTTCGGCCCGTGGTTTTTATGTATTTTGATGAAATAGGTGACCTCTTTAGGGATTGGTGGAGCCCTGATTGGGGGGAGGACCAGGTGCCTATATAGAGGGTAGTTTTTTGGGGTTCAAGTCAGTGATTATTTGTTTACCATGCCTAAAGTTCCAGCAAAGAGACGTAGGATTGTCTCTTCTTCCTCGGAGGAGGAGGGGGGTGAGGCTAGCATTACTACTCCTGAGAACTCACAGGTGCCTAGCAGGGGTACTCCCTTCATGTCCAGAGAGGAGGTTCAGGATATGATTGAGGTGGCGGTGACCAGGGCACTACAAGCAGGCGTGGCCAGGACTGGTCAGTCTAAATGTGCGCATTCATCGGTAGCAGCTAGGAAATCCTCATCGGAGAGTGAGGATGAGGCCCCATCGACGTCATCTGGGGGGAAATATGTTTCCAGAGAAGATATGTGGGAAGTGATGGCACATGTTCGGGACAATTTGGGTTTCCCAGTGTTTCAACCTGCAGACTCGGATTCTCATTTATTTCCTCAATATAAGACACCTTCAAAGTTTGCCATGCCTTTTCAGGGACCTGTGAGGGAGATGGTGTTTCGTGAGTGGAAGGATGTGGATAAGGCTCAGGTTCCACGATTCCTTCAGAAACTTTACTTACTTGAGGGTGAGGAGGTTTTGCCTCCTTCAGTACGCCTGGACTCTATTTTGGCTACTCTGATTGGCAAAACGGCAGTCAATCCGGAGGATTGTGTGCCTACGGATGCCACTGACCGTAAAGTGGATTCGGGTCTTAAGAGGGCTTTTGCTGCGGAAAATCTGGCGCTGAGGGCAGGGATTTATTCTGCTTATGCGTCACAGTCATTGGTTCAAGACTTTGATAAACTGGCAGTGGCTGTACAGGAAGGGGCGGAATGTTCGGAGCTCCTGGCTGGTATGGAGCAGCAGGCCAGATTGTTGGCTGATGTGTCTTCGGATGTGGTCCGTACTTCGGCTCTGGCATCTGGGTCTTTGATTGGGGCTCGTAGGTCCCTCTGGTTGCGTTCCTGGAAGGCTGATCCGGGGGAAAAGGCGGCCTTGTTGAGACTGCCGTTTGAAGGTCGTACCTTGTTTGGAGAACAATTGCCATCCATGCTTTCCAAGGCTTTTAAGGAACGGAAGCATGCCTTACCTTATAAAGGGGGTTCTTCTTCGGGTAAAGGGTGGAAGAAACATTCCAGATCTTCTCCTACTAGGGATGCTAAATCCTTTTCATTTAGGAAACGGCATTTTCAGCCGCGTTTTTCACCTAAGAAGTCTGCTCCTGCGACCCGGGGTGGTTTCAAGAAGGGGTCCTGACAATCACTGTGGGCCTGGCAGAGGGCCGGTTGGGGGAAGACTGAGTCACTTTCTTTCGGCTTGGAAGGACAATGTAAACGATCATTGGGTACTAGACATTGTGGCCAATGGTTATGTCATAGATTTTGTGGTGGTTCCTCCAGATTCAGGGGTACGTCCCACACCTCTGCCTTCAGAGGGGTCACGGAGAAGAGCATTATTGGACGGAGTGCGGGACTTACTGGTCAAGGGGGCCATTTCCCACGTTCCGCTAGACGAGCGGGGTCAGGGCACTTATTCGGTCTTGTTTCTTGTGCAGAAAGTTTCAGGGGGATTTCGGCCGGTGCTCAATCTAAAGGAGGTGAATACCTGGATCAGGACAGTGCATTTCCGCATGCTGTCCATTCAGACTATTTTTCCATTTGTCAGACACGGGGACTTTCTGGTGTCACTGGATCTGCAGGATGCTTACCTACACGTACCGGTGGCAAGATCCTCTCAAAAGTTCCTGAGGTTTGCTGTGGGTCAGGACCATTATCAGTTTTGCGTTCTGCCTTTCGGTCTAAAATCTTCTCCTCGAATTTTCACAAAGGTGCTGGCTCCTCTAGTGGCTTTGCTTCATTCAGAAGGGGTATTTCTGCATCCTTATCTAGACGACATTTTGATTCATGCCCAATCACGAGACCTTTTGCAGAAGCAGGTGGTCCATGTTCTGGGGGTCCTGCAAAACCACGGGTTTTTAATCAATTGGGAGAAGTCAGACTTAGTGCCGTCCCAGGATCTGGTTTTTCTGGGAGCTCGGTTTCAGACTCTTCTTGGGTTGGTGACTGTGTCAGAAAAACGGCTGGGTGTCCTACAGGCTTTGGTAAAGAAGGTATTGTTGCGGTCTGCTCCCCGAGCTCTTCTATGGTTGCGTCTGCAGGGTCATTTGGCGTCGGTGATATTTCTGGTTCCTTGGGCACGTTTCCATCTCCTGTGCTTGATGACATGGTTCTTGAGAAGGTGGACACCAGGGTCCGGTTCTCTGAAGGACAGGGTTCCAGGGTCCGGATTGATTCACAGAGAGTTGCAATGGTGGTTGGATGCAGACCACCTGAGGATAGGGGTTTCTTTATCGCCTCTGAGACCCGTGGTGGTGACGACGGATGCCAGCCTCTCCGGTTGGGGGGCATGGATGGGGTCGGCTCAGATTCAGGGGTTTTGGTCCCCTCGGGAGGCGAGTCGGTCGTCGAATTGGCGCGAATTGAGGGCAGTATTCCTGGCTCTGGTCCATTTTCAGGATTCCCTTAGGGGTTCGGCGGTTCTGGTTCGCACAGACAACTTAGTGGCCAAGGCTTATGTCAATCGGCAAGGAGGGACCAGGTCAAGGGCTCTGTTCAATCTAGTCAGGGAGATTTTTGTGTGGGCTCAGGAGTGGGTTCCTTCTCTCAGGGCTACGTACATTCGGGGGGTGGTGAATGTTCGGGCGGATCGGCTGAGCAGAGTGATTCCTTCCTCTCAACTTTTCTCTCTCCGGAAGTCTCTGTTTCAGCATCTGGTTCGGCTTTGGGGTCTTCCAGTGCTGGATGTGTTTGCATCAGTAGGGAATGCGAAAGTGGATCGCTTCTGCTCCCGGTTTCGATGTCCCCAAGCATGGGAGGTGGACGGGATGTCATGTCCTTGGCCGCAGGGCCTTTTGTATGCGTTCCCTCCTTTTCAACTACTCAGGGCGTTTCTGTTACGTGTGAGGGATCTGGGGTCCAGGGTTGTCCTAATTGCGCCACTTTGGCCGAGGGCGAATTGGTTCCCCTTGTTGAGGCTGATGGCGGACGGGAGGATGTGGCCTCTGCCTCTTTGTCCGTCTCCCCTGGAGTTTCCCTGCCTCCCATTGGGGTCATTGAGAAGGTTACACTTGACGGCCTGGAAGTTGAACGACGGGGATTGACAGGTCTGGGGGTGCCGGTAGCTTTGAGTTCTACATTGCTGGCTTCGAGGAGACGTTCCACTTTGCTTTCTTATGGTAGACAGTGGAAGGTGTTTTCGTCATGGTGCTTAAGTCGTGAGTTAGATCCTACCTGCGCTTCTATCTTTGAGGTGATGTAGTTCCTGCAGGACGGTGCTCATTTAGGGTTGTCAGTGGCATCTCTTCGGGTGCAGTGGGCAGCTATTCAGGCATTCAGAGGACCATGGCGTAATCTTCAGGATGAAGGGCGCTTGATGCCGAGATTTTTTCAAGGGCTTGTTAATTTATTTCCTCGCCCGGTACGTTTTTTTCCTTCATGGGATCTGTCCTTGGTTTTGGATGTGTTGACGGAGCCCCCTTTTGAACCTTTGGGGGACTGTGATTTGCGCCATCTATCTTTGAAGACATTCTTTTTGGTAGCCATTACTTCGGCTCGTCGGTTGGGGGAATTGGGGGCATTGGCTTGTTCCTTTCCTTTTTGTAAGATTTTTCACGATCGGGTGGTTCTGGTTCCGGTACCTTCCTTTATTCCTAAAGTCAATTCTTCGTTCCATTCCCGGCAGGAGGTCATCCTTCCTTCATTTTGTCCGAATCCCTCCTCAAGGGAGGAGGTCCGTTTGCATTCGTTGGATGTGCGCAGGGTTTTGTTAGAGTATCTGCGGGTGGTGGCTCCTTTTCGTAAAGGGGATTCACTGTTTGTTAATTTTGGTCCGGCTCGCAAAGGTGAGAAACCTTCCACGGCTTCCTTGAGTCGGTGGGTTCGATCTTTAATTCTGTTGGCCTATTCCTTGAAAGAGGTGGTTCCTCCTCAAGGGATTCAGGGGAGATCTACCAGAGGCATGGCGGCTACGGTGGCGGAGCTTCAGGGGACTTCCGTGGTGGAAATTTGCAGGGCCGCCACTTGGGCTTCTCCTTCGACGTTTGTGCGTCATTATAGGCTGTCGGACTTGGGTAGTTTGGAGTCGGTGTTAGGTCACCGGGTCTTATCCTCTATGAGATAATGTTTGGGATGTTCTTGGTGCAGGATATTAAATAAAGGTCTTGCAACTCGATGTCCGTCTCCTGTGTGTTTTCTTGCTATGTCTCATTGGTTAAAAGGAAGGCGAGGGAGGGACGGGAGGTAATGCTTCCATTTTCTTACGATAATGGCATTACTCCTAGTCCTACTCCCTCGCCTTCCTTTTCCGTTCCCTCCCACCCTCCCGGTACGGACTGTCCGAGTTGCAGCTTGGGCTTGGTTTTTGTACAGGAGGGGATAAGGGTGGGGGGGGGTTTTGAAAGGGGAAGGGAGGGTCTAGAGGGGAGGCGGGAGGCCTCATTGGTTAAAAGGAAGGCGAGGGAGTAGGACTAGGAGTAATGCCATTATCGTAAGAAAATGGAAGCATAATTAAATGCGACCTATTAACTCAAGTTGTCCTAAAACATCCACAGACCTTGGTCTTAGAAAGTGTGATCATATTAACTTCAGACATACAAAGGCAATAGTGTTTTTAGTTAACCCTTGCCTTAAAAGTCTACTTTGTGTTTCCTTGTTAAGAGCTATATGTATTAAAATCCACCTTGATACATGCTGTAAGCTCTTCTTTCTGGGAAAGAGGTTTCCCGAAACCATTCCTAACCTTCGTTTCACATCTGCTTTGGATATCCTTTGCACCTTCAAACCAGATAGACCCAATAATAAATCAAGTGATCTGCAGACCACTCCAGATTGTTAGTAAGAAAACGACTTTCCTAGAAATGTTCTACTAGGATCCACACAAATATGAGAGAGGCAATAAAGAGCAGAGTTTAAGTAAGCAATTGAAATCCCTGCGCACGGGAAGAGCTCTGGGTTGCTGGTTTCCTCAGGCTGATCCATTAACAGCGTTGTAGTGGGCATGTGGTGGTAGGGGGTAGTGCTTTTTTAACTTCTAGGATGTCTTTGAGGGCTGCTCACACAAATGGAAGTCGCAGAGCCTAACATGACCAAACTCTCCGTAATTTTTGTGAAAAGTTGTCGTGAAGGCACAGCATCGGGCCCGCTTCGCCTCGGCTTCTTCTGACACCGCCGCAGCAGTGCTGTCCTCAGCAGCTCCATGGGGTGGGGACTAATTGCCCCCGTAAATCACCGTGCAGTGGTGCAGTGTTTCTCCGTTTACTTCTATGACAGTAATTTAGTGCTTGCTCTTTTCCACACTTGTCATGGCGTGTTTTTCCTCACATTAGGAGCCGGTGGAAAAAGGACAGTAATTAACGGTGCGATACATAGCCATGGTAGCTCCTTCATCATCGTGTGATAATTGTGCTCCTTGTCTGTCAAGGTAACCTCTCAGTTCTGAGCCTCGCGCAGGACAATTTGTCAACTCGGAGCGGTAGAGACGCCCCTGACGGCGATGGAGCTGCTTCCAGCAAGTTTTCCTATTTGTCCGAAGAGTAGGTCATTTATATTTTGCCGATTGCATGTCAGAAAGTACACAGCAGAAGATTCATAACAAACCAACACCTGGATCCCTGGTTGTAGGGACTTAAAGTAGCAAACACGGTGTTTCTAAGAAATCTCCCAAATTGTCCATTGTTGCAAAATGTGTGAGTAACCCCTGCGATTCTTGAATCATTTGTCCTACTCGCTCATAGACTTTATTTAATAGGCCGAAACTGTGTGTGCTTAATGTATTGGATTATTTTCTGCTACACTGGCTACATCCTGTTTTTCTAATGCAATTCCACTATTCTTTCTAGTGACATAAAAATGCTGTTATGTGACATTGGATGTATGGCATATGTACTACTGTTGCAGCCATTTCACAGATGAATACAGTCGTGGGATAGCGCACCCTACCTAATCTACAAAGAAGCCATTCAAAGGGAAACTCAGTGTCACAGAGCAGGTAAACTCCATCTGAATGTCCCCAAGATTCCACATGATTTAAATGGCATGTCTTCATGTCACGAGGTTAACTCCACAATAACATCCCAGGAAGTAATTCAGAGAGGGGTTCAGCTTTCACTGCGGTTCTTTGGCTTTCGACCTCTCACTCAGATTTTTCTTCAGCGCCTCCGCTGACGTCTACTCTTCTATCTCCCACTGTCACGGGATGGGGCTAATAGGGCATGTGGTCAAGATTTTGGGATCTGTCTTTGACGGGGAGCTGCATTAGCATGGCCCCAAAGCATCAGCTGCCAGAGCTGTCAGCACGATGCGCCTCGCTTCTTCATTACTGGCTCTTCGGTGGCGGCTGCTACCTGTCTTCCATCCAGAAGAAAGGACGAGGGCCCAGTCTGCCTTGACAAAGGGGCCGCCATGCCCTCCCATGTCAGCCAGGCACGAGAACACTGTAAATTAACTCTAGAGGAAAGACCGTTAAAAAGTAAACACATACGCCATGTTTTCCCGCCCATGCGCTCTCCAGAGGACGCCGTGCCTCTGTAAAAAGGCATTTCGTGGGAATTAGTCCATTAAAAACTATTACCATAATTAGTACTCGGCTGCCCTTGCAACTTCAGAGACCCGTGCTTTAATTATCCGTGTTCTGTGCATTGTTATCGGGGTCTCTTCATCTCATTTACACTCGTTGACCCCACCAGCTCGCTGGGAGCCTGCGCTCTCCTGGAAGGGGAGCGGCATGCATCTCTGTCTCCCCCTCTCCTTTGGAGGAGATTATACCAGCCACTGCTAAGAAGGTCATGATGAAAATGAAAAGAGTAAACCACGGATACAGCTGGGGACTTGCCTGTTCCTTCCCTTTTCCTGATTAGCAAATCAAAGCTGCTTGAATGATTCACACTTTTCACCTGATTTTGTCCTTTTCACTAATCATGTAGCAATTTTCTCTTGACTGACAGTTTTCTTTATAATTGGCCCTGATCTGGTAGGGTTCTAATAACCAGCAAATCCCCTCTGTGGGCCCAGAGGCTGCGCGGCGCAGGCGCTCCCTTCCCCTGGACCATCTGTGGGCCATGGCAGGCTCTGTTTGTGCCTCATCTAAATGTTCAATAATAGTGTGAATATTCTATCAGGAGTGGAGTTAAGGACTTGGAGGTAGCAGATTCTAATTACTGTTCATTTGCCAGAGTATCAAAGCCTAATTACTGTTCATTTTATGCTCACGAGGAAAGAAGGAGTCAAAGCTGGGCTCTGAGGCCTCCCCTGGGATCGCCTGTAAGCCTTTATCTGTCTCTCTGTTTAAATAGGTTGAGTGTTCGGATGTTAAATCACATCCTGCAAGCAAACACATTCCACAAACAAACACAAATGATGCATGTTCTAAATAAAAAAAAAGAGCGCGGGGCATCTGTAATACCTGCTCCTCTTCTTTTCTTCGCTCTGTCGATGTAGCTTTTTTAATGTGTGCAATAAATATGGGGAGGAAATTTAGCATCCTCTCTTAACGCAGCACTTCATCTTGCCGAGGATGTTCTCACCTTCATGGGTGGAAGCTCTTGCAGCCTCTAGCTGCCACCTATTTGACAATTTCTGTCACCAATTAGCAGCTAAATCAACATGAGCAAAACACAAAAAAGTAAACGTGTCTGGGGCTACTAGACTGTGTGTGAATATGAATATATATGTATATAATGTGTGTGTGTGCGTGTGTTCTCGCGCACCCGCAACTACAGAGCGCTGTCTTTGTTTTTATTGATGTATTAGAAAGCATCAGATTGTTAAATAAAGCCTCTGCTGCCTTGAGTTATAGATCAGTGCGGCTGCCTTTTCACGCAGGGGATTGATGGGCCGGATTGAATTGTCTCCCTTCTCCCTATCAGGAATGCTGTCAGGTAATCTGCTGGCTGCATTGTGAATTTACAAGCTGCAGACAACAAGCTAATGAGGCAGCCAAGCTGTTAGCCGGCCTGCTCGCTTCATGATGAGATGCTAAATGAAAAGCTGCTGAGACACACGCAGTTTGTTATCATTCAATCTGCTTGAAACCGCAAACTGGTCATTATCCAGCCATTATTTTCGTTGATTTACAATCGCAGTGGATGAGGCAATTGCTGTGGCTTGTTCTATCCCCTGGCGGGAAGATGGGAACCAGCTTGTAATTTGCATTTACACGATCTGACTGAGCAGCTTATTAGATCTGGATATTTATTTTCCACTTAACCGATGTTTGATTACACTTTAATAAAGTACAAGGAAGCTGTCTGGCCGTCCGCCTGTGATTGATCCTATTGGGTGCATTCTCCGAGATCCTGGAAATGAAATAGTAGTGAAAGGGGAAGACGAGTTTTAAATATGGAAAAAAAAGGCATGGGGCGTTTTGTCAGGGCTATTTGATTTGTACTGCTGTAAGAACAGGGAGGCCCTGTGGTTGTTCTTTCCTCTTAATTGAGTTATCACGCTAAGGGTCATGAAGGGCTGATCCCATCAATTTGTAACTCCCCACCCACACCAATCCACATTGTCCACTCTCAACACGCTCTTCCACCTCTGATGTCAGTAACATTGCGTCCATCAATGAATGAGGTCATTTTAACAAAACCAGAGAACATGGCTAGTAAGTGGGTACATTTCTTGATTGACATCTTGCGTCAAACCTAGATTTTTAGGCTAAAAGCATGCAGACAGCTGGGTCTTCTACGGCAGTGCCTAGAGCTGGAAATATAATACTGTACAGCCCAGAATGAATGCTGATATTGCCTTAAAAGCCAATGTTCGTTGAATGTTTTACACATGACAGTGAATAAACAGCAATCATTATCGGAAACTCATCTTTTGATGAGACTATATACCCTTAGGTTAGGTTAAGTGTCTGAGATTATTAATTGGACTATACTTTCTTAATTTATCAACCTCTAATCATTCAATATAGGTTTTGTGTAAGGATCATGTACTTACTGTGCAATAAACTCAATTATAGGTAAATATTCAAAAACAATATTTATTCAACTCATCATTATAAAACTCATATTGTAAAAATCCATAGTGGCTACCATCTAGTATGCCACAATGAATGACGTTTTCACCAAATCACATGAAAACAAACTAAATAGTTGTTCAGACATTTTAGGGGCGATTACTAGTTTGGCAACTCCCGACGGGGTGGTTGCTGCCCTTCTGGCGGCCACTCCGCCAGCCCCGCTATGACTTTCCCAGCCCAGTTGGAAAGTGGCAGCAACATTGTCGCTGGCTCATAATTGAGCTGGTGGCAATGCTGCCACACTCAGAGGGCACCAGCACCCTCAAAATGCACACTGTCTGCAAAGCAGACAATGCACATTTCAAGGGTGCAGGGCAGAGGGACCCCTGTGCCTGTGGCATGGGCAGTGCAAGCCCCCTCCCTGTGGCCCCCTGCACCTGTTCTCCTCCAGCCTTTTCATGGCAGTGTACCTTTTCAGCGCCACCCTGGCTGATTAGAACCTGCACCTGCTATCAGCCCATTTGGATTGAAGATCCTGGCAGGAACAGCGGTAGGTTGACAGGTCTGCCAGTTGTGGCAGTCCGACCTCCACCGCAGAATTGGCAGTCCTCGGACCACCAATGTCGTAATAATGCCCTTAAAATTGGAAAAGTAACTCATCACTATTATTTGATCGAATTAGCCAGCACATCTGACGTATGCAGCGAGGCCTAAATTGGACTTAAATAACTAGAGTGCTTCTGTTCTAAATTTGGAGGTCATTTACCCCAACCCTTCTTCTTGACAGGAATCTTTGTGCTATATTCGGAGATATTGGCACAGTAACTCACATAGAAATTTTTTGTAAAAAACAAAAGAAACAAAGATCCGATTTATTAAATAAATCTTTCAAATACATTGAATTTATTGTTATGTGTAGTAGAGAAGAAGTGGCTGTGAAGACCATAAATTCATCAAATGTTTTAAGACATTGCAAACCACAAAAATGTCTCTCTGCAGTACCAATTAAATCTCTGAAAGAAAGGTTTTGTAGCCAATATAAACAAAAGATGTAGATAGAAAACAGTTTTAAAAAGGTATGGGTGCTTTTTCATATACTATGTGCAGTATAAAAGATTCTCCACCGCAAGGATAATACACTGAAGTACACAAGGTGGACCATGAGTACAAGTCTGTGTTTTGTCTAGCTCGCAGATTTGTCCTCATTGGGATTCTGTGAATCCGTTGAGGGTCTTAATCTATGCAAATCTTATGTAAAAGTCTAGTATGCATAGATTTACACATTTTCTCTAAAGAAGCAAGTGGCTGACTAACTATTTATAAGCCTAGGTCCCACACTACACTTAAGGTAACTAACTAATAGAACGTGTTTTAATAAAGATAAACACATTTTCTTCTACTTAATTGAATGGAATAGCATAATTTAGATGTAAGAACATAATAGTTAACAATTGAAAACAATGTATTGTTTGCTGGCACACTCAGCTAATGGTGCACCAAGGCGCAAACCTGGGTAGCCATGTATGTAATATTGTTTCAGATGTTTGAATAGATGTGACTGGGTATCGCCGAGGCCTCCTACCACCCACACCACTCACCCCCCCTGCGTAAGCTTGAATTAAAACCTCAGAAGCACTTCACTTTGGGATTAGGGGTTGTAAACCCCGGCCATATTTTATTGACAAAATATTGTTAATCAAAAATTATACGCAGTAACCACAATTATTTTCACAAAGTATTTAGAGTTCAAGGGATGCCTAGCCTTAACAGAGTACGCTAATACATCCACATTCCTGTCACTGATTGGAAAAACGTTCGTTCCTGCGTACCCAATGTTGGTGGCTGTGAATGAGATCATGACTGTTTTCCCATACCCCAAACCCTACCCCTCCTTACGCTACAAATCCCAGTGGTAGGATATCCATCAGTGTGTTCTCTTACCTTCCAAATTGGATTGCTGTGGAGGGGGCCCGGCTGCCCGCTAGGATACCTACCTTTTGGCACTCCCACCACCCTGAGACTCCATCCCCCAAGGGCCAGTTCTCGCTTCTGACCTTCTGCGCATGTGCTGGTGGTTGGCCCTAGGGGCCAGATGCCAGCGACCGCTCGCAACCCCCTATGCCCCTGTGTGTCATCCACAGTTCCCAGCCAGCACCCCTTGGAGGGTCCAATTAGCTTGTCACCCAATTTTGCAATAAAAAGGTACCCATTTATCTTTCCAGTCATGATCTCACCCCGCCACAGGCCCACATCGTTGCCCGATGATGAAGCCTCCCCCCCAGGAACAGGTCACGTATGCTGAGAGAGCCAGGCGAGTATATTCTCTAAAAACATTTCATAGCCCACTCAAGAAAGATGAACTCCATCCTGCAGAAAAAAACCTGTCTCCATTGATGCAGCCATGCCAGATGACAGCCAACCTTGGAGTCCGAAACAACTTGGCCAATTTGCTATTGATTCTTCTCACTGAGTCATTGAGGGCTTTCAATGAGATCCCGTCCTTCCAGAAAGAACGAGGAATCATGTTCGACCAAGCAAGGACAGCCTGAGGGAATTTTTTGGCCAACTAACCAATTTGGGATATTACCAGTTCAAAGAGCTGCCGGCGTCCTAGAGCAACCAGATCATTACCCCCAAGGTGCAGTACAATGATGTCCGGAGACGGGTAGCCTAATGTGGGTATTGAATCCAGGAATGTCCTTAATTGAGTGAGCCACAGCCCGCCTCGGCCAAAGAAAGAGATGCGGACACCAGCCTCCGAAGCGCGTGATGCAAAGGCACTTCTTGCAAATAGTTCACCTGCACGTCGGACATGTGAATGCCCGATTACCCACACCTCAAGGATACCAGCAACTCCTGCATGCACCAGAGTCTTCGGAACCATCAAATACCTGCGGCGGGTGTGTAGGAAAGTACCATCTTGCCTGGCATGTTACCCCCATATTTTCACTGTATATATGTTGTTTTAGTTGTATGTGTCACTGGGACCCTGCCAGCCAGGGCCCCAGTGCTCATAAGTGTGCCCTGTATGTGTTCCCTGTGTGATGACTAACTGTCTCACTGAGGCTCTGCTAACCAGAACCTCAGTGGTTATGCTCTCTCATTTCTTTCCAAATTGTCACTAACAGGCTAGTGACCAATTTCACCAATTTACATTGGCATACTGGAACACCCTTATAATTCCCTAGTATATGGTACTGAGGTACCCAGGGTATTGGGGTTCCAGGAGATCCCTATGGGCTGCAGCATTTCTTTTGCCACCCATAGGGAGCTCTGACAATTCTTACACAGGCCTACCACTGCAGCCTGAGTGAAATAACGTCCACGTTATTTCACAGCCATTTACCACTGCACTTAAGTAACTTATAAGTCACCTATATGTCTAACCTTTACCTGGTAAAGGTTGGGTGCTAAGTTACTTAGTGTGTGGGCACCCTGGCACTAGCCAAGGTGCCCCCACATTGTTCAGGGCAAATTCCCCGGACTTTGTGAGTGCGGGGACACCATTACACGCGTGCACTATACATAGGTCACTACCTATGTATAGCTTCACAATGGTAACTCCGAATATGGCCATGTAACATGTCTAAGATCATGGAATTGCCCCCCCAATACCAAGACAATACCACGATCCCCCAGGTCTCTAGCACAGACCTGGGTACTGCCAAACTACCTTTCCCGGGGTTTCACTGCAGCTGCTGCTGCTGCCAACCCCTCAGACAAGTTTCTGCCCTCCTGGGGTCCAGCCTGGCTTGGCCCAGGAAGGCAGAACAAAGGACTTCCTCAGAGAGAGGGTGTTACACCCTCTCCCTTTGGAATAAGGTGTCAGGGCTGGGGAGGAGTAGCCTCCCCCAGCCTCTGGAAATGCTTTGATGGGCACAGATGGTGCCCATCTCTGCATAAGCCAGTCTACACCGGTTCAGGGATCCCCCAGCCCTGCTCTGGCGCGAAACTGGACAAAGGAAAGGGGAGTGACCACTCCCCTGACCTGCACCTCCCCTGGGAGGTGCCCAGAGCTCCTCCAGTGTGCTCCAGACCTCTGCCATCTTGGAAACCGAGGTGCTGCTGGCACACTGGACTGCTCTGAGTGGCCAGGGCCAGCAGGTGACGTCAGAGACTCCTTCTGATAGGCTCTTACCTGTGTTGCTAGCCTATCCTCCTTCCTAAGTAGCCAACCTCCTTTTCTGGCTATTTAGGGTCTCCGCTTTGGGGAATTCTTTAGATAACGAATGCAAGAGCTCAACAGAGTTCCTCTGCATCTCTCTCTTCACCTTCTGCCAAGGAATCGACTGCTGACTGCGCTGGAAGCCTGCAAAAGCGCAACAAAGTAGCAAAGACGACTACTGTAACCTTGTATCGCTGATCCTGCCGCCTTCTCAACTGTTTTCCTGGTGGTGCATGCTGTGGGGGTAGTCTGCCTCCTCTCTGCACTAGAAGCTCCGAAGAAATCTCCCGTGGGTCGACGGAATCTTCCCCCTGCAACCGCAGGCACCAAAAGACTGCATCACTGGTCCTCTGGGTCCCCTCTCAGCACGACAAGTGTGGTCCCTGGAACTCAGCAACTCTGTCCAAGTGACTCCCACAGTCCAGTGACTCTTCAGTCCAAGTTTGGTGGAGGTAAGTCCTTGCCTCACCACGCTAGACTGCATTGCTGGGTACTGCGTGATTTGCAGCTGCTCCGGCTCCTGTGCACCCTTCCAGGATTTCCTTTGTGCACAGCCAAGCCTGGGTCCCCGACACTCTAACTTGCAGTGCACGACCTCCTGAGTTGTCCTCCGGCATCGTGGGACCTTCCTTTGTGACTTCGGGTGAGCTCCGGTTCACTCTTCTTCGTAGTGCCTGTTCTGGCACTTCTGCGGGTGCTGCCTGCTTCTGACTGGGCTCCTTGTCTTGCTGGGTGCCCCCTCTGTCTCCTCACGCAATTGGCGACATCCTGGTCCCTCCTGGGCCACAGCAGCATCCAAAAACCCTAACCGCAACCCTTGCAGCTAGCAAGGCTTGTTTGCTGCCTTTCTGCACGGAAATACCTCTGCAAGCTTCTTCACAACGTGGGACATTTATCCTCCAAAGAGGAAGTTCCTAGTCCACTTCGTTCTTGCAGAATCCACAGCTTCTACCATCCGGTGGCAGCTTCTTTGCACCCACAGCTGGCATTTCCTGGGCATCTGCCCACTCCCGACTTGATCGTGACTTTTGTACTTGGTCCCCTTGTTCCACAGGAACTCTCGTCTGGAAATCCATCGTTGTTGCATTGCTGGTGTTGGTCTTCCTTGCAGAATTCCCCTATCACAACTTCTGTGCTCTCTGGGGAACTTAGGTGCACTTTGCACCCACTTTTCAGGGTTTTGGGGTGGGCTATTTTTCTAACCCTCACTGTTTTCTTACAGTCCCAGCGACCCTCTACAAGCTCACATAGGTTTGGGGTCCATACGTTATTCGCATTCCACTTTTGGAGTATATGGTTTGTGTTGCCCCTATACCTATGTGCTCTCATTGCAATCTATTGTGACTGTACATTGCTTGCATTGCTTTCTATTGCTATTACTGCATAATTTTGGTATTGTGTACATATATCTTGTGTATAATTGCTATCCTCATACTGAGGGTACTCACTGAGATACTTTTGGCATATTGTCATAAAAATAAAGTACCTTTATTTTTAGTATATCTGTGTATTGTGTTTTCTTATGATATTGTCCATATGACACCAGTGGTATAGTAGGAGCTTTACACGTCTCTTAGTTCAGCCTAAGCTGCTCTGCTAAGCTACCTTTTCTATCAGCCTAAGCTGCTAGACACCTCTTCTACACTAATAAGGGATAACTCGACCTGGTGCAGAGTGTAAGTACCCCTTGGTACCACTACAAACCAGGCCAGCCTCCTACAGGGTGTCTACAAAGACCACAAAGAAAGCGAGGTGTCAAGGGAATGAACTCATAGCATATGCTGTCTCACATATCGCTTGTACCAAGCCGATGACCACCTTCCAATTCTCTTAGCCACTGCTCCTGGGAATCCCATTGCCACCGTCGCTGTGGCCGCCCCTATTCCAAAGGAGTGAGTGCCAAAATCTGAAGCATCCAAATCCGCTGCCAGAAGGGAGCGTTTGAGTACCTGTGAGAATTGGTACCTAGTAAGTGGCGTGCCGTCTGCATGCACGAAAACCGCACCCGTCACCCCTGAAGCACGCTGCGCTAGGAAGACCTCTAAGTTCCGTAAAGGACAACATGCATTACCTGGGGCTCTATGCAACAGAATATGGTCCCCCTTTCCATCCTGGTCCACCTTAGAGCGGGGAATAGTAATCACCAGACACCCGGTCTCCTCCGGCCAATGAATACTCGCTGTTGGACTTTTGGCCATACGCATGGTCATCCCTAGTCTTTTTGCCTCCTTCCTCCTGGTTTTTCTGACCTCTCGCTGTTGGCTCTAGGACTCTGAGCACTTTATCACTGCTGACCAGTGTTAAAGTGCAGGTGCTCTCCCATCTAAAGTTGGTATGATTGGCTTATACCTGATTGGCATATTTAATTTACCTATAAGTCCCTTGTACAGTGGTATCTCTATACCCAGGGCCTGTAAATTAAATACTACTAGTGGGCCTGCAGCGCTGCTTGCGCCACCCACTAAAGTAGACTTTCAAACCTGTCTCAGGCCTGCTAGCGCAGGGCCTGTGTGCGCAGTTTTCTGCCACAGGGACCTGGCATCTAAAATTACTTGCCAGGCCCAGGACTCCCCTTTTACTACATGTAAGTCACCCCTAAAGTACGCCCTGTGGGCAGGGTGCCATGTATGTAGAAAGGCAGGACATGTGCCATGTTGCATGGCCTGTCCTGGTAGTGACAAACAGCCTAACTTGGTGTCTCACTGCTGTGAGTGCTGCCTTCTCATAGGATTGCATTAGAAATGCCCTGCCTTATGTGTAGGGGTATTGTCTGATTTATGAGGGCTAGCGTAGGCGTGTTTGGTATGGTTGTGATGGTGATAATAAATACTGCTTACTGGTGTGGGTGTATTTTTTATTACTATCACAGAAATGCCACTTCTAGAAAGTGCGCATTTATCTGTGCTTATGATTCTGGTGTTTTGCAGCTTGACTCCAATCCACGTCTGGGCAGAGTGGCAGTTGGGGCTTTGTGCATACTTTTCAGACAGCCTGTACACAGGGAGGGTGGAGGTGTCACTGAGGTGCATCTACATACTGAATAGTCTTCCTGGGCTGAGAGAAGGGAGAGGCGGGGCACACCTACATTTGTAAAGGCTGTGCCCTGGCCTCACACAATAGGGTCGTTAACCCCCCACTGATGTTTGGAGCCTGTGCTGAAAGGAGAGAGGGGGCACTCCCAGAACCAGTTGTAACTGGCTGGAACCTCCTCTCCCTACCACTGTAAAACACTGTAAGAACTGACTATAAGTACAGGGGAATTTTCCCCACAATTTGAACATTCTTGGAACTTGAAACTGGACACAGAACGCTGATGAATGGACTCACCAGGAAACCGCCATGGACTGCTGCTGCTGTGCTGACCTGTGACCTGCCTGGTCACTAGGAGGAACTGCCACCATCTGCACCCCTTGTGCTGGCCTGTAGCTGGGCCCACCAGCCCTGTGCTCCTTCTTGTTTAGTTGTTCCCAGGGGCAGGGTGCTGTGGCCCCTGACCCCTGCAACGATCTTTTACATCTTTGCCAGGAGGGAGCGCGAGTTGCCCCCCTCCCCCTTTAAAGGATTTCCCTGACTTGGGCCCCCCCCTTGGAGAGGGCGGGTGGAGGCCCGGGGGCCCCCCAGTGATCACGGGTCCCAGAAGGGGCCCGTCAAAAATTCAGAGAGGGTGCGTGCCGCCCCTCTCGGTCTGCCATGTTGAGGGAGGCCCCCGTTTTTGCGCAGAGGAGCGCCGGGGGCCCCATTAGTTGTTTTAGGCACTGGAAGTGCCTCCCCATCAAGACAGGTACTTTTAAATGGACCAATATGTTCCTAATCTAAAGTTCTTTCTACAAACTTTGCTATTATGATATATTGCCTACCTGTTCTATGATGCTTTTACATATGTGTGCACATGTTCCTTTTATGGGCGTGACTTGCTAATATGTTTCCCTAACTTGCCATAGGTTTTCTAATGTTCCTACTATGGGCGTTTTATGATATTCTTATGACAAGTGTTCTAATGTGATTACGTGTTTCCTGACTACTGCTTATGTTGCAGAATACTGAGTAACCTGTGTGTTATGTGTGACTACTGCTAGTTTGCAGAGTAACTAATGTGTAACGTTCTGACAACTGCTAAGGTAGCAGGATAGTACTATTATGTGATGTTGGTCTGATAATTACGTTGTGTACAATACAGTATATTTTCATATAATCTGGTGTTGTGATTCCTTTGTGGTGGGGATATTGCGTCACAGGTGTGTGTGTGTTGTGCAAACGCTTTACACATTGCCTCCGGGTTAAGCCTGACTGCTCGTGCCAAGCTACCAAGGGGGTGAGCAGGGGTTATCTTGGACGTGTAACTCCCTTGCCCTGACTAGAGTGGGTAAGTTCTGCCTGGCTGAGGTGCATACCCTAGCCAACCAGAAACCCCATTTCTAACATTGGAAGTCAGCGGTGAGGATAGGACTTGCGCTTGCACAATACCATTGTGACTCATTATTTCACTATAAGGATTTCGTTTAGACCATCACATGTTTGGCTTCTCTTAACTTTCTCTCTTTGGTAATTTTACCTGTTTTCAGTTCTCACGCTTGGGTATTGTGGTTGTCACAGTTGAGTTATTTGTACCTTTTCAAGATGGGGCTTACCTTTGATTTAGAGGACCTGCCGTTTTACACGCAGGGGGAATTAGAGGGGTTCTGTAGAGAGAGAGGGCTGCCTGTAGAAGGGGACCTCAGGAGATCTCTGAATTTCTTTGAAAGGTTTG
The DNA here is from genome assembly GCF_031143425.1 of Pleurodeles waltl. Taxonomy (NCBI): domain Eukaryota; kingdom Metazoa; phylum Chordata; class Amphibia; order Caudata; family Salamandridae; genus Pleurodeles; species Pleurodeles waltl. The sequence continues at coordinate 722,760,783 of NC_090443.1, forward strand.
TGACATTTACCCAGGGAGGGAGTGTGCGTAGGGGGTACCCAGAGGATCCTGAGTGTAGCGAGGGTTCCCAATGGGAGGGCTCCCAGACCTCATCCCTAGAGAGTGGTAGAGAGACTGATCAGGAGGGTGAGAATGACCGGTTGGGGACGCCAGTTGACAAGGAAGGCTCCAGTGATAGGGAGTCCCTTGCTGGGTCCAGTGTAAGAAGCAGGGCTACCTCTCATTCCTTGACGCCTGATGAGCTAAGAGATAGGCAGGAAGAGAGGGACCTGAAGTTGCAGTTAGCGCGCCTAGCTGTTGAGGAGAGAAGGGCTGAGGTAGAGAAGGCCTTAGTACAGGAGAGAATGGCAGAGGCAGAGAGGGCCTTTGCCAGAGAAAGACTCGCTCTAGAGCGCAGTCTGAAGGTTCTGGACTCACCAGTGCTGCAGGTGGAGTCCAGTGGTGGCAGCAATGTACAGTGCTGTAGCAAAGATGTTCCTCACATACCCATAGATCTGGTACCTAGGTTCCAAGAGGGGGGTGACATACGTCAGTGGTTAAAGGAATATGAGAAGGCTCTGGTAGAGCGCAGGATCCCTGAAAAGTATTGGGGAACTGGCCTAGGGAGTTTTATTCCTGAGGAGGGGAGGGATGCCCTACTGACTCTAGAAGAGAGTGACAGGGAGGGGTACTCCGCTGTGAAGAACGCACTGATTGTGAAGTATGGTTTTTCCCCTGAGGAATACAGAAAAAGGTTTAGGGGTGGTAAGAAACTGTCCCACCAGTCTTGGGAGGAGTTTGTGGAGGATTGCTGCATTGCACTAGATGGATGGGTGAAGGGTAGCACAGTAAACAATTTTGAAGGGCTGTTTAATCTAATTCTCAGAGAGCACCTGTTTCGTTGTTGTTTTTCAGAGTTACGCCAACACTTGTCAGTGTGTGAGCTCTCTGACCCCAGGGAGCTCGCAAAGGAGGCAGACTTCTGGTTGCGTACCAGAGGGTCTGGTGTGGCATTAGGGGGTGTTCCTAATGAGAGTGGTCTAGGTGTTTCCCAACAAGGTGTGGTGGGAAAGGAATGGAGTGTCCCAGGTAGGTCCCAGTGGACTGGGATGGGTGAGGGACCCCATGTCCCGTCTCCGAGGAGAGGGAATGGGGCTGGGCTGAGGCCCAAGGTGCCCGAGATCCCGTCCCAGGCCCCTGAAGGTTCCATGAGTGAACACCAGGAGGTGAGCCTAACCTGTGCCGTAGGGCCAGCTGTTCAGAAGGATCCCATTTTGTCATTAGGACTTAAGCGGGTGGCTGGTGATAGCGTTCCGCCGGTCCTGGTGTCTGGTAGTCTCGCTCTACAGCGGAGGAGGCGGAAATCCAGGCATAGGGTTGAGAGGGGGCTGCGGGCCCCAGTGGAGAACCTGGAGGGTCAGGGGTCAGCTCTGAGAGCAGAGCCCCCCAGGAATGACCTTGGGGAGACCATTTCTGGGCTGGGGGGAATCCAGACTCTGTCCGATGGGCAGAGGTCAGGAGACCTGCGCCAGCCAGACTCTTGTGTGGCCCTTGGGGAAAGTGTTTCCCTGGTGGGGGGTAGGTGTGCCCCCCAGGAAGTCCTGGTGTGCCAGGCAAGGATTCAACCGCAGGGTGGTGACTCTGGATTGGATGATCAGGTTCAGGGGGTAAACTCTGACCTGATGGGGAGTACGTGTGCTCCCAAGGAAGTCCTGGTGCGCCAGGCAGTGGTTCAACCGCAGGGTAGTGACTCTGGGTTGGATTGCCAGATTCAGGGGGTAAGCTCTGATCTGGTAGGAGGTAGGTGTGCTCCCAAGGAAGTCCTGGTTCGCTGGGCAATGGTCCAGTCTAAGGGTGTCGTCCCTGGACTAGATAGACAGGTTCAGGGGGTAAACTCTGATCTGGTTGGGGGGGCGGTTAGGGTGCTCATCCCCCCGTGTGAAACTTCTGGTGGCCTCTCCCAAGGTGGGGAGACGCAGGACTCTGGAAGTGGGGTTCAGGGAGGGGGAAGCCCGCCCCGGACCCCGGTGCAACCCAAGGGTGTCGTCCCTAGGTTGGGTGGTCAGTCGCCAGGTAGTGATCCTGGGCTGGCAAGAAAGTTGTGCAGGGCTGCTGTACCCAGCACCCTGGCAAGTGTGGATTCTGGTGATACCCCTCCTAGGAGAGGAGGGCGGGATCCTAGAAGGAGGGGTAGAGGGAGGAGAGCCTCGCCTCTAGCCCCTGTACTGATCGGAAAGGGAGTGGAGACAGGTTGCTTTGCACCTGGGGCTACCGCCCCCCACTCATTATGGTTTCAGAGACCAGAGGCTCCTAGATGGCCTGGGGCCTGGTTCTGGCCATTGGCAGCTAGAGAATCCCCGTGGGTTGGTCTAGGCTGCCTGGGACGCATTGACAGAGAGATCCCAGTGGAGTCAGGAAGGCGTAGAACTGGAACATGCCCCTGCTGTTGTGGGCCTGGGTCCTTGTTCTATCGCCCCAATCAGGAAAGTACATCAAGGTATTGATTGTTCTCCCCTGGATTTTGGCTGGTAGGGGGTTGTGTTGGACTTTTGGCCATACGCATGGTCATCCCTAGTCTTTTTGCCTCCTTCCTCCTGGTTTTTCTGACCTCTCGCTGTTGGCTCTAGGACTCTGAGCACTTTATCACTGCTGACCAGTGTTAAAGTGCAGGTGCTCTCCCATCTAAAGTTGGTATGATTGGCTTATACCTGATTGGCATATTTAATTTACCTATAAGTCCCTTGTACAGTGGTATCTCTATACCCAGGGCCTGTAAATTAAATACTACTAGTGGGCCTGCAGCGCTGCTTGCGCCACCCACTAAAGTAGACTTTCAAACCTGTCTCAGGCCTGCTAGCGCAGGGCCTGTGTGCGCAGTTTTCTGCCACAGGGACCTGGCATCTAAAATTACTTGCCAGGCCCAGGACTCCCCTTTTACTACATGTAAGTCACCCCTAAAGTACGCCCTGTGGGCAGGGTGCCATGTATGTAGAAAGGCAGGACATGTGCCATATTGCATGGCCTGTCCTGGTAGTGACAAACAGCCTAACTTGGTGTCTCACTGCTGTGAGTGCTGCCTTCTCATAGGATTGCATTAGAAATGCCCTGCCTTATGTGTAGGGGTATTGTCTGATTTATGAGGGCTAGCGTAGGCGTGTTTGGTATGGTTGTGATGGTGATAATAAATACTGCTTACTGGTGTGGGTGTATTTTTTATTACTATCACAGAAATGCCACTTCTAGAAAGTGCGCATTTATCTGTGCTTATGATTCTGGTGTTTTGCAGCTTGACTCCAATCCACGTCTGGGCAGAGTGACAGTTGGGGCTTTGTGCATACTTTTCAGACAGCCTGTACACAGGGAGGGTGGAGGTGTCACTGAGGTGCATCTACATACTGAATAGTCTTCCTGGGCTGAGAGAAGGGAGAGGCGGGGCACACCTACATTTGTAAAGGCTGTGCCCTGGCCTCACACAATAGGGTCGTTAACCCCCCACTGATGTTTGGAGCCTGTGCTGAAAGGAGAGAGGGGGCACTCCCAGAACCAGTTGTAACTGGCTGGAACCTCCTCTCCCTACCACTGTAAAACACTGTAAGAACTGACTATAAGTACAGGGGAATTTTCCCCACAATTTGAACATTCTTGGAACTTGAAACTGGACACAGAACGCTGATGAATGGACTCACCAGGAAACCGCCATGGACTGCTGCTGCTGTGCTGACCTGTGACCTGCCTGGTCACTAGGAGGAACTGCCACCATCTGCACCCCTTGTGCTGGCCTGTAGCTGGGCCCACCAGCCCTGTGCTCCTTCTTGTTTAGTTGTTCCCAGGGGCAGGGTGCTGTGGCCCCTGACCCCTGCAACGATCTTTTACATCTTTGCCAGGAGGGAGCGCGAGTTGCCCCCCTCCCCCTTTAAAGGATTTCCCTGACTTGGGCCCCCCCCTTGGAGAGGGCGGGTGGAGGCCCGGGGGCCCCCCAGTGATCACGGGTCCCAGAAGGGGCCCGTCAAAAATTCAGAGAGGGTGCGTGCCGCCCCTCTCGGTCTGCCATGTTGAGGGAGGCCCCCGTTTTTGCGCAGAGGAGCGCCGGGGGCCCCATTAGTTGTTTTAGGCACTGGAAGTGCCTCCCCATCAAGACAGGTACTTTTAAATGGACCAATATGTTCCTAATCTAAAGTTCTTTCTACAGACTTTGCTATTATGATATATTGCCTACCTGTTCTATGATGCTTTTACATATGTGTGCACATGTTCCTTTTATGGGCGTGACTTGCTAATATGTTTCCCTAACTTGCCATAGGTTTTCTAATGTTCCTACTATGGGCGTTTTATGATATTCTTATGACAAGTGTTCTAATGTGATTACGTGTTTCCTGACTACTGCTTATGTTGCAGAATACTGAGTAACCTGTGTGTTATGTGTGACTACTGCTAGTTTGCAGAGTAACTAATGTGTAACGTTCTGACAACTGCTAAGGTAGCAGGATAGTACTATTATGTGATGTTGGTCTGATAATTACGTTGTGTACAATACAGTATATTTTCATATAATCTGGTGTTGTGTTTCCTTTGTGGTGGGGATATTGCGTCACAGGTGTGTGTGTGTTGTGCAAACGCTTTACACATTGCCTCCGGGTTAAGCCTGACTGCTCGTGCCAAGCTACCAAGGGGGTGAGCAGGGGTTATCTTGGACGTGTAACTCCCTTGCCCTGACTAGAGTGGGTAAGTTCTGCCTGGCTGAGGTGCATACCCTAGCCAACCAGAAACCCCATTTCTAACACTCGCCAACAGCAGACCCCCGAGGTGTCCCTTTTATTGCGCGCGACCAGTTCACCCAATCTAAAAGCACCATAAAAGGCAAGGGTAAAGGCCAACTTAAATAAGTGCCCTCCCAGGGAGAAGTACAAACATGATCCAATGAGACTAGCAAGGCCCCCAACTTTGCCACATCAATGGGCCACCGAGCGTCCGGCTCAGAGCCCTGAATGCGCTGCCATCCTCTAAGGGCCCTTCTTACCAAAAATGATTTTGTACCATCGGGCCGCCCTCATATTTGTGCAAAGAAAGAAATAGCAACGAAGTAACGCCTGGCGCATGCAATTGACTTCCCCTCAGGCCTCAAAACTTCTAAAAATGCCAAGATTGAGGCCGGATCAAAACAAGTAGACGATACTGACACACCCCTGAAATTAACATATGCTGCAAATGCTCCCTAGTAAGCCTTCAGCGTTCTGGGTGCTAAGCTGGCTGCCACGAGGTCCGGTGTTCCTTGGCACCAATCTGCCACAGATGCTCTGGAAAGGGCATTGGGAACTCCTCCGCTCCGGGGAGGTGAGACCTGAAAACCAGCATCTTAAAACGGGAGAGTGCATCAGCAGTGTTATTCAACACTCCAGGTACATGCTTAGCTCTGAAGGTTACATTCAACCTTAAACACAACAATACTATCTCTTTCAGCAGCCTTAGGATCATCTTGCACTTAGCTGCTTGCTGGTTAATGCACTCAACCACTGACATATTATCTGACCAGAAAATCACAGACTGATTCCGAAATCCCTCCGGCCAAATAGACAAAGCCACTAACATTGAGAACAGCTCAAAGAAACCAATATTAGCCACTAGGCCCTCTTGGACCCAGTATAAGGGCCATCACTGAGCGCACCATGCTGTACCAAATATAGCCTCAAAGCCTTCACTTCCAGCTGCATCAGTAAAAAGTCCTAATTCCTCATTGGACCTCGGTGGACTGGGCCACACCACCGTCCCACTAAAGTCACGCAGAAAGGTTTCCCAGATCCTCAAATTTTGTTTGACCTCATTGGAAAGCCTGGTGTGATGATGTTTGACTTTTAAACCCGACATGGCTTGGGCAATTGACCTAGAAAAGGGGCGCCCCATGGGTATGATTCGCAGCGCAAAGTTGAGCTGCCTGACCAAGCACTGCAACTGATGAAGTGTCACTTTCCGTGCCTTTAGACAAGACTGCAACACGTGTGAAAAAGATACCACCTTCTCCCAGGGCAATCTGGACACACCTGCTACTGAGTCCAACTCTATCCCTAGGAATTCAATTGTGGAACAGGGGCCCACCGTCTTTCCTTCCGCAAGTGGAACCCCAAATTCCCACATGAGTTTTTTAAATAGGTCCAACACACCAGCACATTGATTAGATCCAGCGGGCCCCAGAAAAATGAAATAATCCAAGAAGTGTAAAACCCACCTATGCCGCGCCCTGCCCCTAAATACCCACTTCAAAAAGGTACTACATTTCTCAAAATAGGAACATGACACAGAGCAGCCCATAGGCATACACCGATCAAAGTAATACTTTCCTTCCCACTGGAAACCCAACAAACGGAAGTCCTTGGGATGCACTGGCAACAATCGAAATGCAGACACAATGTCCAATTTCGCCGTCAAAGCCCCAGGCCCCAGCTCCTGCAGCATTTGAATCGCCTGATCCAAAGAAGCATACCTAACCGAACATAAAGCCCCATCAATGGCCTCATTCACTGACTGCCCCTTTGGAGCAGACAGATTGTGAATCAGTCTGAACTCCCCTGGCTCTTTCTTGGGGACTACCCCTAAAGGAGAACAAACAAAGCCCTGCATGCGAATTTCATCAAAAGGCCCTGTCACCCGCCCCAAATCCAGTTCCTTCTTGATTTTCTTACTTGCCACCCCAGGATTGGAACGCAAAGACAGCTGATTCTTACAATAGGGCGACCCAACATAGTCATGAGCTGGTATTCTGAAACCATCCTTAAAGCCCAGATACAACACGCTGCTTGGTGTAAACATTAAGTCAAGGGACCATAGCCAAAAGATTAACGGGGGACGAAGCCTTATAAAAAATTCCCATGCGACTCACGCACCCCAGATCCTCCATCTTGTTTCTTGGCACCTTTATCTCGTGATTTTTTAAAACAATTGAATTCTGGGTGGGAGGCCTGGCCACAAAAGGAACAGCAGTGCTTAAAACCGGGGGAACACGAGCAAGTGCGCCGGGTTGAAATCCCAGCAGGCCCCCCTCTTGGCCCCAGTATCTCCTTATGCTCCTGCGCCCGTCCCTGTAGGCCCACGAAAAGGCTGCTGACCCGGCCCCTGAGTGCGATTGGTATAACGCAACCAAGTGATTATGTGCATCTGATCTTATGCCAATGAAGGCTTATATGCCTTCATTCTTCTGAATTCCTTATTATATTCCTTCCATGGCGTGCCACCATATTCATCATGCGCCCACACGATCCTGTTCTGATAGCAAGCTAACTGCTCCCGCTGATTGGCCTTTCCAGTGTCTTTACCCGCAACTGTGTCTTGTGGAGGGACCACAAAGCCTGTAGTTTGCTCTGCTGTCTGACTCTGGCCCCCCTTTCGAGCGTGCCCCGCACCCACTACCAGCGATGCACTAACCTCAGGCCGCATTGAAGCTATATTGACACTGTTCAAAACCTGAGCAGGGGTGGCCTCCGTCCGCTTCCCCCCAGTGCCCTTACCCTTACTCTACCCCCGCGCCCTCTTCGGAGCTGAGGGGATCGCATCGATAGATGGTGTTCCCACCCGCTGGGGCACATCCTCTTTTAAGGACGCAACCACCCCTGAAGAAGAAGTCTGCACCTTCAAGGATGCTATGGCCTGGTCCATAGCGTCCATCCTAAGCATCAGGGCCTCAAGGAGCTCTTCTGTTCGTGACCGTTTCTCCGCCATGACCCACGCACGGACCCTAGAACAGGCAAATCTATAAATGGGCCCCCACAAGGAAACCCCTCCAAACAGGAATTCACACTCCTGCCACAATGGGACTCCCCTTACAGAGAAAGCACTTAATGTAAGGGCCCCTTTACCATAGACCCCAACAGGTATGACAAAAGGTACCTCCCATACACTCTACCTAAATTTAGGGGGGCCCCCACCCTATCTACCAAGGAAAAATAGGACCACTAAACGCTCCCCACACAAAATTGGCCAGGTGGCCTCTCACCTAGTAGCCCAGGAACCCCACAGGAGCCGCCACCGAGAATAACTTGGGTCAGGTAAGCTAAGCTCAAACCTGTACGGCCCCCCGTGAGTCTTGATGGGCCACTCGCGTCATCCTCTTCTTCCCTGAAATGCTGAACAAAAAAAAAAAGAGCAACCTGCAAAATTGAGCACAAAACGAGTTAAATAAGGTTAAAAAACGTGCACAGAGAGAAAGACTGTAAAAATAGTCCAAAAACCGCCCAAAAGTAGCCCAAAGTAGCCCAAACAAAGAAAAATAGCCCAAAGACGGAGAAAAATAGCCTAAATGGCTTGCGGCTTGTTGCGGCCACTGGGAACCCCTGGTTGGATTGGCGAGCACGAGAAAGACGCACTCTCCAACCGCAGCCGCCCTATAAGGCTGGCCACGTGACGTCATTTCTGAGCACGAACCCGGAAGCACAAAGAGTGCTTCCGGGGTCGCGGGCTGCTCTACAGCCAATTGGCTGTGTTCTCACTGCGGGGTGGAGTCGGTGAGCCTGACGCTCCCCGACCCCCACCCCATGTTCTGGCCCGGCGCAGCCACCATAAGCGGGCCCCCCTGATTGGGGTGACCCTTTGCAATAGGTGATGAGTGTTATGTTTGCAAACATCTAAGTAACTGGCAATCACACAGGCTGAATTCCAATATATTGTGTTTTTTCCACTGTGCCAAACTAGACACCTCCTCTCTAGCTCATTCTATGCAGCAATGGTTTCATGGAGAACTGCAATATCTTGTGCCATCTCCATAAATGTATGGATTCCTAGTGTAATTGGGTAACCTGGCCAAGGACCCGAGGTCAAATAATATGGATTTGTTACAGCACTATTCATTCAAGTTGCCAATAAAATCAAACACTTCTTAGACAGAAGTTTGCAACAATTTTCGGTGTCAAATTCTCTATGAACAACGATTTCAACCAATGAAGGGAGTGCTGCAAAATATCATCCATAAAATTAATTAGTCTTTGTGACCATTATCCAAATAATATCAAACAGTCCAATAGGATAGAGGATCCTTGAATGAGTCCATTAATATACAGGAGCCATGTTGTTGAATCTGAAGAATCTTTATTCTTCACACGTTCCCTAGCCAATGCGTTTGTCACTTTACAAGGACTTAATCAGGAAAAGATTGATGTCATACACCTGTCTAAGTTGTAAGTGTAATAGATTGGTCTAGTTTTAAATGCCCTCAATGCACAACATCAACCACATTTCCCCAGCAAGATCCACAGTGATTAGGGAAAGCGCCCTCACCAAAGTAGGGGGACGCAGCCCATTAGGGGTCGGGGCCTCCGAGACCCTGGGCTCACTCCCCCTTTTCCTTCGCACCAGAGGTGCTCAGTGCTAGCTGGACTTCTGCCCCCGCGCCTCGCGAGGCGTTGGGGCAGAAGTACAGCAGGGGGCCAGACGTGGGGCCATCGTTGGTTTCCTGGCCAGATCTGGCTGCTGCAGTCCAGTGGGGGGCTACTTAAGAGCCCCCCCAAGAAGGCTAGTCCTTCTTTACCTATTTTGTGGCAGCCGGATTTGTGCGGGAGCCCGCGATTGAGGTACCTTCGTTCCCCCCTTTCTCTCCGGCAAGCGCTCCCGTTTTTTGCGCTTCCGAGTCAGTGCCCCTACATCCCTTGAGGCCTGGAGGAGCAGAGCGTCGCTGGAGGTTTCCAGGTCACGGAAGTTGACATCTCTTCCTTGCTTCAGGGTATTGGAACGCGCTTTGGGCTTTTGAGCGGAGCGGCACAGGAGGTGTTCGGTCTTCGGGATTTCTGGTTTCAGTGAGTATTGGCGCGGACTGCTTGTTCTTTGTTAGTGCCCCCTCGCCTTCCTTTTTGCGCGTCAGACGAATTCTAAAATAATTTTATTGAATGCGCGCTTGGCAATTTAAATAGAACATTGACCCACTCCCTGTATTGAAGAGACCCTCGCGCCGGTAACGCGAGTAGTTTGGATATAACACAGCCCACAACAGGAGCGCTTTCAAACAATTGTAGGCAGCTGGGTCTTGGGGGACGTGTTTTCTTTTGTTCAGCAAGAAAGTAGGTTACAGTGCAATACTTCTAACGGCTTGGGTTCCGGTTCAATTCCCTAAAAGGCCTTTTGCAAGTCGCATTCGATCCAGCATGCGACAGGCGCGTGTTATAACAATTGTTCGCGATCTTTAGTCACGCGACGTCCATCTGGCAGGTTCGGTGAAATAGCCAAGTCCTGGCGCGCCGTGTATTTGCTGATTGCGCGCTTGGCCCAATTGGTCTTGTGTACGGGAGTCGCGTTTACTGTTGTACTGTGTACTGCTTAGAAAAGTATACTTAATCTTACTGACACGAAAAGAGCCTCAGTGCAGTTGTGGTTTTATGTTGTACCGCCAGAAAAAACGTATTTTGCTGCTTGTTAAAGGGGGTATTAGACCTGCCTGTGTTGCGCTTAAGGGGCTTACTCTGATTCAGCCAAAGGGTCTGTATGGTGGCCCTAATGATTTAAGGTGGTTGTGGCTGAGTTAAGTACTTAAGAGGGGTTATCCTCTTAATCCTTGTGGTTAACTGTGTTGTATTTGTCTTGTTTTCAGGATCATCAATATAAAAAAATAATAATAATAATAAAAAAAATAAAATCTTCATTTCAGCCTCAGAGTAGTTGCTTTCATTGCAGTCCATCATGCCACCAAATAAGGCTAGCACCCAAAAGGGAAAAGGACGGGACCCCGAGTTGGCCCAGCATTTAAGATTAGTTTTAGAAAAATTGGGGAGTGATGACGCAATTGAGGTCAATGGGTCCCCTGAAAAAGAAGTTAGTGGGGGTAGGGGCACCCGCCCAAAGCGGTCCCATGGGGCTCCCAGCGCTGCTTTCCCCCCTGTTAAGCGCAGGAAGAATGCGAAAGCGCCGGTGCCGGCCTCCATTAATCTGGCGGCAGCTCATGCCTCAAATTCTCTGCAAGCTTCAATTAATAGCCTGAGTGTCCCCCGTCACCGAGCACCGTTCTCACTTTACCCCCCTTAGTTCAAAACGTCCTGCCTAGTTCCAGCAAGGTCCCTGGTCAGTTCAACCCTACAAAGGAATGGACAACAGATTCGTTACTATCCAGACCAGGTAAGCTGGCAGCTCACGTCAGTACGGAGGTTAAAGAAAAGATATGGAAGGGTGAATTTGTGGACATCTTTTCATTGATTAGGGCAAAAAGGAGGGAGGTTGAGGTGAAAGAAAAAGAACCTAAGTCATCCTCTTATGTGGAAAGGAAGCACAAAATAGAAGAGAACATTACGAATTGGTTATTCGGTTTTAACGTATTCATGTCAATTCAGTTGGAGAAAAAAACGGAGTTGGGCACCTCTTTGATTTATTACGCAAATAAAATATTGAAGGCCCAACACACTTATGGGTGGTCGGCTTGGTTGGAATATGACAGAGATTTTCGTTGGGCTAAGGTAGAAGATCCATCCATTGGCTGGGATCAGACTGAGGTTAATGTGTGGCTTGAATGCGTTAACAACAAGGTCTCTGGGAGGCAGCCCTTTCGGCCACAGGTGTCATGTGAGAAGAAGGGGTCGTGCTGGGCATTCAACAGAAAGGTGTTTTCACGTCCCGCCGGAACCTGCAAGTTCAGACACAACTGTTCTTTTTGCGGGCACCCCTCCCACCCTGAATCTAAATGTATCAAGAAGTCAAAAGAGCGGGCAGGGATCCTAGTATACCATCAAATTGATCGCCCCCTGCCCTCCCCTATTAGGCTAGATGCGTTGTGCCCATGGTTGCAGGCTTACCCGGCCTTGGATTCCGCATTGGTACTTCTTCACGGTTTTTCCTTTGGTTTCAGGATACCTGCCTCTAATGTCTCTCCTGTGAATCACTGTAAGAACCTAATATCCGAATCTCAGAACTCTTTGGTGGTAGCCAGGACGCTGGAAAAAGAAAGGGCCCTGGGCAGGCTTGCCGGCCCTTTCAAAAGTCCGCCGTTAACAGGTTTTATGTGTTCCCCTTTGGGAGTGGTTCCTAAGAAAGAACCAGGACAGTTCAGACTGATTCACAATTTGTCGGCCCCTCGGGGGTCATCAGTCAACGATGCCATTGATCCTCATCTTTGCTCGGTCCAATATGCATCTGTGGACAATGCAGTGGATAAGGTCAGGATGTTAGGCCGGGGGGCTTTGTTAGCAAAACCCGACATTGAGTCAGCTTTCCGACTGCTTCCTGTCCACCCCGATGATTATCACCGATTGGGTTTTCAATTCCGTGGAGAATACTATTATGACCAATGCATGCCCATGGGTTGTAGTATATAATGCAGTTATTTTGAACAATTCAGCTCCTTTCTTCAGTGTGTTTTTTCTCTTCGTACTAGGCACAGCGAGGTTATTCATTACTTGGATGACTTCCTGATACTGGGCCCTCTAGTTCTGACAGGTGCGGGTGGGCCCTCCGGGCTTTGATCGCCTTGTTTGAAGAATTCGGGGTACCTTTGGCTCCAGAGAAAACGGTCGGCCCCTCTACCTGCATTACTTTCTTGGGGATTGAAATTGATTCAGTGGCTGGGGAGTGTCGCCTGCCTCAGGAGAAGTTGCTAGCTTTCAAAGGGTCCATTCGTGCAATGTTGTCTCCGAAAAAAGTGACCCTTCACCAGCTCCAGGTGCTAGTTGGCCAGCTGAATTTCGCACTGAGAATTATTCCTATGGGCTGCCCCTTCTCCAGATCAATCGCTCGTTCAATGGTGGGGCTGAAGGAAAAACATCACCACACTCGTTTGTCTGGAGAGGTTAGGGAGGATTTAAGGTTGTGGGATCTTTTTCTGAAAACGTTCAATGGAGCTGTCATTTGGCCACGCAAAGCGTTATCCAGCCCCACGCTGGGCCTATACACTGATTCTGCAGGTAGCATAGGTCTTGGCGCAATACTGGGCACATTGTGGTGTAGGGCCAATTGGCCAGAAGATTGGGTCAGTAGGGGGTGGACCAAGAACATAACCTTTTTGGAATTATTTCCGATTGTGGTAGCTGTAAATATCTGGGCGGAAGAATTAAAGAACAGGGTTGTAATTTTTGTTCTGACAACATGGCGGTAGTAGAAGTTATTAACCGTCAAGGGGCTTCATGCCCTCTGGTCCTGCGCCTGTTGAAACACTTGATTTTGGCTTGTCTGCAACGCAACATTACTTTCAGGGCAAAACATGTGCCTGGGGTTCATAACAACGCAGCTGACGCTCTGTCTCGCTCATTAATGCAGGATTTTCTGCGGTATCACCCACAGGCGATGGAGAAGATGACGGAGTTCCCAGAATCTCTGTGTAAGATTGGTGCCCCGCCCTCCCAAACTTAGTAGCAACGTCTCTGGCACCAAGCACTAAAACAGCTTATGAGAACAACTTTTACCATTACAGGCGTTTTTTGCAGACGCAGCATATTTCAGACACATTCACTGAGTCCACGGTTTGGGTTTTCCTGCAGCATTTAAAAATGTTAGGGCGCCCTGTGTCATGCGCAAAGGCTTACTTGGCAGCGATACGCTTCTTTGCAAGGATCAAAAATTTAGAGGGACCTTTAAATACTTTTATTATAAGGCAGGCCCTAGTAGGTTGGACCAAGGTGTCCTTCGTTAGCACAGATGCTAGGCGCCCCGTCACCGCCCCTCTGTTGGAGAAACTTTTGAGTGCACTCTGAATCATCTGCTCTTCACCGGCTGAGGTGGCTTTATTCGCCGCAGCATTCGCAGTGGCCTTTTACGGGGCCTTCCGCATCAGCAAATTGGTGGGCTCTACCAGGGGCGACCACTCAGGGGGGTTACAGTGGGTAGACGTGACTGTCTGCGCAGGGTCCCTGTCTACAATGTTGCGCAAATCAAAAACAGACCAGCTTAAAAAAGGAGCACGCATCACACTCTGTGCCGCGCCCGGATCCCCCTTATGCCCGGTGGCGCTAAGAAACAGATATATCGCGGTCCACCCTCCAGCAGGCTCTTCGGCCTTGTTCATACATCCCAACGGGGACTGCCTGTAGCGCTACCAGTTCTCGGAAGTCTTCAAGTTGGCCCTAAAAGCAATTGGGGTGGATCAAAAAGGGTACTCCTCCCATTCATTTAGAATAGGGGCAGCCACGCTGGCGGCGGCCTCTGGCCTTCTGGCAACCGCAGTTAAAGGCATAGGGTGGTGGTCGTCAGAATGTTATAAGCGGTACATCAGGCCTGATTTGGTATAATGGCGGCACTGATGCTTGTTTGTGATCTCTCACGCTCTTTTTCTTTTCTTTTCAGTCAAATGTCTCAACGTGTAGTTTGGGTTTTGGGTCATTCATTTGTTCGACGGGCGGCGTACCGGGTGCAACTACTCCGTGGATCGAATCCGGCGAGCGTGCAAGGTGTGGCATTTCGCTGGTGCGGAATTGGTGGAGTAGGCATCACGCAACTACAGCATCTCATCAATATGGCGAGAGGATGTGGGGGCTGCAGTCCCCGGATCTAATCATTATTCACTTAGGAGGCAACGACTTGGTGCGATTAGGCCATAAGGCACTGAGGGAGACAGTATTCTTAGAAATCACTAAATTGGCAAAACAATTTCCGAAGGCAGCAATTGCTTAGTCACACATGGTGCTGCGTCGAAAATGGGGCGCAGGGATAAGATCGAGGACTATCAATGTGTCAGTTCGCCGCCTTAATGCCGAGATGGCAAAGCTTTGCCCGGGCCCGGGGTGCTTATGGAACATCCCCCACAAACTATTAAAAGGCACCCACATGTTTCACAGGGACCAGGTGCATTTATCCAACGAAGGGACCGATCAATTTATCCGTGACATGTGGGGTTTTGCCTGCAGTCTTTTCTTGGGTGGGGAGGGCGAAGGACATTTTGGGCCCTGGTCGCCCTCGTGGCGGAAATTGAGATATAAATGTGACTAGAAACAACAGGGGGGGGTCCCCTGGAGGACACCTGGGATAGGATCCTGAAGTTCTGAGCCAACCAGCGGATGTACACACGAGATCAGGGGGTAAGAGAGCTCAGATCGCTGGGGGGAACATGGGGCTCCAGCTCTGGGCCACTCCGTTACACCCCGAGTCTGATTGGTGTTTGGAGGGGGGGCGGAACCCGAAACATGAGGACAAGGTACGGTGTAGTCAGGGTAACCGCCCTTCCTATGGATACAGGTGAGACATGGGTCACCTGTGTGGTCCAATGGTGGTTCAGGACAGGAAGGGATCCTGTCAGATTTGATTTATGGTCACAAAAACTCTCATGACATGTAAATAAAAATGTTTGTGAAAATGAATAACCTTTTTTATACTTGTTATAAATATTTTTTTTTTAAAGAGTTATAAGATGTTTTTGAAATGTTTTTAATAATAAAAACCACTTCCAACGAGTTAAGTTTGTCGGTCAGTGTATTTCTGGTGGGGGGAGTGGGGGCCGTCTGGAGGCCTCCGGATCCTAATATGTCGTTATGTTTTTTCTAGTCCTCATGTACCATACCAAGCACTATCCCTGGTAAGAACTATTTTTGTCCTTTGACACAAATAAGTACATGGATATAGTTTCATACAAAATTATTCCATCATTATAGTTTTGCTTGAAACATTACTTCATAACTCATGACAGTGCAGGAAAATACAACAATCAGTGTATCTATATGATACTTAATGCTTCTTAAAACACAGACAGAAATGTTCCCAGGTGTGGATTGCACACATCAACTTTTCAGGAAATAATGTTGTTTTTCAGCTTGGGCATCTTCACTCTTGTTGTTTATTTTTAATATTATCTTTCTAAATGGGTTCCATTTGAGATTTATGAGACTACCAAGACAATCACTACATACTGTGCCTTGCATTTTCAAGGATGCATTGTGCATTGTCTAATCTTAGCTTCATTTGACTTTAAAACATCTATGGCATAATTATTAGTTCTGTAAATATTGTTTTTTAGTTATGTGAAAATTTGATTGGCCTTAAGCTACTTACTAAATAACAAATAGTGTAATATTCACAGATGTGCAACTTCAAATGTGCACTGTGTACTAAATTATAACATTTTAAAAATGCACTGTGATCAACATATAAAAAAAAACATCACACTTGCATTTGATGTAACAAGAGGGGATGATCTGAGTGAAAAGATATACCTATTGCTTTCACAAAGGATCTCAACACACAGATAGTTCCTTTAGATTGGTCTGTAGTTTGCTATTGGAAGTTAAATCTGCCAGTGTGGTGCATTTTCAGTGACTTGATGTGGACAATGGAAATGTATCTCATGTTGGGTTTAATGTTGTTTACCAACTATCCTGTCTCCTCAGCAGGCTGGACATTTCTACCAGCATGTTTCTGGCCCAAAGGTCACATCTTTAGTTCAAGCCTACCAGATAACTCAATCTGTCTGGTTGCAAAAGACCTACTGTGAAAGACCTATTGTCAGTTGACCAAGATCTTACAGTGGGCTTAAAGCTCACCCGTACAATGTGTTGATGTTATTGTTACTCTTATTTGCTCGATTCTCATTCAATTGCTTCCCTTGTCCATCTTATGTTTGTCCCTCCCCTGAACCATAGCCTCTTTACTTGTGTTCTGTCACTGTTCACTTTTTAAGGAACTACATTTTCCTTTTTACTTACACACTCCACGAGAGTGGAGATTTTTTCCAGATGTCCCTCTCATTTGCTTCTCTCACCCCCTCTCAGACTGAGTTCTTCTCTCTAGCTTATTTTACCTTAAGCACTCTCTTGTATATGTGCTTCGCTTCCCCTGCATTGGTCTTTCTTCTTCTTGTTCTTCTCTTTCCCCACTCTGCTCAATGTTGCTCTCTCTCACCCCTGTATTCTTTTTCTCTTGTGTTCCTCCCTAACCCCTTTGTGCTGCTTTTCCTTTCTCTCCTTCATTACCCCCTTCCTCCCCAAAGCCATAAAACAGCCAGTGCTCTCAAATCTGAAGCGTTTCCAAAAAGAAGAAAAGGCAAAACAACATTGTCAACTTCCAAAATAAAGTCTTCAAACCTAAGTCACGATTTTCACCCAGTCTGTTGTCCTCACTTTCAAAACTTAACTTATATCCCAGAGAGTGGAATGCATGGCCATCAGAGGTTTCAATATCTCCACAATTCTGAGCTTCCTCCTTAATAAAGCATCCTGACCCATATTGACATCAATTATGAAAATGTGACCCCCTGATATAAAAGATCTATACAAATTACCCATCCTAAATTGTTGGCAGAGGTATGCACGGTGTCCAAGTAGGGACCACAATCATAGTAATGGTAAGCTAGTTACACAACCTACATTATGCTGTGCTCAACCTCTGGTAGCTTTGCACAGAGCAGCCAGGCTTAACTTAGAAGGCAATGTGTAAAGTTTTTGTGCAACACTTTATTACAGTAACACAGTGAAATACACCAAAAAAGGACTCAACACCAGTTTAGAAAAATAGGTACCCTTTATATTATTTATGTCTGACCATGATGATAAATAAAACTTCAATAAATACCTCTGAATTAATTTTATAACTGTTCATAATTCAGTCCTCCCTCAGGAAAATGCAGAGGGTTAATCCAGTGATGTCCCAGGCTAGCAGGGCTAGGTCGTGCCCCCTAAGAGAAGCGAGAAAGTTTCTGTGTTAAAGAGTATGCTGCCGCAATGAACTGATGTGCCCCCAGTGCTAGTATACCTAGCGCATGCTCTACAAATGAGTCGGTAGGGTGTGGAGCACTGCACCTCAGTCTAAACAAGTCTTACTCCAGATATGGGGAGCCATCACAGCACAGCAGCACAGGGCAGAAATCCTGAGGTAGCACACCTGGGGTTAGGAAGGCTCAGGTATATCCCTGTTTGTAGCTTAGGTTCACTGTTCCCCCCTGTATCTGGGTCTCCAAGTAGGATTGTCGGGATTCATAGAGGGACGCCCTGTGCACAGAGACCTCTGAGCTGGGGCTGGGTCGCGGTGCTCTCCTGGGGACTTCAGGCGGAGTGGTGTCTGTCTCTGAGCACCGGAGGTGGACAGTGGAAGTTCCGGCACCCCCTGCGTCAGCACCTGGATCACATGACGAGGGCTGTAGATGCGTCACCGAAGTTCAGGATCTCCCTCAGACTCCTCTCGGCGCTGCAGCATCCTTGGGTCAGCTAAGGCGGTAATTTCTTTCAAAGGAGTGCTTAGGTGATGTGGTGCTCACACCTTCAGGCTTCTGACGGCACTCTGACATTTTGAAGAACCAATTTCAGTGAATCCCTAGTTGAGTACAGACGTGCCATGGTGACATAGCACTCACATCCTCAGGCTTCTTCTCAACACTACGGCTTCTTTGGTGATAACAACATGGTGATTGAGATCAGCTCTTTGGTGCGGTCATCTAGGAGAATTTTCAGGTCATACAGTGTCTTGTTCGACCTTGTATGTCCCCTTTCTCACAAGAAGTGTGGGGCAGTCTATTCTAGTCCCGAGACTCAATTGCAGGGCACAAGCCAACAAGCCCTTGAAGTAATTGGGGGAGCAGAGGTTGTAGAGGCAGCGTCAGTCCTCCCCCCTGCAAAGGTAGCAAGCAGCAGGCGAACACAGCAGAGCACAGTGCAAAGTGGCCGTCCCTCCTGGCACCACAGCAAGTAGTATGCCGCAGGCCAACACAGCAAAGCAAGTGGCAAAGTTGTAGTCTCCTCTGGTAGTGCTGCTCCTCTTGGTCTCCTCAGGACCCCCAATGTGAACTAATTTGGTTGGGTTTAGGGTCCAGTACTTATACAAAAAAGGGATTTGTTGTAGGGAAATGTCAAAGGAGTTCTCTGAAGTGCACAAGGGTCCCTTTCTTGATAGCCCTGTCTGCCAGACTATCTGTGGGGGTAATCAGTTCTTTGTGTGGAGGCAGGACACCACCTACTGAAGTGTAAGTGTCAATCCCTCTCCTCCCCTCTACCCAGGAAGTCCCATCAGTATGCAGATGAATGTAGATGCAGCTGATTATCCTGTGTTTGTGACTGTCTAGAGGGAATTCACAAAATGTAGCTGTCACACAGCCCAGCCCTGACATGTATTCAGAGGCAGGATAAGGCACAGAATGGTTAAAGTAAGAAAATGCCAACATTCTATAAATGGCATTTTTAGACTTACAATTTTAAATCCGACTTCACATAAGTTGTGATTTTAAATTGTGAGTCCAGATATTTATCTCTTCCAAATTGGAAATTACACTTAACAAATGTTTTAAGGCAATCCCAATGTTAACCGACAGGAGAGACAGGCCTGGCAACTGTGAAAAGCGAACTTTAAGAGTTTTTCACTACTTGGACATGTTAAACTAAAAAGTACATGCCCAACTTTTTAAATACACTGCAACCTGCCCTCGGGGCTAACCAGAGCCTACATTAGGGGTGACTTATATTTTATAAAAAGGAAGGTTTGGGCCTGGCAAGTGGGTACACTTGTCAGGTCAAAATGTCAGTTTAAAACTACGCACACAGGCACTGCAGTGGCAGACTTGTGACCTGTTTGGGGGGCTACTATAGTGGGTGGCCCAATTAGTGCTGCAGGCCCACTAGTAGTACTTAATTTACAGTCTGTGGACACATATAGTACATGTTACTAGGAATTTACAAGTATATTAAATAAGCCAATTGTGGATAAGCCAATGTCACCATGCTTTAGTATACAGAGCACCTAACATTATCACTGGTCAGCAGTGGTAAACTCTCCTTGTGGACCCATTAGCAAATCTAGAAAACTGGTAATAGAAATAGAAAGTCTGATGAAATCTCAATGATAGCTGGAAACCAAGCCTGGGCCCTCCAGACAAGAGTTGCCACCACCTGTGTCTCTTGACAACACTTCACATGAACCTGTATTCTTAAATCATAGCAAAGGAAGGGAACGTGTAAAGAACTTGGGGCCAGATGTAGCAAACGTTTGCGAGTCGCAACTGGGTCGCAGCGCTATTTGCGACCTCTCAGAATGTGAAATGGGATGTACAAATCCCATTTTGGAGTACCAAATAGCGATGCGACCCATTACCGACTCGCAAAATTTGTGACCTGATTTTGCGACTCGCAATTAGGAAGTCGCAAATTGCGAGTCGCAAACCATATACAAAAGCCAGTCGCAAAAAGCCTGTTTTGCACACCCAGATTACCACTGATTCAGAACAGGTGGTAACCAGAACCAAAGTATAAAAGGAGACCCAGAAGGCATCTGGGTTACTCAAAATGGCTGCACTATATGTGATTGCATGGAGGAGGAGAGTCCAGGCTGCCCAGCAGAGGAGGAGGAGGCAGAGACAGGAGAGGATATACCGAACCAGGCAGACACTATTTCAACAAACTGAGGATGAGATTTATGATAAATACAGACTGAGCAGCGCTGTCATCCTAGAAATCATTGAACTGCTGAAACCTCAGCTAGAACGCCAGACAATGAGTGGCAGCGCCATCCCCACACATGTGCAAGTGCTATGCTCATTGCACCCCTTGGCCTCGGGTAGCTATCAGGGGGTGATTGCAGTGGCAGGTGGGGCATCCCAAAGTGCCCTCTCACGATTCTTCAGACGTTTCCTAGATGCCATACTCGCACAGATGTCCAGATATATATACCTTCCCAGGAATGAGGCAGAAATGAACAGCACCAAGTTGGACTTCTACATAATTGCCAACTTACCACATGTAATAGGGTGTGTGGACGGGACACATATACCAATTTGCCCACCAGCAAATCTGGAATATGTGTTGTGCAATAGGAAATGTACCCACTCACTAAACATCCAGGTGGTATGTGATGCCCATAATGTCATTACTGACATTGTGGCTAAATATCCAGGGAGTACACATGATGCATACATATTCAGGCACAGTGGGATACACCAACGCCTAGAACGTGGGGAGTTTGGAGAAGGATATTTATTAGGTACTGGCGAGTACACTCTGAAGCCTTACATACATGTTACTATGTAACCCTGTGATGCCCTGCTAAATTTGCCTCTTTTGTCAAACAGGTGACAGTGCATATGCCCTGAGACCATGGATACTCACCCCATACCTAAAACCTGGCAATCAGAATGAGAGGCGATTCAACATTGGACATTGGCGAACCAGAGCGGTATTGAGAGGACGTTCGGCTTGTTGAACTCATGATTCAGATGCCTGCACAAAAGTGGAGGAGCACTTCAGGATGCCCTAGAAACAGCATGCAAGATTGTTGCCGCCTGTGTCATCCTACACAACATTGCCAGGATGAAGAGCAAGAGCTACCACACCGACAGCCTGGGGATGTAAGCACTGTAATGGAGGGCAGACAGAGACGGAACCACATAGCAACCCACTACTTTGGCAGGTACGTAGCAACCATGACAACACTCACTAATGTAAGACACACATTTCCCAGTTGTGTAGTTCAACAAATTAACCCTTTTATTGCAGGACTATAATGTGGAAACAATAGTCAACTATACTACAGAATGCAAAACTAAAGTGTAGTCTGACACATTACGTGCATGTGCCCCTGTAACACCACATTTCAGTAGCTCAAAGCCTCCTGCGACTGCGGCCACCATGGCTCACTCCAGGTTGGTCCCCTGATCCCTGGCATGCACTGCTACTCCGCAACACAGATGCATCAGTGGCAGACACACTACTGACACTGCAGACACCCTCATTGTCCTGCGGGGTATCCCCAATGCCCCTTGCTGCCTGTCTGGTCTCCAGCAGGTCCACTGCATGGCTGATGCGGCCAAGTCCTCGAGCCACATCTCCTGCAAAATGGCCTAGTTCCACTTGCAGGCTGACAGTGCACCTTGACAGGCAGGTTGTAGTGGTAGTCAAGCACCCTATAGACACACCTAGCCTGTCTAAACAGGCAGCAGTGTTGTGCTCCCTGCGCCGTGCTTGTGCCCTGTCGGCCACCATTTCCCTGACCAAGTTGTCTATGGAGGTAATCATGTTACCCAAGTGAGCGTTCATTGTAGTGAACTGGTTGTCCACATTTGCAAGCCCATGCGTGAGAGTGTTCTG
The DNA here is from genome assembly GCF_031143425.1 of Pleurodeles waltl. Classification (NCBI taxonomy): domain Eukaryota; kingdom Metazoa; phylum Chordata; class Amphibia; order Caudata; family Salamandridae; genus Pleurodeles; species Pleurodeles waltl. Next base: position 722,782,700 of record NC_090443.1, read on the forward strand.
CAGTCTTGAAAGGTTACGGTTCATTAACCGCATTTGTCTATTTTGCAGCCAGTGACTCTGCGGTAAGGATGCCTCCAGTCCCAACAATTCCTCATCGGTAACATCCTCCCTACGCACAGACTGCATTGTGCGTCGTCGTCTACGCACCGAGCCAGCTGATCCCCGTGGTTGACTCTCCCTAGGCATTGGCCCCGGTGTTACAATGGCTGCCTCTATACCCAGAGCAGGATCATCCATGTTCTCTTGTGCCGATTGGACGGGTGGTGTTGTCCTGCACTCCCCTGCGGTGTCTGTAGCAGCCTCCTCCTGTGTGTCAGTGCCTTGATCCTCTCCCTGCACAGTGGCGCTGATGGGTGGGTCCTTGTGGGAGACCTGTGGGACATAGGGGATACACTGTCAGTGTCTCACATATGTTTGATGCCTCAGAATAAACATTTACCTATATTTGGACTACTGTACTACATTGCCCATAATGCACTGTTCTACAGTATAGGTTGCAAAACTGGGAATGGAGCTAATCTGGAGGTGCATGCTGATGTGTACTGTGATTGTGTGCATGGTGCACAGGTTGGTGTAAATATGTTAATTTTGGTACTTACTTTTTGATGTTCCTGGTGCTGAACTGTCTAGGTCTACGATGCCCAGTACAGCTTCCGGCTCCAGAGTGGTCTCCACCATGGTTTCGATGGCTGTAGGGGTTGGTACAGTAGATGGCCCTCCTCCAGTGCCATGCATCTCCCTCATGTGCTCCGCCACCCTTTCCTTGGTCCTGAAGCGAAGGTCATACAACCTTTTGCGGACCTCATCCAGGGTGCGGTGGCTGACACCAATGGCATTTATTTTGTTGAGGATGTCCTGCCAGATCTTCTTTTTTTGGCTGTCAGGGACACTCATTGCTGCCTTGCCAAATAATTCCTCATGGTGCAGGCAGCACTCCTCAGTGAGCACCTCCAACTCCTTCTCAGAAAACTTAAGTTTTCATTTTCTGCCTCCACTGGGTGTCTCCTTGTCCTGTGTAGCCATTGTTGCTGCAGCTCCTCTCACATGGGTGTGACTCTGCAGTTTGTGCTGGGTGGGCTCCTCCCTGTTCCATGGGGTTACTTCCTGGTTCTGATGTTATCACTCAGAACCAGGAAGTGTTTTTTTCAAAAGTTGAATTTGCACCTGCATGCAATATGCGAGTCAGTCGCAATTTGCGACACCAGACCACACCCTTGTGCAATTTGCGACCTCGCAAATTGCGGGTTCGCAAATTGCGGTGTGACTCCGCACCGAATCGCTATTTGGTATAGCGAGTTTTCCTGGCATATCGTTTTGCGAGTCGGAAATAATGATTCACATGGAGTCGCTATTTCTGAGTCGCTATTTTTAGCGTTCCTACTTCTGGCCCTTGGTATCTTCAATCCTGTAAGAAAGGGTTTACTCCACAAGGCCCTGGGTCAATTGAAATTCTCTGTAACTGGGATGCCTGGTCTAACATATATGATAAACCCTTGTCGAACAATTCTGTCATAAAATTCACCACCTGCACTGTAACAGGTAAAACTGGATCAATATCCCATTATAAAGATCAACAAACCAATTTACGTCACTCCAATCTGCATGCCTTCCTAATTTCAAGTGCCCATGATTTTGATATAAGCCTGAAAAACAATGCTGAAAGGGCAAGCGCCTCCAATTGTCACCTAAATACTCCGTACCGTCAAAACTAGGTAACCCTAAACCACCAGAACATGGAACTCTCCTTGTGGATCCATTAGCAAATCTAGAAAACTGGTAACAGAAATGAAAAGTCTGATGAAATCTCCATGATAGCTGGAAACCAAGCCTGGGCCCTCCAGACAAGAGTTGCCACCACCAGTGTCTCTTGACAATACTTCACATGAACCTGTATTCTTGAATCATAGCAAAGGAAGGGAAGGTGTAAAGAACTTGGTCTTTTCAATCCTGTAAGAAAGGGTTAACTCCATAAGGCCCTGTGTCAATTGAAATTCTCTGTAACTGGTCTGCCTGGTCTAACATATATGATAAACCCTTGTCAAACAATTCTGTCATAAAATTCACCACCTGCACTGTAACAGATAAAACTGGATCAATATCCCATTATACAGATCAACAAACCAATTTACGTCGCGCCAATCTGCATGCCTTCCTAATTTCAGGTACCCATGATTCTGATATAAGCCTGAAAAACACTGCTGAAAGGCCAAGCACCTCCAATTGTCACCTAAATACTCCATACCATCAAAACTAGGTAACCCCAAACCACTAGAACATCGAACTCTCCTTGTGGATCCATTAGCAAATCTAGAAAACTGGTAACAGAAACGAAAAGTCTGATGAAATCTCCATGATAGCTGGAAACCAAGCCTGGGCCCTCCAGACAAGAGTTGCCACCACCAGTGTCTCTTGACAACACTTCACATGAACCTCTATTCTTGAATCGTAACAAAGGAAGGGAAGGTGTAAAGAACTTGGGGCCAGATATAGGTAGTTCCGATTTTGCGAATCAGAAATTGCGAGTCGGTGCGACTCGCAATTTCCGATTCGCATAATCGGATGCAGAACGGTGTCTCAGACACCGTCTGCGAAACGCTATGGGGTCGCAAAGACCCACCTCATTAATATTAATGAGGTGGGTCGCATTTTGCAACCCCATAGTGAGTCCCTGCACTCACAGGGGTGGTGGCCTGCTGAAGACAGCAGACCTCCATGCCTGTGACTGCTTTTTAAATAAAGCTGTTTTTTATTTTATTTTGCAGCCTGTTTTCCTTAAAGGAAAACGAGTTGCAAAATAAAAAAAATACCAAAACCATTTGGTTTCGTTTTTTCAGAGTAGGCAGTGGTCCATTGGACCACTGCCTGCTCTGAAAAAACATTTTGGGCAACATTCACAAAGGGGAAGGGGTCCCATGGGGACCCCTTCCCTTTTGCGAATGGGTTACCAGCAGTGTGACACTGGTGGTAACTGCGAATTGCTTTGCGACCGCATTCGTGGTCACAAAGCAATTTAGCATAGCTATGCGAGTCGCAAATAGGAAGGGGACACCCCTTCCTATTTGCGACTTGCATTCACAATTTGCGAGTCGGTACCGACTCGCAAATTGTGAATGTGCATCGCTATGGGCAATTTGCATGGCGCAAACTGCGATTTTCGCAGTTTGCACCATGCAAAATGCTTGCTACATCTGGCCCTTGGTCTCTTTAATCCTATAAGAAAGGGTTTACTCAACAAGGCCCTAGGTCAATTGAAATTCTCTGTAACTGGGATGCCTGGTCTAACATATATGATAAACCCTTATCCAACACTTCTGCCATAAAATTCACCACCTGCACTGTAACCGGTAAAACTGAATCAATATCCCATTATATAGATCAACAAACCAATTTACAACATGCCAATCTACATGCCTTCCTAGTTCCAGGTGCCATAATTCTGATATAAGCCTGAAAACCACTGCTAAAAGGCCAAAAGCCTCCCACTGCCACCTAAAATCCTCCATACCGTCAAAACTAGGTAACCCTAAATCACTAGAACATGGAACTCTCCTTGTGAACCCATTAGCAAATCTAGAAAACTGGTAACAGAAATGGAAAGTTTGTTGAAATCTCCATGATAGCCGGAAACCAAGCCTGGGCCCTCCAGACAAGAGTTGCCACCACCAGTGTCTCTTGACAACACTTCACATGAACCTGTACTCTTGAATCATAGCAAAGGAAGGACCACTGGACCACTGCCTACTCTGAAAAAACCAAAACCAAATGGTTTCGGTTTATTTTTCAATTTGCAACTCGTTTTCCCTTAACCCCTTTGCTGCCAGGCCTTTTCCCCCTCCTGTGCCAGGCCTTTTTTTGCCTATTTGGGGCAGTTCGCGCTTAGGCCCTCATAACTTTTTGTCCACATAAGCTAACCAAGCCAAATTTGCGTCCTTTTTTTCCAACATCCTAGGGATTCTAGAGGTACCCAGACTTTGTGGGTTCCACTGAAGGAGGCCAAGAAATCGGCCAAAATACAGGGAAAATTTCGTTTTTTTCAAAAAAAATTGAAAAAGTGACTGCAGAAGAAGGCTTGTGGTTTTTCCCCTGAAAATGGTATCAACAAAGGGTTTGCGGTGCTCAACTCAGCAGCTTCCCAGCTTTCAGGAACAGGCAGACTTGAATCAGAAAACCCAATTTTTCAACACGATTTTGGCATTTTACTGGGACATACCCCATTTTTGCAATTTTTTCTGCTTTCAGCCTCCTTCCAGTCAGTGACGGAAATGGGCATGAAACCAATGCTGGCTCCCAGAAACCTAAACTTTTCTGAAAAGTAGACAAAATTCTGAATTCAGCAAGGGGTCATTTGTGTAGATCCTACAAGGGTTTCCTACAGAAAATAACAACTGAAAAAGAAAAATATTGAAATTGAGGTAAAAAAAACATAAATGTTTCTCTACGTTTTACTCTGTAACTTTTCCCGCAATGTCAGATTATCGAAAGCAATATACCGTTACGTCTGCTGGACTCCTCTGGTTGCGGGGATATATAGGGCTTGTAGGTTCATCAAGAACCCAAGGAACCCAGAGCCAATAAATGAGCTGCACCCTGCAGAGCGTTTTCATTCTATACCGGGTATACAGCAATTCATTTGCTGAAATATAAAGAGTAAAAAATTGCTATCAAGAAAACCTTTGTATTTCCAAAAAAGGGCACAAGATAAGGTGTTGAGGAGCAGTGGTTATTTGCACATCTCTGAATTCCGGGGTGACCATACTAGCATGTGAATTACAGGGCATTTCTCAAATAGATGTCTTTTTTACACACTCTCCTATATTTGGAAGGAAAAAATGTAGAGAAAGACAAGGGGCAATAACACTTGTTTTGCTAATCTATGTTCCCCCAAGTCTCCCGATAAAAATGATACCTCACTTGTGTGGGTAGGCCTAGAGCCCGCGACAGGAAACGCCCCAAAGCGCAACGTGGACACATCCAAATTTTTGGAAGAAAACAGAGGTGTTTTTTGCGAAGTGCCTACCTGTAGATTTTGGCCTCTAGCTCAGCCGGCACCTAGGGAAACCTACCAAACCTGTGCATTTCTGAAAACTAGAGACCTGGGGGAATCCAAGATGGGGTGACTTGCGGGGCTCGGACCAGGTTCTGTTACCCAGAATCCTTTGCAAACCTCAAAATTTGGCTAAAAAAACACATGTTCCTCACATTTCTGTGGCAGAAAGTTCTGGAATCTGAGAGGAGCCACAGATTTCCTTCCACCCAGCGTTCCCCCAAGTCTCCCGATAAAAATGATACCTCACTTGTGTGGGTAGGCCTAGCGCCCGCGACAGGAAACGCCCCAAAGCGCAACGTGGACATATCCAAATTTTTGGAAGAAAACAGAGGTGTTTTTTGCGAAGTGCCTACCTGTAGATTTTGGCCTCTAGCTCAGCCGGCACCTAGGGAAACGTACCAAACCTGTGCATTTCTGAAAACTAGAGACCTAAGGGAATCCAAGGAGGGTTGACTTGTGGGGCTCGGACCAGGTTCTGTTACCCAGAATCCTTTGCAAACCTCAAATTTGGCTAAAAAAACACATGTTCCTCACATTTCTGTGGCAGAAAGTTCTGGAATCTGAGAGGAGCCACAAATTTCCTTCCACCCCGCGTTCCCCCAAGTCTCCCGATAAAAATGATACCTCACTTGTGTGGGTAGGCCTAGCGCCCGCGACAGGAAACGCCCCAAAGCGCAACGTGGACACATCCAAATTTTTTAAAGAATACAGAGGTGTTTTTTGCAAAGTGCCTACCTGTAGATTTTGGCCTCTAGCTCAGCCGGCACCTAGGGAAACCTACCAAACCTGTGCATTTCTGAAAACTAGAGACCTAGGGAAATCCAAGATGGGGTGACTTGCGGGGCTCGGACCAAGTTCTGTTACCCAGAATCCTTTGCAAACCTCAAAATTTGGCTAAAAAAACACATGTTCCTCACATTTCTGTGGCAGAAAGTTCTGGAATCTGAGAGGAGCCACAAATTTCCTTCCACCCAGCGTTCCCCCAAGTCTCCCGATAAAAATGATACCTCACTTGTGTGGGTAGGCCTAGCGCCCGCGACAGGAAACGCCCCAAAGCACAACGTGGACACATCCAAATTTTGGGAAGAAAACAGAGGTGTTTTTTGCGAAGTGCCTACCTGTAGATTTTGGCCTCTAGCTCAGCCGGCACCTAGGGAAACCTACCAAACCTGTGCATTTCTGAAAACTAGAGACCTAAGGGAATCCAAGGAGGGGTGACTTGTGGGGCTCGGACCAGGTTCTGTTACCCAGAATCCTTTGCAAACCTCAAATTTGGCAAAAAAAACACATGTTCCTCACATTTCTGTGGCAGAAAGTTCTGGAATCTGAGAGGAGCCACAAATTTCCTTCCATCCAGCGTTCCCCCAAGTCTCCCGATAAAAATGATACCTCACTTGTGTGGGTAGGCCTAGCGCCCGCGACAGGAAACGCCACAAAGCGCAACGTGGACACATCCACATTTTATAAAGAAAACTGAGGTGTTTTTTGCAAAGTGCCTACCTGTAGATTTTGGCCTCTAGCTCAGCCGGCACCTAGGGAAACCTACCAAACCTGTGCATTTCTGAAAACTAGAGACCTAGGGAAATCCAAGATGGGGTGACTTGCGGGGCTCGGACCAAGTTCTGTTACCCAGAATCCTTTGCAAACCTCAAAATTTGGCTAAAAAAACACATGTTCCTCACATTTCTGTGGCAGAAAGTTCTGGAATCTGAGAGGAGCCACAAATTTCCTTCCACCCAGCGTTCCCCCAAGTCTCCCGATAAAAATGATACCTCACTTGTGTGGGTAGGCCTAGCGCCCGCGACAGGAAACGCCCCAAAGCACAACGTGGACACATCCAAATTTTGGGAAGAAAACAGAGGTGTTTTTTGCGAAGTGCCTACCTGTAGATTTTGGCCTCTAGCTCAGCCGGCACCTAGGGAAACCTACCAAACCTGTGCATTTCTGAAAACTAGAGACCTAAGGGAATCCAAGGAGGGGTGACTTGTGGGGCTCGGACCAGGTTCTGTTACCCAGAATCCTTTGCAAACCTCAAATTTGGCAAAAAAAACACATGTTCCTCACATTTCTGTGGCAGAGAGTTCTGGAATCTGAGAGGAGCCACAAATTTCCTTCCATCCAGCGTTCCCCCAAGTCTCCCGATAAAAATGATACCTCACTTGTGTGGGTAGGCCTAGCGCCCGCGACAGGAAACGCCCCAAAGTGCAACGTGGACACATCCACATTTTTTAAAGAAAACAGAGGTGTTTTTTGCAAAGTGCCTACCTGTAGATTTTGGCCTCTAGCTCAGCCGGCACCTAGGGAAACCTACCAAACCTGTGCATTTCTGAAAACTAGAGACCTAAGGGAATCCAAGGAGGGGTGACTTGCAGGGCAGAAACCAGGTTCTGTTACCCAGAATCCTTTGCAAACCTCAAAATTTGGCTAAAAAAACACATGTTCCTCACATTTCTGTGGCAGAAAGTTCTGGAATCTGAGAGGAGCCACAAATTTCCTTCCACCCCGCGTTCCCCAAGTCTCCCGATAAAAATGATACCTCACTTGTGTGGGTAGGCCTAGCGCCCGCAACAGGAAACGCCCCAAAGCGCAACGTGGACACATCCAAATTTTTGAAAGAAAACAGTGCCTACCTGTGGATTTTGGCCTGTAGCTCAGCCGGCACCTAAGGAAACCTACCAACCCTGTGCATTTTTGAAAACTAGAGACCTACGGGAATCCAAGATGGGGTGACTTGTGGGGCTCGGACCAGGTTCTGTTACCCAGAATCGTTTGCAATGTTCCTTACATTTCTATGGCAGAAAGTTCTGGAATCTGAGAGGAGCCACAAATTTCCTTCCACCCAGCGTTCCCCTAAGTCTCTCGATAAAAATGGTACCTCACTTCTGTGGGTAGGCCTAGCGCCCACGAAAGGAAATGGCCCAAAACACAACGTGGACACAACATATTTTTTCACAGAAAACAGAGGTGTTTTTTGCAAAGTGCCTACCTGTGTAGTTTGGCCTCTAGGTCAGCCAGCCCGGGGGGGGGGGGCAGAAATGCCCTAAAATAAATTTGACCCCCCCCAACCCCCCTGTCCGGGGGTCGACGGGGTCGCTCCCCCTGCGTGACATTGGCACCAAAAAACAAATCCCCGGTGCCTAGTGGTTTCTGCCCCCTTGGGGGCAGATTGACCTAAAATCAGCCAATCTGCCCCCAGGGGGCAGAAATGGCCTAAATACAATTTGCCCCCCAGGGGAGCGACCCTTGCCTGATGGGTCGCTCCCCATTTCTAAAAAACAAACAAACAAAAAAAAAACACAAAAAAAATATTTCCCCTGGCGCCTAGAGGTTTCTGCATCTGCCCCCAGGGGGGGCAGAAATGGCCTAAAATAAATTTGCCCCCCCAACCCCCATCCCCCCCCCAGGAGCGACCCTTGCCTATGGGGTCGCTCCCCCTGCGTGACATTGGCGCCAAAAAACAAATCCCAGGTGCCTAGTGGTTTCTGCCTCCTGGGGGGCAGATTGACCTAAAATCGGCCAATCTGCCCCCAAGGGGGGCAGAAATGGCCTAAATACAATTTGCCCCCCAGGGCAGCGACCCTTGCCTGATGGGTCGCTACCCATCTCTAAAAAAACAAACAAACAACAAAAAAAAAACACAAAAAAAAAATTTGCCCTGGCGCCTAGAGGGTTCTGCCCCCCCCCTGGGGGCAGAAATGGCCTAAAATAAATTTGACCCCCCAACCCCCCCCACCCCCGGGAGCGACCCTTGCCTACGGGGTCGCTCCCCCTGCGTGACATTGGCGCCAAAAAACAAATCCCAGGTGCCTAGTGGTTTCTGCCTCCTGGGGGGCAGATTGACCTAAAATCGGCCAATCTGCCCCCAAGGGGGGCAGAAATGGCCTAAATACAATTTGCCCCCCAGGGGAGCGACCCTTGCCTGATGGGTCGCTCCCCATCTCTAAAAAAACACACAAACAAAAAAAAAACACAAAAAAAATTTTTTCCCTGGCGCCTAGAGTGGGGCAGAAATGGCCTAAAATAAATTTGCCCCCCAACCCCCACCCCCCCCGGGAGCGACCCTTGCCTACGGGGTCGCTCCCCCTGCGTGACATTGGCGCCAAAAAACAAATCCCATGTGCCTAGTGGTTTCTGCCCCCTTGGGGGCAGATTGACCTAAAATCGGCCAATCTGCCCCCAAGGGGGGCAGAAATGGCCGAAATACAATTTGCCCCCCAGGGCAGCGACCCTTGCCTGATGGGTCGCTACCCATCTCTAAAAAAACAAACAAACAACAAAAAAAAAACACCCAAAAAAAATTTGCCCTGGTGCCTAGAGGGTTCTGCCCCCCCCTGGGGGCAGAAATGGCCTAAAATAAATTTGACCCCCCAACCCCCCCCACCCCCGGGAGCGACCCTTGCCTACGGGGTCGCTCCCCCTGCGTGACATTGGCGCCAAAAAACAAATCCCAGGTGCCTAGTGGTTTCTGCCCCCTTGGGGGCAGATTGACCTAAAATCGGCCAATCTGCCCCCAAGGGGGGCAGAAATGGTCTAAATACAATTTGCCCCCCAGGGGAGCGACCCTTGCCTGATGGGTCGCTCCCCATCTCTAAAAAAAAAAACAAAAAACACAAAAAAAAAAATTGCCCTGGCGCCTAACACAAAAAAAAAAATTGCCCTGGCGCCTAGAGGTTTCTGCCCCCCCTGGGGGCAGATTGGCCTAATAATAGGCCGAACTGCCCACAGGGGGGGCAGAAAAGGCCTTTCCGAAAACATGCCCCCCCTGGGAGCGACCCTTGCCCAAGGGGTCGCTCCCTTTTGTCAGTATCAGTAAAAAAAAAAAAAATCCCTGGTGTCTAGTGGGGTTTCAAAAGCCGGATTGCAAGCAATCAGGCTTTTGAAACCCTCGGAGAGACTTCAAAGGGAAGGAAATACATTTCCTTCCCTTTGAAGCCCCTCCGGGCCTCCCCCACGTGATTGAAAGAGAAATGCTTAGCATTTCTCTTTCAATCGCGCTGGAAGCTCTGCTTCCAGCGCAATGGGGGAGGCCCCTGTGACTAATTAGCGCGCGCTCGCGCGCTGACGTCACAGGGGGTGGGGGGGTCGGGGTGGAAAGGGAAGGTCTTCCCCTTCCATCCCCGGCTTGGGGGGGGAGGGGGTGCACGGGGCGGCACGCTAGCGCTCCCCCAAGTTCCCCTGTGCCATGGACGAGATGATCTCGTCCAAGGCACAGGGGAACTGTAGCCTTGGACGAGATCATCTTGTCCAAGGCACAGAACAGTTTAAGGAAAACGTGCTGCAAAATGAAAAAACAAACTGCTTTATTGACAAAACAGTCACAGCAGGCCTCCATCCCTGTGAGTGCAGGGACTCGCTATGGGGTCGCAAACTGCGACCCACCTCATGAATATTGATGAGGTGGGTCTTTGCGACCCTATAGCAAGTCGCAGAAGGTGTCTGAGACACCTTTCTGCATACAATTTTGCGAGTTGCAAATTGCGAGTCGGTCTGACTCGCAATTTGCAACTCGCAAAATTTGAGTTTACTACATCTGGCCCTTGGTTTCTTCAATCCTGTAAGAAAGGGTTTACTCCACAAGGCCCTGGGTCAATTGAAATTCTCTGTAACTGGATACTCAGTCTGTTTACGCATAGATCAGCCCTAAAGAGTCCACACTTTTTCAGCATCTACAAGAAGAACTCTCTGCAGTCTCAATAGCTGAAATGGTAAAACGCCAGTCTGGCACACTATTACTCAATCATCAAATATGTTCTGCAACCACAGAAATATCTTTGCTCAAACAATATTGCCAAAAAATATTGGCCGCACTCAACACAACTTTCAATTGGCCTCTACCCCCCAAAATATTGGCCACATCCACCAAAACTTTCAATTGTTATTCACCCAGCTTGTTCACATGTTGGACTGCAGAAATGTTGTCCTTCCGTAACATCAGACAACATTTCACTTTTTCTTTGGTGAAATAATACATCGCAAACAAACCTACCAACAACTCTAAAAAGCTGATGTACAATTTTCTCTCCTGGGCAGTACACCATCTGCCTGCTTCTAACTGACCACATCTTGCTCCCCACCCTTCCAAAATTGCCCTGCCATTCCAGGGATCTGCATTCCTCAACCACAGAAGTAGGTACCTTCATTCATGAATCAACTGAATCTGTTCCAAATGTTTAATTTCTCTCCTCAGATGATCTCTATTCAACCTCTGAAAAGCCTGATAATTCAGTGAGTCTGCGAAAGTCGCTTGTATCATTGCTGAAAGTAAACCAGTTATCCTTGCCACCAATATCAAATACACCTTGCTTAACATTAAGGTTCTGCGATTCTCCGTAAGCAACTCTTTAACTTCTCACCCGATAATTTTAACTCCGCATACTCTATATGGATCATGAATGCCAAAAACAGAGTCACCTGGCTTGGGATAAAGCAATATTCTTTTCCTATTTACCATAGAGGCACTCTTGAAAGGTCCATGCCAGAGTCATCAGATAATCCAATATCTCTTTGTCCTGAACCATAATCAGAATATTGCCCATATAAATAATTAACCTCACTCCTCTTGCACATAGCCATACCATCGCAGGCCTCTAAAACCTTGGTGAAACACCAAGGAGCTATAGACAACCCAAGTGGGAGACAAGTGAACTTTCACAACTGTCCTCCAAAACCAAACTGAAGCAGATCCTGATGCAGTTGCCAGAAAGTCAATAAGCACATTTTAAATTCAATCTTGTCAATCAGTCCATTTTCTGTAACATGTCATTCAATGTGTATATCCTCTGCATTTTGAAAAGAATGCTACACTACCCAATCATTTAAATCTTTGAGATATATAACAGGACAAATTCCTTTGTCTTTCTCCACCATAAATACATTGCTCACCAATACGTCTGCTCCATCCAACACTTCTACACTCTCACCATTCTCCAACAATTCCTTCACCTCCATATTTAACAGCTGCCTATCCTCTCCACTGAATGCCGTTTCCCTTGGACATCTTTCTTGCTCTGGATGACCTATAAACTTTTTCCTGAACCTCATGAAATGCTCCAAAATCGAGAGACCCTGAGTAATTTTCCTGTCATTTGAAGTAAAATGGGTGAAATTTAAAGTAAGTATATGCCCTCATTACAGCCCTGGCAGTCGGTGGAAAAGCGGCGCTAATACCGCCAACAGGCCAGTGGTAAAAAGAATGGGATCACAACCACAGCGGAAACCGCCAACACAGACACTCCGACCACCACGACAACCGCCGATAGCAACAAACACCGCGGCTGTAACCGCCAACAGACAGACGGAAGACAATGTACCGCCCACCCCATTACAACCTGTCAATCTGCCAGGTTTTCCGGGGCGGTACCAACGCCATCAAAAGCACGGCGGAAACAGTGTTTGGAATGTAAACCACTCACCTCTCGACACTCAACGAAGAACCAGGACGCCATGGAGCCCGAGTTACAGGTCCTGCCCATGCTGGTCTACCTCCTCATCTACCAGGAATACCAAAGGTGGCGGCGATGACCATGGTGAGTACTGCACCTAGTACACAGGGGAGGGGGGAGGAAAAAGAGAGTGATTCACACACGCAACACCCCTACCCTCACCCACAACACCACACACACAAACACATGCAACAACATTACATTTACACCCCGCAGCCCCCTGGAAGAACGCAAGGACAAAAGGAATAGAGTCCAATCAGCGCTCTATTAGAAATAGGCAGATATACGTAACAAATATAAAAACAGTATTTACAAAGATTTACAATATGTACATAAGGCTGTACATTGTCCTTTCCAAATGTCCGTGGGCCACTGGGCCAAAATTCATGGGCCAAGCCCACACTTGACTCCTGCCACAATATGGAGAGAACACTGCAGGGGCATCAGGTCATGAACACACAGGCCCCTCAGGGCGATGGGGAAGGGGGAGGCACCTCAGCCGGAAGATGGTACTAAGCCACTGCTCCTGGAGGGGGCTCCATGCCCACAGTGATGTCCTGGGGAGTGCAAAGCCACAGTCTCTCAAGTGGATGGTCTGCCCACTGCTTGGTCCTGGGGAGTGCAAAGCCATTCTCTAAAGTGGGTGGTCTGTCCACTGATTGGTCCTGGGGACTGGAAGGCCACAGTCTCTCTAGTAGATGGATTCTCCACTGGTTCTGGAGGGGGCTTTGTGCCCAGTGTGCTTCATCCTGCCAAGGAAAGGGTGAGTGGATGCATATCTCCACTGGTTCAGGTGGGGGCTTTGTACCCGGTGTGCTTCATCCTGCCAAGGAAAGGGTTAGTGGATGCATATCTCCACTGGTTCTGGAGGGCGCCTTGTGCCCAGTGATGCAGCACTTGGGGTGTGGCAATTCACATTCCCTCACCTGGGTGTCTGAGGCACGAGATTTGCAGTGACCAGGTTGCATGATAGTCCATGGAGGCAGGGGTAGACTCCATCCTGCGGCGCCTAAGGCTGGAAACTGGTGGTAGTGCCAGTGCTGGTGAGGGTGCTGCCAGTGGTGATGGTAGGCTCCAGCCCGTCTCCTGCAGCCTTGGACGGCTGCCCACTGGGGCTGCTGCTGCTGGTAGTGGTCCTAATGTCAGCGGTGCAGGTGGTGGTGCTTGCGGCAGTGCTGCTGGCCGTGGTGCAGGTGCCGGTGCTGCCAGTGGTGGAGAGAGGCTCCAGCCCTTCTCCTGCAGCCTTGGACGGCTGCCCACTGGGGATGCTGCCGCTGACAGTAGTGGTGCCAGCGGCGGTGCAGGTGGCGGTGCTTGCAGCGGTGCGTGTGGCAGGGATGCTGGTGGTGCTGCTCATGGTGCTGGCAGTTCTGCTGGTGGGCACCAGGCCCTCATCTGCAGCCTACGACAGCTGAAGTGCCTTGCCTTGGGTTTTCTGCCCCTTCCTCACCTTGGCAGATGCTGTTGTGACCCTGGCTCTGGCAGCTGGAGTCTTGGAGGAGGCCTTGCTGGCTGGGTCGTGCCCCTTGCCCTTGCTGCATACTGTCCCCTTCTTCACCTTGGCAGGTGGCGGAATGGTTTGGTCCTTTGCACGGGTTGGTGGCACACTGACTGGCCTGACGGGTGCCCCCTTTGAGCCTCTGGGAGTTGCAGGTACCACAGTGGACGCCGACTTGGTGACTGAGGTACTGGCCTGGGTTCTGGACACCCTGGCCCAGGGGGAAGGATGGGGGGGGGTAGGGAACAGGTCAATATTTGCCAGGAAAAGCTTTTTAGATACACTGGGGTGGGAAGAGGGAGAGGGTTTGGGAGTGGAGGAAGAGGGAGTGGTTGTAGGAGGTGTCTGTCTGCTGAGTTTGGGTGAAGGTGCATGGGCTGGATGCTGTTGTGAGGTGGATGGCTGTTGGGTGGGTGGGTGCTTGCGCTTGTGTACTTTGGGAGGAGGGGTCACAGACACACTGGGAGAGGACACAGGGGACGTGTGCATGGATGTGGGTGTGATGACTTCCAGTGAGGGGTGAGTAGTGATGGGCGTGCTGGTGATGGAGGTAGTGGATGAGGATGTGGTGCATGCAGGTGTGATTGGAGATGCTACTTGGAGGGAGCTGGACGACGAGGAGGAGGGGGACACAGTGGAGGCAGTGGATGTTGGTGTGTCTGCATGGGGATGGTGCTTGTGTGAGGATGTGTGGTGCTTGTGTTTGCTTGAGCCACTTCTGGGTGTTGATTTGGGTGAATGCTGCTCTGATGGTGTGCTTGGGATACGCTTGGGTTGAGGGGATTGGGACTGGGTAGAGGAAGTTGGAGGGGGAGGCTAGAAACAGGGACAACGGCTGCCATCAGGGAGTTGACCAGAGCCTGAAATGCTCTCTGTTGGGCTGCCACACCAGAGTGAATGCCCTCCAGGTATGCATTTGTTTGTTGCAAATGCCTCTCAACACCATGGATGGCATTCAGTATGGTTGACCACCCAACAGTGAGGGATCTCAGGAGGTCAACAGCCTCCTCACTGAGGGCAGCAGGGCTGACTGGGGCAGGGCCTGAGGTGCCTGGGGCGATGGAGATGCCCACCCTCCTGGGTGAGTGGGCATGTGAAACACGCCGAGGGGCTGCTGGGAGGGCGGTGCTGGTGGAGGGGTGGCGGCTGTACTTGTTGTTGGGTGGGCACAGAGGTGTCCGCCACCACGAGGGAGCTTCCATCGGAGGAGGAGTTGCTGTCTGTGGTCTCCCCTCCTGTCCCCGTCGTGGTGCTCCCCTCGCCCTCTGTCCCACTGGTGCCCTCATCCTCGGTGGATTCAGCCTCCAGGCCCATGTGGGATGCAGCTCCCTCCGTCGCCGGTGCCTCTGCTCCTCCGCCAGATGATGCTAATGCACATAAGGACACAGTGACAAAACTAAAAGGGGGGGAAGAGACAGAGGATAAACTTGGTCAATGGCAGCAACACCACTACTGTTGGCGTACACAACACATAGGGAGCAGCCCTATGCACTAGGCCATGCCCAACCATTTACTAAGACAGTCACCAGCCCATGGGGTACAATGCCTAACGCCATCAGCTGCACACCAGAAACCCTCAGGACCCTGACCAGTAGTAGATGCCCACTAACACTACTGGGGTAGGAGTGCTTCTGAGCCTGACCAACAAGGGACCTACCCTGCCATTTTCGCCATGGTCTAGGGGCACCCATAGCCCACATCCCTCACCCAGGTACCTCCTAAGGCGCGCAAAGTCAGGTTTCAGAATCAGTACTCAACCCCTTGTGGCTGCTGTGATGCCTTCAAGCTCCCATCCAACTCCAGATAGGCCACCGCCAGGATGCGGAACATCAGGGGGGTCATCGTGCGACGGGCACCCCTTCCTCGTTGGAAGGCCAGTCCCAGTTGGGCCTCCACCTTCTTCTTTGCCCAGTGGTGCAGGTCCTCCCACCTCTTGCAGCAGTGGGTGCTCTGCCTGTCAAAGACCCCCAGGGTGTGCACCTCCTTAGCGATGGCACGCCAAATACCCTTTTTCTGGTGGGCGCTGACCTGCAGGGAAAAGTCAGCAGAAAAGGGAATTTGTCACCAGTTTGGACCGTCAGACTAATTGCCCACCAGATCCCTCCCATCCCCTGACGCACATACTTTGACCACCTCACATGCTGCACTCTGGCCAGAATGCCTCTGCCCCCCCCACATGTGGCTTACATACACAGCACTCCATACATTCATGGCCCACGCATCATGCTCACAGTGTACTCACCTGTTTGTCTGGAGGCCCATAGAGTAACGTGTACTGGGGTAGGACCCCATCCACCAGTTTCTCCAACTCCTCCGCTGTGAAGGCAGGGGCCCTTTCCCCGGACACATAAGTGTTAGAAATGGGGTCTTTGGTTGGCAGTCAGGTTACCCTCTGTCCAAGCAAGGACCCTCACTCTAGTCAGGGTAAGTCACAGACAATCCAAATTATCCTGTGCCCACCCTCTGGTAGCTTGGCACTGAGCAGTCAGGCTTAACTTAGAGCGCAATGAGTAAAGTATTTGTGCAATAAATCATACAATAACACAATAGAGCACCACAAAAATACACCACACAGTGTTTAGAAAAATATATAATATTTATCTGGATATTTGCAGGGCAAAACGATAAAAGATGCAATAAGAAATTGTAGAGATATCCCTGAAAAGTAATAAGAAGTGTCTTAAGTCTTTAAAAAGCAAACAAAGGGGGTGATTATAACCTTGGCGGGCGGCGGAGGCCGTCCGCCAAAGTTCCCCCAACAGAATACCGCCACGCGGTCAGAAGACCGGCGAGGTTATTCTGTGTTTCCCGCTGGGCTGGCGGGCGACTGCCAGAAGGCCGCCCGCCAGCCCAGCGGGAAACCCCTTCCCACGAGGAAGCCGGCTCCGAATGGAGCCGGCGGAGTGGGAAGGGTGCGACGGGTGCAGTAGCACCCGTCGCGATTTTCAGTGTCTGCAATGCAGACACTGAAAATCTTTTAGGGGCCCTCTTACGGGGGCCCCTGCAGTGCCCATGCCATTGGCATGGGCACTACAGGGGCCCCCAGGGGCCCCAGGACACCCCTCACCACCATCCTGTTCCTGGCGGTCACGACCGCCAGGAACAGGATGGCGGTGAGGGGGTCGGAATCCCCATGGCGGCGCAGCAAGCTGCGCCGCCATGGAGGATTCCTCAGGGCAGCGGAAAACCGGCGGGAGACCGCCGGTTTTCCGTTTCTGACCGTGGCTGTACCGCCGCGGTCAGAATGCCCTTGGGAGCACCGCCAGCCTGTTGGCAGTGCTCCCGCGGTCCCCGGCCCTGGCGGTCAATGACCGCCAGGGTCGGAATGACCGCCAAAGTCTCTTTCAAGCACAAAGTACCTGGTTGGAGTGAAAAATTTCTGCAAAGGGCCGCAGAGGAGGAGATGCGTGGAAAATGGTGTGTGCGTTGGTTTCGCCCCTTCACACACAGACTTGCGTCGTTATTTTTCACGCGGTGAAGCCGTTGCGTCGATTTCCAGGGCGCGGACAGGTCTCCTCTGTGGGTCGCAGGGTTTTCAGATGTCCCGGGGTCTGTGCTTGGAATCCTGGGCTTGTTGTCCGGCTGCGCGTCATTCCGGTGGGCTGTGCGTGGAATTTTCTCCCTCACGGCAGGCGCTGCATCGATCTTTTCCTCGCGAAGTCGAGCGCCGTCTTTCCGGTCCGGCGTGCGGTGAATTTTTCACTGCGGAACAAGCTGTGCATAAAATTTTTCGCCGCAAAAGGAGTCCTGTTGCAAGAGAGAAGTCTTTTTGGTCCTGAGACTTCAGGGAACAGGAGGCAAGCTCTATCCCACCCCTTGGAGAGTACATCAGTAGCAAGGCAAGACAGCAGCAAGACAGCAGGGCAACAGCAAGGCAGCAGTCCTTTGTAGAAAGCAGTCAGGTGAGTCCTTTAGGCAGCCAAGCAGTTCTTCTTGTCAGGGTGCAGGTTCTGGTTCAGGTTTCTTCTCCAGGAAGCTTCTGAGGTGGTAAGGCAGAGGCCCTGTTTTATACCCAAATGTGCCTTTGAAGTGGGGGAGACTTCAAAGATTGGCTTAGAAGTGCACCAGGTCCCCTTTTAGTTCAATCCTGTCTGCCAGGGTCCCAGTAGGGGGTGTGGCAGTCCTTTGTGTCAGAGCAGGCCCTGCCCCCTCCCAGCCCAGGAAGACCCATTCAAAATGCAGATGTATGCAAGTGAGGCTGAGTACCCTGTGTTTTGGGTGTGTCTGAGCGAATGCACAAGGAGCTGTCAACAAAACCCGGCCAGACGTGGATTGTAAGGCACAGAAAGATTTAAGTGCAGAGAAATGCTCACTTTCTAAAAGTGGCATTTCTAAAATAGTAATATTAAATCCAACTTCACCAGTCAGCAGGATTGTGTAATGCCATTCTGGCCATGCTAAATAGGACCTTCCTACTCCTTTCAGCTCAGCAGCTACCACTTCAACAATGTATGAGGGCAGCCCCAATGTTAGCCTATGAAGGGAGCAGGCCTCACAGTAGTGTAAAAATGAATTTAGGAGTTTTACCCTACCAGGACATGTAAACTACACAGGTACATGTCCTGCCTTTTACTCACGCAGCACCCTGCTCTAGGGGTTACCTAGGGCACACATTAGGGGTGACTTATATGTAGAAAAAGGGGAGTTTTAGTCTTGGCAAGCACTTTTAAATGCCAAGTCAAAGTGACAGTGAAACTGCACACACAGGCCTTGCAATGGCAGGCCTGAGACAAGGTAAAGGGGCTACTAAAGTGGGTGGCACAACCAGTGCTGCAGGCCCACTAGTAGCATTTAATCTACAGGCCCTGGGCACATACAGTGCACATTACTAGGGACTTATAAGTAAATTAAATAGTCCAATTGGGTATGATCCAAAGTTACCATGTTTAAAGGGAGAGAGCATATGCACTTTAGCACTGGTTAGCAGTGGTAAAGTGCGCAGAGTCTAAAAGCCAGCAAAAACAGTGTCCAAAAAGTGGAGGGAGGCAGGCAAAAAGTTAGCGGTGACCACCCTAAGGCTGTCAGGTCTAACAATGAGCCATAGTCGGTTCCAGACCAGGTCACAGCAGCACTTGTAGTGTAGGTCCTCTCCTGTTGAAGGTCAGGTAGCAAGTGAGTGAATAGATAAAAAATGGCAGTGACGTCCGTGGCGGTGCGTACTGTCACCGCTGTTGTACATCGCCATTGGCTCCTGGAACCCATAGGGCCCAATGATAACCAATGCGATTTTGCACGGCGGTCATCGACCTCCTACCGCGATGTACCCTTTGGCATCTCTATTTTCAGATCTCTGTGCCCTACTCTGGCTCCTGCTATGTGCACTGCTGCCCACCAAAGGTCATCCCAAAGTATATTTCACTGTACATTTGAGTTGCAATGCTTTGATAATGTTGTACTAATACTCCAGATCGGTATTTGTTCCAAGGGTGTTTATTTAGGTGCTCATAACTAGAGGGGGATGTGCATTGGGCTGGGCTGCTGTTGGAGGAAAGTCCAGGGTAGAGTCCAGTCCCTTGGTATCACAGATGCATTGTCCAATGGGGCATAGGAATGGGAGTAATGGCAGATCAAGGTGGACAGGGTGACAGTGTGGGACAGAAGAGTGACAATCAGGAGAGAATTATTTCCTGGCGGGGGTCTTGGCAATGTTCTCTGTCTTCTGCCTGGATCGCAGGGACCATTTGTGGGTTGGTTCTTCTTCTGCAGGGGGTGGGGTGCTGGTGGCCTGTTGGTCCTGTGGCACGGCCTCCTGTCCACTAGTTCCATTGGAGGTGAGATGCTGTTCCTCGGCTTGGCTAGTGTCAGGGGCCTGTTGTTGTGCCACTGCCTCCCTCATGGTCTTGCCCATGTCAGCCAGCACCCCTGCAATTGTGACCAGGATGTTGTAGATTTTTTTTAGGTCACCCCTGGTCCCCAGGTACTGTCCTTCCTGCAGCCGCTGGGTCTCCTGAAACTTGGCCAGTATCTGGTCTATCGTCTCCTGGGAATGGTGGTATGCTCCCAGGATGTTGGAGAGTGCCTCGTGGAGAGTGGGTTCCCTGGGCCTGTCCTTCCCTTGTCACACAGTAGTCCTCCCAGCTTCCCTGTGGTCCTGTGCCTCTGTCCCCTGAACCGTGTGCACACTGCCACTGACCCAAGGTCCCTGATCGTCCTGTGTTTGTGGGGTTGCCTGGGATCCCTGTAGGGGTGGATACACTGCTGATTGACGTGTCCTGGGGACAGTGGCATGGGCCCGCTGGGTGGGTGCTGTGCTTGTGTTTCCTGAGGGGGGAGGCTATGTGGTGGGTTGGGACTGAGGTCCCGGATGGGCCAGGTCGGTCATCCTGATCCAGGCATGCAGAGCTGCTGTCGTCACTGTGGGCCTCTTCTGTGGGGGACTGGATGTAGCTGGCTCCTCCTCTCCGATGCCATTGAGTATGGGTCCTGTGAGGATGCAAATGCAGTGTTATCGTATCTGCATGTGTCATCTTGTGCATGGGTGTGTTTCCCTGTATGATTGTGATCTCCCTGTCAGCTTGGCCTTGTGTGAGTGGTGATATTGTGGGCTGGGTGAGTCTCTCTACTGGGCATGCTGTGGTGATGGGTTTCCATGCAGGTCTGTGTTGGGGGTCCATGCTTTGGTGTTGCATGCAGGGCTTGATATTGGGATGGGTGGGTTGTGATAGTGGGGTATATGTGAGGTGGTGGAGTGAAGGGGG
Source organism: Pleurodeles waltl (assembly GCF_031143425.1). Taxonomy (NCBI): domain Eukaryota; kingdom Metazoa; phylum Chordata; class Amphibia; order Caudata; family Salamandridae; genus Pleurodeles; species Pleurodeles waltl. Next base: position 722,803,385 of record NC_090443.1, read on the forward strand.
TGCAGGTAGGGGTAGGAGTTTGTGATGGCATGCAGGTAGGGTGGGTGGGATAAAGTAGTAAAGATTTGACTTACCAGAGTCCAGTCCTCCTGCTACTCCTGTGAGGCCCTCAGGATGCATGATCGCCAAGACTTGCTCCTCCCATGTTGTTAGTTGTGGGGGAGGAGGCGGGGGTCCACTGCCAGTCCTCTGTACTGCTACCTGGTGTCTTGCAACCACAAAACGCACCTTTCCCTGTAGGTCGTTCCACCTCTTCCTGATGTCATCCCTGGTTCTTGGGTGCTGTCCCATGGCATTGACCCTGTCCACCATTCTCCACCATAGCTCCATCTTCCTTGCAATGGACGTCTGCTGCACCTGTGATCCGAATAGCCGTGGCTCTACCTGGATGATTTCCTCCACCATGACCCTTAGCTCCTCCTCTGAAAACCTATAACCTTTTCCTGTGGTGCGAGTGATATGTGTGAGGATGTGTGGGGTGATGTGTGGGGTGATGTGTTGGGGTGTATGCTGTGATGTGCGTGGATGGTGTATGGGTGATGGTGTTCTGTGCCTCTGATTGAGTGGGTGCTCCTGGCTTGTGTCTCTCAGTGTTGGCAATCTTTTTTCTCATGAAGGGTTGTGGGTAATGTGGGTGTGTGTTTTATAGTGATGTGAGTGTGTGGGTGTGGTTGTGGTGTGTGCATGTGTGTCAGGTGTGTGTAGTTTGAATTGTCCAATCTGGAGGTGTTTTGTAAATGTGTGTGTATTTTGAGTGCTGCAGTGTGTACCGCCAATGGTTTACCGCGTTTGAAAGACCGCCGTGGTGATTCGTGGATCGTGATACTGTGAGCATATTCTTGTTGGCTTAACGGTGTGGGTTTGGCTATCACCAGTTTATCACTGACCTTTGGGCTAGCGGACTTGTGTGGGTTTCTGTATTGTGGCGGAATTCTCAGTGTGGGTCATCATACCCATGGCGGAATACCGCCACGGGCATGGTATGTTGGCGGCCATCAGCACGGAGGTAGGCGGCATTTACCACCACGGTTGTAATGAGGCCCATAATGTCTCAATCTAGACTCACCTGTTGCACTTCGTTGTCATCTCTCACTTCTGCCTTCTCTACCTCAAGCTCTCTGTCTCCAAGTGAAGAAACCTGAATGCATATTGAGGATGAAATGTCCAAAAGCACATTAAAGTCCAAAACTATGTGACTTTGCAGCTCAAATGGACCTTGCCCTCTGTTGGGTACCCAACTGCTTCTTTTCCTGGCCCTGGGAAAAACACAGTCATCAGAGGCCTTCTTAATATCTTTTTGTGACTTCTACATAAAATTGAAGGCCCCAAATGCTTAGCCATTTTCTTTATGAAGTCATCACCAAAAAATCATGCATGAACTGAGGGTCCTCCTTTCATGCTTGTCAGATCAATCAACTTTAGAAGAATGCTGTTCCTCTTTTGAATCAATCAAGTTCTTGGAGGCGCGCGCAAACTGCCAGCCGAGGAGCTCTGCGAATCATCGGATGCGTTTTGCAGGCTGGTGCCATTTTTCTTCAGCTTCATGACGTTTTGACCATTTGAACTTTTGTTGGATGTTTGGGTGAGCAGTTTTAGCCATTTGGATGCCATCTTGTTCACTGTTTTTGTGTTTTAAAATGCATTTTAATCTCCTCTTCATGGCGGCGGCCATCTTGACTTTCAACTGCTCATTGTTTTAAGGTGCTCACCTGAGTGGATTATGAATTTTTTGTGAGCAAGTTCCTATTTCCTTTGATTATTCTTTCTTCTTTTTGCTGTTCCATCAATACATATTTGGAGTTTTTCCTTTTTGAAGGCTTTTCATTTTTTATGGGTAAACTAAAGAAACTTAAATCTTTGTCACATCAATCTCCTTCTACCGATAAACTCTCACAGTTTTTAAAGCTGGATACTTTTGCTGCAGCGTCTTCTTCTACCTCGTCAAAGATGTCTTCGTCATCTTCTTCTCCGTCTCAGAGTATTTCTAAAACTCTTCATAAGAGGGTCAAACAGACCCACCTTCACCAGCAAAATCTCCTTCACCTATTTCACTTGAACTTGTGTTTGATGAAATATGCGCACTACGTCCTTTTATTGAAGAGGTTAACTCTCGGATGCAAAATCTAGCTAATAATTGGTCTCAAATTGAAATGAGAGTTTCTAATTTGGAACAAAGAGTCAGTGATGTGCAGGACGAAACAAATAAAATAAAAATTTTGGAAAAGGAAGTAGCAACATTGAAGTCACATATAGAGGATTTGAAAAACAGAAGTAGGCGAAACAATCTTCGCATTTATGGATTACCGGAAGGTCTTGAAGGAAGCGACCCGATTTCATTTTTTGCTTCATTCTTTCCACAGTTAGTGGATTTATCATCTTCTACAGTATTAAACATTCAGAGGGCACATCGTATAGGACATCATCCTCAGAACTCTCCCTTATCTCAGCCAAGAGGAGTGATTGTTTTTTTCTTGAATTTACTGATCTCTTGAAAGTCCTTAATGCAGCAAAATCCAAAAAACAACTTTCCTGGCAAGGAAGTAAGATCTTTATTTCACAAGATGTGTCCAAAGCTACAGCAAACAGAAGAAAGGACTTTTTGGATCTTCCACCACAGCTTCGTAATTTGGGAGCTCATTTTGGATTATTCCATCCTTGTTTGTTTAAAGTGACATATCAAAATAAGACAACTTCACATACATCTCCTGCAGCTCTTCGTGATTTTTTAGGATTATATTCTACAAATTCTATGGAAACAGCTGGTCCTTCTACACGTTGACTACATGACTTTCTTAATTTAGTCTGCCCATGTTAAATTTTATTGAGAGGCAGGTGATGGTTCTCCATTTGCAGTTTATATATTATATATATTGATGTTATTATATGTCTTTTTTTGTTAATCTATTTGTTTCTTTTTTACAGGTTCCTGGTGTTTTCTATATTATTCTTGCACGTATCATTTGTCTGTTGATGTGTTCCGTTTCCTTGCTGTGCCGTCTTCACTCTGTGCTGCCACGACCCCTATCCTATTGTTCATTCATATCAGGTATGTTTTTACAGTCACCTTTATTTGACATGTACTGTCTTTTCTTTTCCTCTTGAATATTTTCAATCTTTTTTCTTATTGTTTTCTCTTCACTTTATCTTTCCTTTGTTATTCTTGCTTTCCTATCCTTTATATGTTTCTTTAGTCATTTATTCTACAAGAACCTTTGTGTGCATATATGGTTATGTGACATGAAATTCAGAGTCATTTCCTGGAATGTCAAAAGAGTTATTAATCTGATAAAAAGACACAGAATTTTATCCCATTTAGCTGAATATACTCCAGACTTGGTCCCTTTACGAGAGACTCATTTGACTGATTCTGAAGCGATGAAACGTAAAAGAGGTTGGGTGGGTAATGTTTTTACTTCCCCTGCCGCCACAAAGAAAAATTGAGTAATTTTGCCTTGCCATAAAAATTATCAGTCAGTGTCCTTTCTCAGGATTCTGATTCAGATAACTCTTTGTGAAACTAATTATTAATGGGATTACATTGACTATTGGTAACATTTATGGTCCTAATCAATAAGACTATCTTTTGTGGCCTAGTGGTACTAAACAATGTATGCAATATAATGATGATCTTTTTTCTACTTGGAGGGGATTGTAATCAAATTATTGATCCTTTTACAGATAGACAATCCACAGTTAAATTTTCACCTCACAAAATGCATAAACAATTCAAGGCACTTCTATCACAATGTAATTTAGTTGATTCATGTAGAACATGTAATCCTAACAGCAGGGAAGTTTCTTTTTATTCTCCACCACATGCCTCCTTATCTAGACTTGATCATATTTTTATTTTAAAATCACTTTCCCAAAATCGTGTTAATTCTCACTTCTCACTTTAATTTACGAGAAATTATTCAAGCAAAATTGCAATTAAATAAAATATCTTTGGGAAATGCCTCTTCCTTTCTTCTACGCAGTAGTGCCCGCTACTATGGAGGTCGACATAGATCGGGAAAACTTCTTGCTAATTACCTAAAAGCCAGAAAACAATGCCACACAGTGAAGTCTATAAGTACTGATACTGGTAAATCTCTTTTTCAAGATGATGATATTTTAACCAAATTCGTCAAATATTATCAAACACTTTGGCCCTCATTACAAACTCGGTGGTCTTTTCAAAAGACCGCTGAGGCTGCGGGAGCCAGAATACCGCCAGTGCTGGCAGTATTTCTGGCTTCCTGTTACAACTTTGCTGCTGGGCCAGCAGACGGTAACAGTGTTACCGTCCACTGACCCAGTGGAAAAGTCACATCAACATTGCTGCCGGCTCGTAATAGAGCCAGCGGCAATGCTGATGTGCAGCGGCTGCAGTAGTACCAGTTGTGCATTTCACTGCGCAAAATTCGGGCAGTGAAATGCGCGATGGGGCTATGCCTGGGGGCCCCTGCACTGCCCATGCCAAGTGCATGGGCAGTGCAGGGGCACCCCATGTCCCCCTTACCGCCAGCCTTTCCATGGCGGTGTTTACTGCCGTGGTAAGGCTGGTGGTCGGGGACCCATAATCTCCAGGGCAGCAGTGCTTGCACCGCTGCTCTGGGGATTATGACTGCCAGGCAGAAGCCTGGCGGTAAAGTGGAGGGGCCGGCGGTATGGCAGTGGCTATTGCGCCACGGTCATAATAGCTGGTAGAAGACCACCAGCCTGTTGGCGGTGTTACCGCCAGCTTACCGCCGGCTGCCAGGGTCAAAATGAGGCCCTTTAAACTCCTGAGTCAATCCTGTGCTCCTTACAGATAGAAGAATATTTAAAGAAAATTCCACATCCCAATAAAAATGTATTTGATGTCTCTTCTCTTGAAGTAGATATTTCTTTGCCAAAATTTTTAAGGCCCTTCATTCTCTTAAAAAAGGTAAGACTTCTGGTCCGGGTGGTTTCACAATGGAATTTTTCATGCATTTTCCAGATATTCTACTTCCCAAACCTTTACTGCTTTTCCAGTTCTCAAAATCAGGGTATACAGGGGGAACATTTCAAGAAGCCACTATTTGTCTTATCCTAAAGGAGGGTAAGGATCACATTGTAAAAATTACAGGCCAATTTCTCTGCTTAATACAGATTATAAAATTTTTGCTAAATTCTTAGCCTTATGTCTTGACCGCTTTTGCATGCAATGATAGGTAAGCAACAAACTGGATTTGTCAAAGGTAGACTCGCTTCTGATAACTCTAGAATATTCTTTAATGTACTTAGTAAAGCACCCACTCTTTCATACTCCTTAGCAGCCATTTCCATAGACGCTGAGAAAGCGTTTGATCTAAAAGATTGGTCTTTTTTTATTAAAAGCCTTAGCTTGGCATGGCTTAGATCCCCATTTCATTTTGTTTATTTCTTTGCTTTATCATTGTCCAATGGCATCGGTTTTGGGTAACGGAAAAGTGTCTCGATATTTTTCATTAAGTCGAGGCATTCGTCAAGGTTGTCAGCTCTCTCCTCTCTTATTTATCTTAGCTCTAGAGCCTTTTTTATACTGTATTAGAAATAATATTAAAATTGAAGATTTTCAATATGGTGAGAAACACTTAAAACTAACAGCATATGCAGATGATATACTTTTATATATTTCAAACCCTGAAATCTCTATTCCATTTCTTCTCCAGGAGATATAGGATTTGTCCTTGATCGCAGGTTAAAAGATAAATTTGGATAAAATAGAAATCCTCCCTCTAACAAAATTTCGTTTTAGTCCACCGTTTGCTATTACTGGCTTCCATTGGAATACATCCAAGATTAAATATTTAGGTATTTGGTTTACCTCTTGCATTAAAAAGTCCATTCAAGTAAATATCTCTGATGCTTTAGAGAAGATTGATAGATCCCTTCTGTTGTGAAATCCTTTATTCCTATCTTGGTGGGGTCGTCTTGACTCAATCAAAATGATGATTTCTCCCATCATTTTATATATTCTATCCATGATTCAGATCCCTTTTCCTGCTACCTTTTTTAATCAACTTGATAACTTGATTCAAGGTTATCTAAATTCCTCTGGAACAATAAGAAATCTAGAATTTCTCTTAGTCAACTTTGTCATTCTAAACAAGAAGGTGGAGCCAACTTTCCTGATTTTCGACTTCACCAAAAATCTTTTTGTTTGCGTCAAGCTTCCTGATGGATTTTCTTGTCAAATTCTCTGTTTACCCCTTTATGGTTGGATATTGAATGTTCTTTTCTTCTAATGTTCTCTCCTCGTGAGGTGATTTCCTTTTTCTTATAATATTTTGATTATCTCCTGCCCGCTTCTTAAACATACTTGTGCTCTTCTATGCTCTCATTATTTAGTTCCCTCTGTCACTTATTCTTCTTTTCTAAACTCCCCTATTTGGCATAGTCATCTGACAACTATCAATAAAAAAAAACATTATTTTGAAAATCTTGGAGACAAAAAGGCATAGCATGGGTCAAAGACTTATTTTCCAATGACACTCCTCTTTCGTTCTCTCAATTCCAACATCTATTTAACTGCCCTAACTCATTCATGCCTAAATATCTTCTTCTTATTAACATTATTCCTGATATATTATTTTCATTGCAAACTTTCTCTTCTTCGTTGGAGCCGCCTTCTTCTTTGTCTACCTTTCTTACCTCTTTTTATAAAGCATCAAATAGCTATAAACTTATTCATTCTTCTATTTTGACAAGACCTAAATCTAAAATTGAATCTCGGTGGGAATTGGATTTGAGTTGTACCTGGACTATTCCTTTCTGGAACAGGATATGTCATAGGTCATATAAAATATCTAGATCAGCTACTACCACACAATCAATGTTTTTTCTTTATCACAGACTTTATTTTACCCCCTCCACCATAGTTACATTTTCTGTATCCTCCACTTCAAATTGTTGGTCATGTGGCAACCAAAAGGGAGATCTTATCCATATCCTTTTTTAATGTCCTCCCACCAGCTCTTTTTGGAGAAAGGTTTGGCGCCAGATCAACTCCATTTTTCATTTGCGATCCCAATTATCTCCCTCTGTGCTCTTCCTCGGTTGCTTATCTGATGATATTGCTTCAGATGGTGATAATTTAAAGCTGTTGGATCTTATGTTAGCTTTAGCCTTTTAGCAAATTACCCTTAATTGGAAAAATTCATCCAATATTTCATATAAAGCTTGGTGGTATAATGTTTGCCACTATCACAGACTAGATATTGCATTTTCTTCTTTATTTTGACCCTCCATTAAAAGAGATCTGTATTGGTTACCTCTGACTACTTATCTTGATGTTGTTGCTTGCAAACCTATTAATTGCACATTATCTGAAAATTCTAAGCCACCGTAAATGGTTTCCTTTCTCTGTTCTTGATTGACTTTGATTTCAATTTTATTATATGCTTTTAATTACATTTAATGCTTTCTAATTTTTAATCTACACGTATCTTTCTTCTTTTTATTGGTCTTGTTCTTTTTATCGTTTCCCCTTCCCCCTGTTTATTACTCATTACATTTAAAATGCTAAACAGCTTTTTAGTTTTCGTCCATATTTATTCTGTTAATGTTGAGACTGACATTTTGTACTGTTATTATGAGTTTAATATGTATTTGACTTCAATTAAGCTGATTTATGATTTGCATAAAAATAATGTTCTATTTGATTTCCCCATTAATCATACTGCCATATACACTGACTGGTGCTGTTCTTCTGCATCCATTGCCTTCCCATTCACATAGACCTCATCTGTTATTTCAAAGATTTTTTTCAAGGGACCCACTAATTAAAGCAAGCAATCCCGACAAGACAGCAGGTCTCTATCTGAGCCTTTCAGAGCATCCTCCCCTCATTTCCTAATGAAAGCTAACACCTGGGCACCTAACTTAGGAGTTGCTGCAACCTTATTAATCAGGTTGGAATCAGACACTCAGATGATCAAAGTCCTATCCTCACCTCCATGCCCATGACTCACATACTGGGCCACATGAGGGCAAGGGGGCCATTAAGGTGGTTGAGAAGGCTAAATCAAGAAAGGGTTGACCATATCATACACAAGAGGATAAATCAGCATTTTATCTTAGGCCTTAGTTGTCTCATCATGTATCTTCTTGCAACTTAAATGTTTCTGGGATGTAGTCAAACTCCAAGGAACATGAAATCTGAATTTTGGCATCTTCAGATGCTTTATTATTTCCTATTGATAAGTGTTCTGTTTGTACCTTGCTTTTGTCACATCTCCACAATGCCCTGACTAGATTGAGGGTCCCTGCTTGGACAGAGTTCAAACTGACTGCCAACCATTTCTAACAATAAAGAATATTCAATACACTGTATAACACATCCCCCCCCAGAAAAAATAATAAAACCATATTAACTAACATAATACACTCAAAAACAGGAACCCAATATAATAATGATTATTAACATGAAGAACATTGTTCCAAAATAGTTGAGGTTATATCCAATGTAAAGTTGCACCTTAAGAAATCAAAGTTACCTGAGCATTACTAGATACTTCTTATTTGCACCCAAATTGTTCTTGCCTTCTAGGTCTTTTTATTATTTGACCAAATCTTCCCTCCTTTTAGTTTTTACACCTGCGCTTTCTGGGTTTTCACCATGCCATTCCTCCCCCTGTAAGTATTTGTTGAGGAACTCTCATCTCTCTCAATGCCGTTCTTACCAGGCATCTTCCCACCTTTCATACTGCCATTCAATCTCATGCCATCGTCAATTAGCCATTCCTGGACCGACCCCTGGACATGATTCAATCTAATATGTTTGCAAATAGAAATAAGACCTAGGTGCCAAACTTTTCCATCACTTAAAAGGATAGAATTACAAAAAAAGTTATTTACTTGTAACGTTTCTGAATATCTACTGTTACCATCTGCGCAACCATGATTCTTGTCATAGTACTCTTTGTAAACATTTTGAGCAAGTGCTAATCTTTCTTTGACAGCTGATGATAATCACTCTAAGTTCCTGGACTGAGACATCCATCTCATGTTATCTCATGAAAAAGGAACTGTTCCTCTCATCAACTCAAAAGGACTAAGGGCCACATGTACATAGATTTTTTCGGGTCACAAATGGCCGGATTTGCAACCAGACACAAGTTTTTTTCCATTTACGAAACCCATTTTGCAATTCGGTAACCTATTACCGAATCGCAAAATGGGTTAGCGATTCGGTATTAGAAAGGGGCATCTGTAGGGTATCCCTTTCAAATAATGACTGGCACTGGTATGTGTGAATGCTTTGCAACTAAAATGTGGTCGCAAAACATTCATATTTTACCGCCTATTTCAAATAGATGGAAAACCATTCGTGAATGTTTGCAAAAATAATTTGTAAGAGCAGGCAGTTGTCCCACTGACCACTGCCTACTCTTAAAAAATGAAAGAAAACTTTTGATTTTGTTTTTTTAACATGCATCCAACTTTCTTTTAAGGAAAGCAAGCTGCATTACAAAAAAGGTTGCTTTATTTAAAAGCAAACATAGACATGGTGGTCTGTTGTCTGTGTTCTTAGTGATCACCAATGGGTCGCATATTGCAACCTACCTCACGAATATTGATGAGGTAGGTCCATTTGTGACCCATGGGGAATCACAAACAGTGTAACACACACTGTTGTACATCACTGTTTGTGATTCCCTAATAATGAATCACCAAAATTCACTATCAAAGAATCACAAAGCCGCAATTTCATACATCTTGCTCCTAGTCCTATAGATAAACATGGTGTGATCCTGTATGCCCATTCTGTACATCTCACTTCTCTCCTGTAACTCTTATTTGCCTTATTAGCTAACTGAATTATCCTTCACCACGCTATTGAAGTGTTCCACATCACCATTCCCTGCTGGGTGATATATTGAAGTCGATTTATGTGTAATACAATTCCTCTTAAGTAACTCCTTAAACGTATTTGCTGGAAACTGTGCTCCATTGTCACCTACCAGGACCTTGAGAAAACCTTCTATAGCTTCTCAAGGATTTTTAACAACTATCTTGGCATCAATATTCTCAACTACCTCCACTTATGGCCATTTCGAGAAATAATCCATCACTGTAACAATGTATTTCAGCTCTCCTTCTTCCTCAGCAGATCCCACTATATCAACATCAATACATCCTGGGAATACCAATGGGACACGAAGGAGAATTACAGCACACACTCTCTGGCCTTCCATTCAACAGCTGCATCCAAACCTGGCCACCAATAAGAGATCGTCATTCTACTCTTTGTTTTTGAAATTCCAAAATGCCCTTCATGACAAATATTTAAAAGTTTATTTCTCACAAGTTCAGAGGGAATGACTCTTCCACTCCTCATGATTTCCCCCCTCTTCAACTGAATGTTCATGTCTCACCTCCCAATGCACATGCAATTGTTTTTCTAAGGTTTTCTTTACAGGCCAACCTCCAATCACCAGTTTTTTAAATCTCTCTAAAATAACATCCTTGGATTCAGCTTCCTCCCACTCTATACATGCAATTCTAGTTTTCTCATCCATTTTACTCACCTCAGCTATACAACTACTTTCTAACCCATCTAAAGGGACTTCTTTGATAGGCATAGATAACCTAATTAAAAACTCTGCAACACTATTCTTAACACCCAGCATGTATTGTACCTTGTGATAATAATCAATTCATTTTATTGACATACAAGCAAATTGGGGAGAAGCATTACATAACACCTTTGTAGTGAGAACTTTGGTTAAGGGTTTGTGATCAGAACGTAACAACATCTGTAAGCCCCACACATTTGTCTGAAGTTATTCAAACCCCAAACACACACCAGTGCTTCTCTTTCTATTACAGAGTATCTTTCTTCAGTGAGTGTCAGCAAATGTGAAGCATAAGCTTTTCCACATTCTTAACAACATGTTAATTTGAGGAAGTACCACGCCTAACCCTTTTCTCCTGGCATCTGTAGTGACTATACTTTTCAAAGCAGGATCAGAACCTTGTAAAGGTGGTGCATTGTATATATCATTCCTATAATTACATTATGCATTTTGAAACTCTTCACTCCAGAAGAATTATTTCTTATTTTCAACAATTGCCTAATTGGATACTTTTTGTTAGAAAATTGTTAACAAACTTTGAATAAAACTCTGCATGATCTAAAAATGCTCTTACACCATCTTTACCCTTAGGTGAAGTTGATTTTGTACAACCTCCAGCAGTTCTGCTTTGGGTTTAATGTCAATTTCACTCATGACCCAAATACACCAACTTCTCTTGTGCAAACTTACACTTTGATAATTCAGCTGTAATGCCCTCTCTTGTTAGAACTTCTAACACTTGTAGCAGTTTAGCATCATGTTCCTCTCTGTTTTTTTTCCCATTACCAAAATGTCAACTTGAAAATGTTCCATTCCTTTAAAAGATTTGCATATCAGTCTTTGGAACATGGCTACTGCTGATGCTAATCCAAATGGTACTCTTGCAAGTTGGAAAAAGCCAAAATGTGTATTAAACACTGTTAATCTTTTGCTATCTGGGTTGTTAAGCCACTTGGTGGGAAGCAGCTGTTAAACCTATGGATACGGACCATTTAATGTCCTTTGTAAGAGCTAATAATTTAATAATCTTGGTTAAAGGAACATGATCTACTAGGATATTTGTATTTAGGTCTCTAAGATCCAAACATAATTTGATGTTCCCTTTAGCTTTACATGCAACTACTAACGGTGCAACTCAATCAGATGATTCAACAGGTTCAATGACTCCAGTAAATTGCAGTTTTTCCAGTTCCTTTAACACTTCCTCTCTTACAATAATGGGGATATTTCTCACTTTGTGTACACCGGGTACTGCATTCTTCTTAAGGATTATCTCATGCTGAAACCTCCCAATTTTGCCAGAGAAAACTTTGGGGAAAATCTCCTTTAATTTAAGTCCCTGGTCTCCTACCAATTGTATCAACAATACTGCTTCAGGACTGTTGAGATCAAGAATAATTCCAAGGTCTGCTTAATCTCTCCATCCCAAAATGGATGGACCTTTCTTCAAGACATGAACTTTACAAGTGGTTCCTCTACTTTCAAATTTGAACAAGAAATTCCTGCAACTAATAATATCAAAGTTTTCACCAGTAAAACCTTTAGGAGCTATATCAGGTGACTCTAAATGTTCCCCTAGAATATCTATAAATCCTTCATTTACCATTGTGTATGGTGAAACAGAATCTGCCACAATTGACATGGAGCCTCCCCCAAAGGACATTGTGCTTACAGGTTTCTTTTTCTTATTATTCTGTATGTCTCACACACACAGTTGCACCCACAGTGTCCTCAATACGTAAAACACACATATTAGTATCACTGTCTACTGAATAATCTGAATTTTGGCCAGAGGTATCTGATAGTTCTTTGGCTGCAGCATCTGCTTTCTTTCAACAAACCTTTTAAAAAATGCCCTTTGATACCACAACCCAAAAGGCCACAGGGAAGGTATTTATTGCCCCTGATGATCTGCCTATCTTGGGATGGTCACATCAGTATGATTTACATACAATGGTTTACCCCAAGGGGGAAAATCAAGTCATGGTGGTTTATGATGATAGCTTGAGAGACGCTTTTTCCCAACATGAGAAAGCCTTTGAAAACAGAATGGAAGAGGCTAAACACTACATGTGTGAGATAAAACTCAAGAAGGATGCTATTCCGACTAAACATTAACCTAGTAAGGATTAGGTTACAGTAAGTGCAAATGTGAAGGAGATTCTACAGCAGTTGGTGAAGGATCAAGTGATATTGACAGTGGAGGGCTTCAGAGTGGCTGTCTCCTGTGGTAATAATGAAGAAATCTGATGGATCGCTCAAGTTTTTTGTTGATTTATGCAGTCAATAAGAATATGGTTACGGATTGTTTTTCCTTTCCCAATATTAATGAACTGATTCTCGTGTTTGTCTCTGATGCAGAAACTTCATCTAAAAGTGTGCCTATCTCCATAGTAAGCAGTTAAAAATGTTGCATATATCTTTGAAATACAGAGTGCTTTTCTCAGTGCCTTAAAATGACCACAACAGGGTGTACGTACAAAACTGTTTCTTCAGTGGGAGAGCTTATTATACAACCAATCTGCCCAACTTTGACAAGTGATCGGGTCCTGTGGATGTGAGGCATGAGGACGTGTGCGCAATGAGTATCACGCGGATGCTGCCTCAGAGCACGGCTTAATGGGAGCCTCACAAGTGCACCAAATTACTTAAGAAATGGCCTTGGCTCTCTAAAAAACCCAAAGGTATGTTGTAACTTTATACATTTGGCAATTTTTGCTTCCACCATAAGCAGCAGCAAATATCCATTTGTCTTTCCTATACGCTATAAGCAGCGGGAAGACACTCACTAGTTCAGTAGTGCTACCCATACAACAGAGGTGCCGTGATGGGTTCAGATGCCAGGATACCTCATCGCCAACTTTGTAAAGATGATCTGACACTTGTAGGTTCCTTAACTTTTATTTACTAAGCAATCCTGGCGTCACCACCATCTCGAGGTTAGTGCTCCTTCTAACTGTAATTTTTTTGTTTAAATCTGTTTATCTCTTTTGTTACAGCTGAAATACAAGCCTGAACATATTATTCAGGTCATAACATAGTACTATTTATTTTGTCTTTCATGTGTTATGTTGTTCTTAGTATATATATGCCAAGGTGAGGCATAGCGTTCATAGTGGCATATAAAGGTACCATACAGTTGTCCCATCACCAATTTCTGCCTGACAACAGGTGTAAGGAGTTAAGAAACATGGAATAGTGCTCAAACAACCTTGTAGCAATTACAAGTAGAAATATCAACACAAGCATAGATGTATGTCATCTGGTCATAGCAACAATGCATAACGTATTGTGTATACAGCTGAATTAGTACAAATGTGCTGTTCAAGGTTTACAGAAAAGAAAGAGAAAAACAAATATTTAAATCAAACTGATACTTCTCCCTACATTACTTTCCACCCTCAATGTTGAAAAATTTAAAGAGATATGTGGCAGCTCATCATCTCACAACAAGAACAACAACAGGCATGGTGCAAGTGACTTCAATTACCGATCGGAGAATAACCTATGCGCAGAAAGAGTTGTGCATTCTGGTGTTTCCTTCAGACTGTGCCAGCAGGGGATGGTTGCAATTCACGTGGTGTAAAAGCATCAGGGATTTCAGAGTGGAGGTCCGTTATTATAGCATCCCAGCTGTTTGCTATTAGGTACCTATGCAAGCCTATGACATCTTACCTATGTAAAGCTGTACTTTCGGCCTGCACCTAATTTGCTATTGAACAGATCCAGGCTGGTAGGTGAGGAGGGTCAGGTGACTTCCATCTGCCTGTTATCAGATGTTTGGCCAGGATCAAGCCAGGGTCAATGAAGCAGGATGTGATTTTGTGTTTTTTGCTTGTATGTTAGAGCCCCAATATGCACACCATGCATGTGTTAGAAATTGCTTTGTCTGTGCAGTGTGCTAGGTGGCACATCACCCCATCCCAGTATGTATACAATCATGGACAGGCCCAAAGCATATGTACTATCTTTGCTTTAACCAGCTAACTGCGTGGGCAGGCAGCATTTGAGCACTGGAAATATCTGTTTATGTTGGAGGGGGTGGGGTAGGCCCTGTGTATGATGTACTATTGAATCAATCAGAACTATGTGTTTTGTAGTATGCGAATAGGACTGTCAAGTATGGCAGAATATTCCTTGTCAGAGCAAGGCCGATTAAGGTTTGACTCCCATTTCTCGCGCATAAAGATGCACGCAATGGTGCTCTTTGTGGGTTGAGGGAGCAGGCTAGCAAATGTACCTAATGACGTCACTGGCCCATTGCATGGAGGTATTGTATGGTTAAGTGCATAGGAGGATCATTAGATATCTCACCGCAATTAAATCTTAATGTTCTAGTGAGGGATGCATGCAGCAAGAATTGTCCATGGGGAGGCCTGTTTTCTCCACCAATGTGTCACAGGATAGGAGTGCACCATCCAAATACAGATCACACACTGTCAGTTTTCCCGCTGTCACCCATGAGGCCGGTTTATATGCACTGGTAAATCTATTCCCATGTGGCGTTCCCTGAAGTGCCAAGGCTGGAGCATAGGGCGTGGCCGATTTGATAAGGTAAAGGCTATGCCTGTATCATCAGTGATACCAGTAATAAGATTGATTAGGGTTGCGGAGGTCGATTGCTGGGGTGGAATAGCCTGAATCGCTCAAAGTTAGATACAGCTAGTCCCCCTCTGTCCAATGGCTGGTACAGCTTGTTAAGTATCACACAACACAGGAAGTGCCCCATACAAAATGGCTAATGACACCCTCAAAAGAATGAAAAAATGAGGTGCGGATATAAATCGGCAGGTTTGTGAAGTAATATAGCTGCAGAGGGAGGACCACCATTTTCAGTAGAACTACCCTGCCTGCTATGGATAAAGACAAAGTTTGCCAGGACATCTGTGCATGCAATGATACGACAGCATGCATTAGGTTGCCCTCCAGCAGATCCATGGGTGTGTGATAGATCTGTAGTCCCAGATATGTGTGAGGCCTCCATACCCACAGGGGTGCTGAGGAGCATAAGCCAGGATTTGAGGTACTAGGAAAGAGCAGGAAAAGGCAGAAGTTGGCCCAATTAACCCAAACGAGTAGTGAAGTGATGGAGGGTGCACATGATCAACTCAGGAATGGTTAATGTATCCCTCAGGAATGTAAGAATGTTGTCTGCATAAAGTGAGACTGCATAAACCCTGTCTCCAAGAGGAATACCCCAGTCGTGACCCAGCCCACAAGTCATCAGAGGTTCCAGAGCTAATGAAAATAACTTTGGAGATAAGGGGCATCCCTGACATGTGCCCCTGCCCACGTGGATAGAGTCCAAAACCAGTGAACCTGTTTTCACTCTAGCCATAGGGTGTGAGTATAATAAACAAATGAGTTTCAAGAATCTCTCACCAAACCCATAATGGGGCAGGACAAAGGGGACCTGAACCTCCACTTAGAAGATCCAGACAACACCAACTCTACCTCACTCCTCAAAAACATAAGCAGCATCGGCCTCTCTCAGATGGCCCCTGCCCTAACGCACAGTGCAGGACACATACTGGACCCCATTTTCTCCATCAGTGACAGAGCCCAGTTCTCCCACACCGCTGAGGTTACATGGACTGGCCACAACATCGTCCACTTCACCATCGAGGGACTGCCTGAAGACCCGATGAGAACCCCCACCTGTTGAGATGGGGCCACTCACCTGAAAAGCAGGATGTCTGCAGGGGCAATGGTATGCTCCGACCTCCTGGAACACCTCTCAGCACTTCCTGGTGGACACAGAAACCCCAGCAGGTGTCCCAAAAGGAAAGGGGGAGTGGAAGAGAAAGAGACAATACACTGACACATCTTGCCGGTCCAGCCAGGCACCCTGTATCTTCGGGGGGCAGGTCGTTGTTGACAGAGTGATAGTAGAGTTAGTGCACTCAACTTCCTTGAAACTGAATCTCTCTTTCTGATATGGGCACGGGAGTGGTAGAAGAACACCGGGATGCTCCAGCACTTTTTTTGGATAATAATAACTGTTGGCACAATTATTAACACTGCATTACCAAAAACCCAAACTGAGTACCATAACAATAAGTACTGCAACACTAGGGCTGGCTTCACAGACATTCACTGTTGCAGACTACAATTAGAATTGTGGTTGCACTTATCATGCCCAAGAAAGAAAAACAAGGGCATTAATTATATCACGTATAACTTTCCTGCATGCATAGGGCTAACCTAAAAGGAACAAAAACAATCCAAGAAATACAAATGTCCACTCTCGGTTTAAAGAGTTATGGTGGCACAGTTTGGTTTGGTTTCACTGTGTGTGTGAAAAACCATTCACAAGCAAATTCCTCAAACCTGAAACACAGGCATGAATGACACAATTTAAATCCAAGAGTTATGCTATTAGAGTAAGAAAAGTCATGTAAATGTTCTTTTTAAATTGCACTGTCACTTTTTGTAGTACTTGAGCTCAAGCAGATTTCCTGAAGCACATTTAGGCAAGTAACTACAATAATAATGTAGAATGTTCAGAAATGCATTTGTCTCTTCAAGATAAGCACTCTGCCAAAATACGAGGTCTGAAATACACCATCTGTTCTAGGAAAGCGCGGTACTCAAAGAACAAACTCCCTGGAGAATACTAGTCACTTAGCTGCAGTCTTTTCCCGAGTGCTGCAGGAATGCCCGGTGTCAGCTGGTACAGGAACGAAGAAAAGAATTGCCTCCAAAGTCCTGAATATGAGGATGACAGCAGGGGCTGGACTGCCAAATCAGATGCTGAGATCAGGAAGCAAAACAAAGTCAAGCAGGGAGGCATGCTTCACTCTGCTATTTATAGCCAATCAGAAAAGCAGTTGAGTTTCCACATGTAGATGAGTCACCACACCCAATTAGAAGCACATGTCTACACCTGCTCACATTAGCAAACAAGCATTGGTAAAACAAGCATTGATAAAACCAATTGTGTAACACAGCACATTATGTTTATCTAGAAACATGAAGGTTTAACCAAGAACAGAGATATGATTTAACCCTAATCCCTGGGGATGCTGACCGATAACGTAGGAGGCACCTTGGGTATTGCTGACAGTCCCTCCCACCAAGGACCCTGTCAAAGGGCAGGGCTTGGAAGGGTGCAGGAGATAGAATTGTTTTGTAAGACGTGGAGCATGAAATGTGGATGCGGGTTCCCAGGAATTGTCCTCAGGCCCTTAGCCTTTCCAAGCTAATAAATAGTCTAGAACACCACGGACGCGCCTGGAGTCAAGAATTTTGGCCACTTCAAATTCCCATTGCCTGTGTACTTTTACCAGGGGAGGTGGTGTGGCATCAGGGGTATCAGGGGAATAGGGACGGAGTAATGACACATGAAATACGGGGTGTACCTTGAAATCCTCTGTTCTACTACCACAGGATTGATGATTTTGGAATAGGAAATGGGCCTAGAAATCGGGGGTTTATTTTCTGGATCCTGCAAGATGGAGATTGTTTGATGAGAGCCACAACTGATATCCTATCTGATAAGAGGGAGCAGGTCTCCTTCTTTTGTCTGCTTGTTTTTTTACTTGAGCTTGGTAGAGTTTTAAATGGTGTTGTACTTGTTTTTGAATCTCCTGTAACTCTTTATGGTGTTTCTGTACTGATGGGACTCTTGTGGATGTTTGGGACCCAGTTATAGGTAGCATTCTTGGGTGCAGGCCAAACAAACAGTAAAACGGGGATACTCCTGTAGCCATGTGGACACTGTTGTTGTATACAAATTCAACAAGAGGTAAAGTCTTATCCCACTCAGTAGACCATGTGTCAATGTAACATCTCATGATTTGCTCCAGCGATTGGTTGGCACGTTCTGTCTACCCATCCGTTTGTGGATGATATGCAGAGGACAAGCGAACGTCCATACCGACAGAGGAACAGAAGCTACGCCAAAACTGTGATATAAATTGGGGGCCACGATCGGAAAGAATTGTGGTGGGCAACCCTTGAAGCCGTACAATGTGTTGGGCAAACAAATCAGAGAGCTTGGAAGCCGTAGGGAGGCATTGTAATGGAACAAAATAAGCCATTTTAGTTAGGTAATTTACAACCACCCACAGGACAGTGTGTTCATTGGAAGCTGGGGGATCAGAAATAAAATCCATACTTATGGTGTGCCATGGGGCCACCGGAATTGGCATGGGAAGTAACAATCCTGTGGCTGGAGTATGTGGGGTTTTAGCCTGAACACAGGTGGAACAAGTCTGGACGTAGCTTCTGACATCCTGCACAAGGGTGGGCCACCAAAACCATCTTTGATAGAGATCTAACATCTTTTTCTCACCCGGTGACCTGCGAGGACAGAATCATGTCCCCATTGTAACACTGTATCCCGTAATTCTTTGGTAGGGATGTACAACTGATCAGCATGGTATAGTAAACCCTTTTTTTCACACACATCAGTTGAACAGGGAACCTTGTGTTAGGCTACCCGTATTTTCTCAAGGAACTCTTGGGAAGTGCACACAGCCATGTTTTTTTCTGGGGATATAATGCTTCTGACCTGTTCTAGTGCAACATCAGAGGAGAAACCCATCCTGGACAATGTGTCTGCCTTTTGTTGTGTAGTACCGGGCCTATAGGTGATTATGAAGTCAAACTTGTTAAAAAATAGAAGCCAGCATAATTGACGAGGTGTCAGGGCCTTGGTCGCTGGAAAGAACTGTAAATTTCTGTGTTCTGTATAAATAGTTACTGTATGTCTAGCTCCTATTAGGTGGTGATGCCATTCCTGGAAGGCAAGCTTGATGGCCAGAAGTTCCCACTCCGCCACCATGTAATTTTGCTCTGCTGGTAGCAATATTTTTGAGAAGTAAGCTACAGGATGGAAATGCCCAGACTCAGGATCTCGTTGGGACAAGACACCACCCACTGCCATTTGGGAAGCATCTGCTTCCACAAAAAATGGCTGAGCCGGGTTGGGATGATGGAGAATGGGTGCTTCAGTGAATGTTTTTTTAAGGTGTTGGAAAGCTTTCTCAGCTTCTGCATCCCAGAGGAACTTAACCCCCTTTCGTAGGAGACGAGTTATGGGTAGATACCACGGTAGTAAAGTAGGGTATAAATCTCCGATAAAAATTTGCGAAGCCCAAAAACTGTTGCACTTCCATGATGGATCTTGAGGCTACCCAATCCGGGATGGCCTGCACCTTGGACCTATCCATGGAAATTCCATCGGGAGTGATCACATATCCCAGGAATTCTACAGTTGTAGCATGAAAAACACATTTTTCCACCTTGGCGAAGAGATGATGCTCACAAAGCCGTTGTAAAACCACTCTTACATGCCCTATATATTCCTCAGTGGAAGACGAATAGATCAAAATGTCGTCTATGTATACCACTACACAGATATCCAGAAACTTCTGCAGCACTTCATTGATGAAAAATTGAAACGCTGCAGGAGCGTTACACAACCCGAAGGGCATCACTGTGTACTCGAAAAGTCCAAATTTAGTTTGGAACGGCATCTTCAACTCATCCCCCTTCATCACTCAGATCAAGTGGTAGGCGCCCCAGAGGTCGAGTTTAGTATAAATGGTCGACTGACGTACCTGATCTAAAAGTACCAGGATCAACTGAAGTGGATACCGATTTTTTATGGTCACTTTGTTCACTGTGCGATAATCTATACAGGCGTGCAACTCGTGATTATTCTTGGGCACGAAGAACAAAGACGACGATACTGGTGACGTTGAATGACAAATGAAACCCTTAGCCAATAGATCATCCAGGTAGTCTTGCAGGTATCGATTCTCAGGCTCAGAAAGAGCATATACCCTACTACATGGTAGCGTTGCCCCTGGAATCAAGTCTATACGACAATCGTATGACCTATGTGGCGGCAGCTGGGTGGCCTTCTGTTCACTCAAGACATCATGGAAGTCTTTATATGGTGCAGGAATGGCCAGTATGTCATCCGGCTAGATAGCCGTACTATGTATGGACCCACAAAGCAAGGATGTCACTAGTAATGGTTTGTCTTGGTAACAGGAGTGCCAGCAATGTTTAGAATCTAATGTCACTGTCCTTGCTGCCCAGTCAATTTTGGGATTGTGTAACTGAAGCCAGGGTATCCCCAAAAAGGCTCCAAATACTGCGGTATCTATGAAGTCAAACTGAATTTGTTCTGTATGGTTGTTTGCACAAAGCATGGACAAGGGTGTTGTTTGATAAACGATAAGCCCGGAGGACAATTCTGAGCCATCCATCGCTTTGACTGGTTCAGGGACGTCTTTTCTGACATTCGTAATATATAGGGTTTTAGCCAAACCCAGTCTAAAAAGTTTCCAGTAGCCCCAGAGTCAAGCAATATGAGAATGACCTTACAAACCTGCGGGGACAACACTAACGTCACAATAAGAGCTAGATGTTGAGGTACTGGACTGGTGGTATTAGCCAGAAGATGTGAGACCACATTGCAAGAAGCGCTCGATAAAATGGTCTCAGAAGATATTGAGCCAGTTAGTTTTCCGCCTGGTCAGGAAGAGAGAATTCAGGCCCTGTTACCACTTCGATGGCTTTCTTTGGCGCAGTAGTCTTCTTAGGACATTCCAGAGCAAAATGTCCTGCCTTACTGCAGTATAAACACAGTTTCAATTTTTTCCTACGTTCTTTCTCTTCCTTGGATAGTTGGCCCCGCACACTGCCAATTTGCATGGGCTGAGGTGTATCATGAGTGGGAATGGTGGACTCCTTTTTCTCAGTTTTGAGCACCACTAAGCGTGTGTCACCCCGGAATGTTTCTCCCTTACGTTCACTCAAGCGGTGATCCAATCGTACCACCAGGTCAATGAACTCAGAACACTCCGTAGGCGGTTCCACAATTTGGACTAGAACATCCTTGAGATCGTCCCAAAGGCCACGATAGAAGAGGGAGGTCTTCTCCTCAGGCCACTCAGTCTCTGCCACCAAGCGATTGAAAAAGGTGATATAGGACAGTAGATCCTTGTTTCCCTGGCGCAAATTCAGCAACTCATTGTCACTGCCTTGCACGAAGAGGTGTTTGGCGAACAGTTTCCGCAAGGCTTCCTTGAACCGGTTGAAATCATACAGTATAGGGTAATTGCGCTCCACCAGCGGAATAGACCAATTAGCTGCATTGCCTCCCAAATAAGAGATAATGAAAGCTACCTTTGCAGCATCGTTGGGGAATGCAGCTGCCCGACACAAAAACTGTAGCTGGCACAGGTTAAGAAAAATGTTGAATTTGGCACTATCTCCAAAAAACCTTTCTGGAGGAGCTAAGGGCACAGGGGTTGATGTTGTGACCATTACCTGCATGGGTTGTGTGGTGGAAGTCGTTGGGCCTGTATTGGGTCTAGGAACATGATTAGAAGGGTCTAACTGAGAGGCCTGTAGTACTGGAGATCTTTTTTTTAGTTTGATTCCTCCCCAGGGGGTGGCTTGTGGTTTATACCGCTGTAGTTCAGTGTGAAACTCCAGGTCTCTTGCTTTAAGGAAAGAACTTCCTTCTGTAATCCAGCTGGGGCCCTACTTAAATCTAATAAATATGGAGCATCCTGGTCAGCTGGTAAAGCCTGTGCTAAACCTTTGAAAGTACCCATTGAGGAATCCATCGCCCAGGCAGCCCTGTATGTTGTGCCTTGGCTTTATGTCTAGACGTGGTCACTCACCTGAAAAGAAGGATGTTTGCAGGGGTGTTGGTATGCCCCCCGACCTCTTGGAACACCTCTCGGCACTTCCTGGTGGACACAGAAACCCCAGCAGGTGCCCCAAAAGGAAAGGGGGAGTGGAAGAGAAAGAGACAACACTGCCATGTCTTGTCGGTCCAGCCAGGCACCCTGTATCTTCGGGGGGGAGGTTGTTGTTGGCAGAGTGAGAGTAGAGTTAGTGCACTCAACTTCCTTGAAACTGAATCTGTCTTTCTGATATGGGCACGGGGCGGGAAAATAACACCGGAATGCTCCAGCACTTTTTTTTGGATAGTAATAACTGTTGGCACAATTACTAACACTGCATTACCAAAAACACAAACGGAGTACCATAATAATAACTACTGCAACACTGGGGCTGGCTTCACAGACATTCACTGTTTCACACTACAATTAGAACTGTGGTTGCACTTATCATGCACAAGTAAGAAAAACAAGGGCATTAATTATATCACGTATAACTTTCCTGCATGCATAGGGTTAAACTAAAAGGAACAAAAACAATCCAAGAAATAAAAAAGTCCACTTTGGGTTTAAACAGATAGAGTGGCACAGTTTGGTTTGGTTTGGTTTCACTGTGTGTGTGAAAAACCCTTCAAAAGCAAATTCCGCAAACCTGAAACACAGGCATGAATGACACAATTTAAATCCAAGAGTTATGCTATTAGAGAAAGAAAAGTCACGTAAATGCTCTTTTAAAATTGCACTGTCACTTTTTGTAGTACTTGAGCTCAAGCAGATTTCCTGAAGCACATTTAGGCAAGTAACTACAATAATAATGTAGAATGTTCAGAAATGCATTTGTCTCTTCAAGATAAGCACTCTGACAAAATACAAGGTCTGAAATACACCAGCTATTCTAGCTCCCATTTTTTACTTTTCTGCTGGGCCAGGGGACGGTAACGGTGTTACCGTCTGCTGGCCCAGCGGAAAATATTCGTAATAGAGCCGGCGGAAATGCTGATGTACAGCGGGTGCAGTAGCACCCTTCGTGCATTTCACTGCCCGAGTCGGGCAGTGAAATGCACGATTGGGCTATGCCTTGGGGCCCCTGCACTGCCCATGCAAAGTGCATGGGCAGTGCAGGGGCACCCGAGTCCCTTTTCTGCCAGCCTTTCCGTGGCGATGTCTACCGCCATGGACAGGCTGGCGGTAAGGGGAGTCGAAATCCCCAGGGCAGCACTGCCCTGGCGGATTACGACCGCCGGGGCCGCCAGGGCGGTATACCGTTGGTCCTGGCGGTGTTACCGCGGCGGTACCGCCACAGTCGAAATGTGGTGTCCAGTACCGCCAGCTTGTTGGCGGTAAGAACGCCACTATATAATGAGGGCCATTATGTTTACTTAGAAACATGAAGGTTTAACCAAGAACAGAGATATGATTTAACCCTAATCCCTGGGGATGCTGAGGGATAACGCAGGAGGCACCTTGGGGATTCCTGACACCACCCTCTCCTGCTGCAACTGGAGCAAAATCTCTGAAATACCCTTGATCACCACCCTCAAAGATGAAGACCCGTCCCTGCAGACACCATCGCTAGCCATGTTCAAACTTTTTCCAACTGGATCTCCTCAGCGGCTGACACAATCACCCCCATGAAGAGCACCAGCAGCAGCAAGCCCACCAAGCAAGCTAAATAGTTCTCCCACAACATCTGGCCCTTAAATTTCATGGCAGGATCATAGAGACACTGGTGCTCCAACAAGACCCCCGCCAACCTCAACTCCTTTAGGTCCACCCTCAACAGATACCACGACTGACACAGGGAGCCCAAGAAAGAAGCACCTGTCAATCACATTGAGGCAAGCACCAACCGTGCCAGAGAACTCTTTAGCATTGTCAAAGAATTCTCCTGCCCCTCCGCTACAGATAACATGATCTGCCCCTCCCAAGCCCTCTGTGGCATGCTATTGGACTACTTTCACCACAAGATCACTGACGTCTACAGCAACTTCAACCCCCAGCCCACTGACCTCGACCACCCCTGCACCCCAACCCACCACTACCCCCCACCGGATCATGTAATGGAAGTAGCTGTCTATCAAAGAAACCATCTCCATCATGACCTCCATCCACTCCTGATCCCCTGCAGACCCCTGCCCACATCACTTCTGCAATCTAGGAAGAGAAGTAATTGGATCGTCCTTCACAAAACTCCTTAACACTTCCATCTCCACAGCCACCGTCCCTGGTGCCTGGAGGCACACCGAGGTCATGCCCCTCATGAAGAAACCCTCAGCCAACCCCAACATGCTCAAAAACTATCACCCCATGTAATTCCTCCCATTACCTGCCAATGTCTTGGAAGAGGTCTTCAACTGCCAGCTCATGGACTGCCTTAAAGGCAGCAACATGCTTGACCCATCCCGATCCGGCTTCTGGCCCAATCACAGCAATGAGACCACCTTGATCGCAGCAACCAATGACATCAGATGTCCCCTTAACCTAGGGGGAACAGCAGCCCTCATCCTTCTTGACTTATCAGCAGCCTTCGTCACCATCTCCCACCACACTCTCTTCAACAGACTCCACAGCATTGGCATCCAAGACAACACACTTAACTGGATGTCCTCCTTCCTTTCCACAGAGAATCCTCCTCCCTCCCTTTGTCTACGCACCCAAAGCCATCAACAGTGGCATTATCCAGGGTCCAACCCTCTTCGTCACCTACATGACTCCACTTGCAGAAATCGTACACATCTATGGACTCAACATCATCTCCTTCGCTGACAACACTCAGCTCGTCCTATCCCACACAGACGATGCTGCCACCACACAAACCATTTTCCAAAACCCCATGACTTTCGTCACACCCTGGATGAAGACCAACTGTCTCAAGTTAAATTCAGACAAAATGGAGATCCTCATCTTCGGGAACAAGCCCCCCCGGGACAAAACGTGGTGGCCTGCCACCATGGGTCTCCCACCCGCCCCACCAGCAGTGCACGCAACCTTGGGTTTATCCTGGACACCCAACTGACCATGAAGCAACAGATTAACACTGTCTCATCTGTCTGCTTCAACATCCTTCACATGCTCCTGAAGATTTTCCGATGGATCCCCATCTCTACCAGGAAAACAGTAACCCAGGCCCTCATCTCCTGCCGACTCGACTATGGCAACGCGGTCTATGCTGAAACCACAAAAGAAGAACATAAACTACCTCCAGATCCTCCAGAATGTGGCAGCAAGACTAGTCCTTGACCTCACTAGAAGAACCAGCATCACTCCCCACCTCAAGGCCCTCCACTGGCTCCCCGTCCAGCAAAGATGCCTCTTCAAGCTGCTCACGCATGCATACAAGGTCCTCCACAATCCTGGATCTGCCTACATCAACAACCACCTCACATTCCATCGACCAACCAGAAAACTCCGTTCTCTGGCCCACGTCCCCAGCATCCGCCACAAATGATTTGGAGGTCGCTCCTTCTCCCACTTTGCCGCCAAGTCCTGGAACGGCCTCCACCTGTGCACCTCCCCTTCTCTGAATGACTTCAGAAAGCAGCTCAAGATTTAGCTATTCGACCGCCATCGCCAGCCGGATGAGGCCCACAGCATCCATCCCGCACCCAGAGACCCCATGGTGTGACAAGCTTGCGCTCTACAACCCCCTGATTGATTGACTGATTGACAGTAAACAGGTATGAACATCCCAAAGAATCAAAGACCCTTTCCAGGTCAAGGACCAAACTGCATGCCTGAGGCCACACCACCGGAGCATATTCCATTATGCAAAAAAAGCACACTCCTTCTGTCATTACTCACCTCAACATTCTACCTGATTACAATGCTAACATCGTACTTAGAATACAACATCGCAAACAGGTCAATACAAAGAATGTTCACTACACAATATAACACAATCAAGCAAAATAACAGATGGAAAACCATAAAGAAATCTTACTGTAAACGCAAAACAAGGTCTCAAAAAGAAATATCCCTGCAATCACCTTTAATTAACAACATCAACTCATATTCTCAAAGAAATATTTGCGAGCTCAAAGAAGGCCCTAAATACTTAGTTGGTCTTAAACTGATAGGTACATTTCTTGTGAGCAGTATCAACAAAGGAAAGAAGATGGCTCCTTATTCTATATTTTTATGTGATTAGGATTTTTAGAGAGTTCCAAATTCCAATTTTTGTTGATCCTAAGTGTGAGTGGGGCAATAAAGCATGTTGGGCATAAGCTTAGACTCAACAACATGTTATAAAATAGGAAATATAATCATATTCACTCGGCCCCCCTAGAAGGAAACTGTACTGTACTGTTTCATCGGCTGTAGAAAAAGTAACAGTAAATCATTGTATAGTTATGAATGTAAGATTTTACAAAAAAAGTTTATTTTTTTAGTTCAGAAATCAAGAGGCTGATGACTAAATGGTTTATAAATGTCACCAGCACCAACTGAGATGGGAACATAGGACCACACTTCATGTTACACTTAATACATTTTTATACCACATGTTTATTTTCAGGTAGCTATGAAAAAGTGTTATTTCTAAAAGAAATGCTTATTAAAAATATTAGGTGACATATTGGGCCCTTCATTTCCGTTGCCTACAATAAAATGAACAATGCCTAGTTATATAGATGAGAATGCAGAATTATTAAAGGTAAACACTTTGCATTGTTAAAAACACTTTCTGCCTAAAGAAAAAATATATTTTTGAAGTTGTAATTTTCAAGGTGCATCTAAAAATTAGCAGTGATAGGAATTATAATGTTTAGGTTTTATTTACCTTTCTTGACTAGATTGTTAATAAAACAATGGAAACGTGTCTACTTTTTCTTTGAAGGAGTGGAAGAGAACACGGGTACATGGCCAACTGAGCAAGGCCACTGAGCAATTTCAATTGTGACTACAGGGGAATAAAGCAACCAGAGCCCTCAGAATCAGCCATCAACACCTTGGAAGACCAAAGGAGACCTAGTCCGGCTCTGCCCAGGTGATGCCATGGGTGGGCCCTTCTGTAGCCTATCAGAGGACGGTGGTGGCCGTGCTGGACCCTTTTTTTTTTCCTATTGACTTTTCATACATACTCTGCTGTTTATAATGGTTCTACGGATCTCTGAAGTACAAAAGTAGCAGTTTAAGAAATGGCAGCTGTACTTCTGAGTTTTGGAATATTCATTGATGCAACAAACAATGAGGTAGTCAGACTGCTGTATGTTTCAATGGTGTGAATGAAGCCAGACACAAATGGATCCTCTGATTCAATACTTACCACCTCCTCAACCCATTCTTTGGATAACCTTTTGTTGCAGTTGGTGTAACATCGGGACTAGTAACATTGCAGTAGCAGTGGAAGTACATGAGGAGAACTTGGCCTTAAATACCTCCACATAGTGATTTGTTGCCTCTAACAAACTGGGCATCATGAAGAAGGGCAGTAGAACAAAATCCAGTACACTAGGCCATAATACTAATCTTGACTCTCTAATTGAGGGTTGGATAGCAAGTATCAACTGTTTACCCCATTTGGTAAAGGATATATGAAAGCTTTACTTAAAATGAAGCTTTGATTCATATTGGCAAGCAACAGAGTAAGATGGGTTTTTGTAGCACTGTAACTACAATTTGTGAGAGTGCATCAGATAACCCACCATTTACTCCTATGTGGTCATTATCTTCAATGCCACCAATGTCTGCTGCACCCAAAACTAGTGATATTTCATTGGCTACACAAACAAGAAATTCAGCCCCACCCCCTAATATGACCACTATCTCTTGTGATCTTAGCACCGATTTGTTAATTACTAAGGCAATCAACTCTCTGTTATCATGCTCATTCGTGTGCCACCTTTATCTCAGAGAGAAGACTTTGTGTAGTTGGGAAAAGGACTTTTTTCATGGCTCGTCCTCCCCCGTTTTTCCTGGTATTTTATGTGGTCTCAAAGTTTTCACTGTTCAGGGCCCCTGCTAACCAGGTTCCCCATGCCAGATCTCTTTCCCAAAACTGTTGTGATGCCTTGGCACAATTGGCAAAACCTTTAGCTGCCACTTAAGGTTCCAAGTAAATGGTACTTATGTTCCCAGGGCATGGGTATTAAGGGTAGTCCCCCTCAGGGCAGCAGCACATATAGTGCCACCCTCTAGGGCCATGCTATTGCAGCCTGAGTGTTCTGATGCAATCCTAAAATACAAACTTGACATGGCACACAACCTGTGTGCCCTGTCCACTACTCACTGCATGCAATATAGGTAAGTCACCCCTTTGGCAAGCCTTTCAACACAAAGGCAGGATGCACTATACTGTATGTGTGGACATAGATGCATGAGCAATATGCCCCTACTGTGTCCTTGCCAAACCTGAGACATAGTAACTGAACAGAGCAACCATTTTCAATGTATGTGCTGGACACTGGTCTGTATGAGTTTCACAGCTACATGATGGCTACTCTGAACCCTGGGCTGTTTGGTACCAAATACCTCAGAATGATAAATCTAATCTGGTACCAGCATTGGATGTATCCCAAAATGCACCCAGGGGTCACCTTAGAGGTGCCCCCTGAAAAGGCTAACGACCCTGGCATGGTTGCCACCACCACCAGACAAGATTCTGAAACCCTGGGGTGAGAGATCCTGCTTTCTGGCTCCCAGATCAAAGCTCTTCCTGGGTGGAGGTGCAAACATTCTCTCCCTCAGGAATGTGCACTGCCCTACTAGCGGGCTTCAAAGGCTTACTGCCCTTGAACTCAACCGCCAAGCCTGCTGCTAACAGTAGATGGGCACCCCCATTGCAAACCCTCACTTTTGGGCAGGAGCAATGGTGGGAAAACCACAGAAAGGACAGGAGGAGTGGTCAGCCTCAGCTTGCACCACCCCTAAGGTGTTACACTTGAGGTGACCCCGCCATTTCATTTTCCTCCATCTTGCATGGAAGGAAAATAGCCATTCAGTTGTAGCAAAGTGACCTGTGACCACAGGAAGTGGTCACTTAGTGGGTGTAGTCACCCTAAGGTAGATGACCCATTGATCACTACTAGTTAATCACCAAAGATCTCCCTCCAGAATGAAGACATCACTTTCCTGCAACCAAAGACCCAGTGAAGGCCAGTTCACTGACTGGCTGTTGACCAAGGGACCAGATGCTGCAGCTAGACCAAATGCCACCCAACAGACCATGGGGACTAATCGCCCAAGTGTGCTAAGCTTTGTAGCACTGCACCCTCCAGTGGCCAAACCGTGCAATAGCCCTAGATACCGGTCACTCACAACGGACACCAAGAAGGACAGTCCACTCTGGACTAAAAAAGGACCAGGAGGAATCCCCAGTCAATGGACTTCAGAAGCCACGAGGACATCCCACCAGAGTGCCCCTGCTGATGTGTAAGCTACCTTCAAAGAGGCCTACTGCCTGCCTCCAAGGGCACCTTTGCGCGCAGCTCCTGGCTCACCGATTTGCTCTGCACCTGGCTGCCTTGTGCCCTGCACCATAGATCCAGCTGTGCCCTAAACTCAGCACTCCAAGGGGACTTACCGGACTTACCTTTAAGTCCACCTGTGCAGTCCTTTTCCAAATTATCCCCCACAGTGACCTTGCACCAGCTCCAGTGGCTATATGCAGCTACTCCCACCAAAACTGGGAGCCGCCCAAACTTCTCCAGTTGGTCCATAGTGCCACAGATGACCTCGACATATCTACAAAAGGAGACATTGCTCACCACATTGCCTGATTTTATGTGTGTTTTCAAAGTATTTTCCCAATTCATTCCCATTGTGCGTAAATACGCACAAAATACTATTTTTTAATGAACTTCAAAAATTCATAACTTGAAAAGTACTTACTAGATTTTGATGAGCTTGGTCTTACAAATTTTATGAAAATCTGAAGTATTTTTATAAATTTGTATTGAGTTATTCTTTTGAGTGTGTGGCCTCATTTATTGACACAGTGAGTATAACAACTGCTTTATATTTCTCAAAGATTAGCCTAACTGCTCGATCAAGCTACCATGAAAATTATAGCATTAGGTGGTCTAGTTTTTAGCTCTGTAAAGGTAGCCGGTTGCCTGAACCCCCTGCACAGTGTGCCTAATTTAGCACACTATACAGAGGGCTAGCCTCCTACATGCAGTTGAAAAATAAGACCATAAACTGGCTACAAGCTGGCATATGGAGTATCAGAGCTACTTTTAAAGATGCAAAAATGGTGAGACCTGTTTTGTGGACTGGCAGCTCTTCTAAATATGTGGCTATTGATTATGTGCTGCTCAGCTTTGACATTCCATACTTACAAAGAGGCTTGCTAGATTTTGGTAGATCTGAAAAACATTTACACTAATGGATCAAAGCTGTCCCTGTCTATAAACCTCCTCTGCCATTTCCTAGCACCTGAAATCAAACTGACCATACTGCACCAAGTGTATCACCATTCTCTACTGTTTCACTCTGTCTGTCCAACAGATTTTATTTTCTAGCTGCTCTGAACATGAAGGGTTGCTTTGAAATATGACCCGCCTTGGATATGGGATCACTGATAAATCTGCTCATAACATATCCCCTACTACTGACCTATCAGTACATGTGGATTCCTCATTAAGCCTAATCACTGTGAATTTAAGAATTATGGGGGTGATTCTGACCCCGGCGGGCGGGAGCACCGCCAACAGGCTGGCGGTGCCCCGCAGGGCATTCTGACCGTGGTGGTTTGGCCGCGGTCAGATGCGGAAAACCGGCGGTCTCCCGCCGGTTTTCCGCTGCCCTGGGAATCCCCCGTGGCAGCGCAGCTTGCTGCGCCGCCACGGGGGATTCTGACAGCCCATACCGCCATCCTGTTCCTGGCGGTTCTCCCGCCAGGAACAGGATGGCGGTATGGGTTGTCGTGGGGCCCCTGGGGGCCCCTGCAGTGCCCATGCCAATGGCATGGGCACTGCAGGGGCCCCCGTAAGAGGGCCCCACTTTGTATTTCAGTGTCTGCATTGCAGACACTGAAATACGCGACGGGTGCCACTGCACCCGTCGCACCTTCCCACTCCGCCGGCTCAATTCTGAGCCGGCGTCCTCGTGGGAAGGGGGTTTTACACTGGGCTGGCGGGCGGCCTTTTGGCGGTCGCCCGCCAGCCCAGTGTAAAACTAAGAATAGCCGCAGCGGTCTAACGACCGCGGTGCGGTATTCTGGATGGAGGAAGTCTGGCGGGCGGCCTCCGCCGCCCGCCAGACTTAGAATGAGGGCCTATATCTTGGATGATATCTGGTATTCACATCCATTGTTCTTTTCTAGGAGACTTGGAAAACCTTGGAATGTCCTCTTGATGGGTGTGCCACCTATGACATTCCCTCACATCTATCTCTGTCAGGCAGGCCCAGGGGAGGGCTGCTTCTGTGGGTAACAGTATCCCGGGATAGTAATATTATAGTTTTAAACACTGATTATCTAATATTCGGGCTCTCATTTTTACATTTAGAAATTATGTTCTCTTCTTGTTTTTCTGTGTTTATAATGATCCTTCCAGACCTATTCATTGTGATCAATTATCCAAACTCATTGAAATGGTAAGAGTGCTAAAAGATCCATAGATGGTAAACAATTTTCATCATTCTTGCTGTTCTTTTATAATCCAAAAGGATAAGTTGCTTTTCATCCAGTTTTTTCATGATCAGTTGATTAATTTGAATGATAGTATGCCTCTCAGAACATAGAGAGTCAATGCACATTTTTTCTTCATCTAACTACCAACTAGAACCATTTAAATGTGAATGAGATCTTTGCTCCTTTCAATTCTTCAACTTCTACATACACTGCCAAAGCCACCACTAGACTATTTTTGTTGATTATATATTTGTTTCTGGTGATTTCTCAAACTATTGGCCTGATTTAGATCTTGGCGCACGGGTTACTCTGTCACAAACCTAATGGTTATTCCGTCTGTGGTATTACAATTTCCATAAGATATAATAGAATAATAATACAGTGATCAGGATATACGTCACGTTTGTGACAGAGTAACCCCCTCCACCAAGATCTAAATCAGGCTCTATATTTGTACCTATTTTGTTACTTTCTCTGCCTAGAGCAATCACAATCCACTGACTTTAGTCTTTAACTACCTTTTCTAGACATTTAGCCGGTCAACGATGCTCCATGCAGTTACGTGATTAAGGATAATGGTTTAAGGAACTGATTTGGTTTGGGAACTGACTGATTCAGATATAATAGAAAAGCAGTTGGTGGATTCAACACATCAAGACATTATTTTGTGCCTTGAGAACTTTAGCAGTTTCACATCTGTAATGAGAGCTTACTCCAATATTTATGCTAAAGGACATAATTTACCTAGCATTACTTGAATTAAACAAACCGTCAAGAATCTAAATGGTTCAATCATTTTTGCTCTGTAATCAATCACAATTTACATCATGCTTTGAAGTGAGTAACTCACATTGATAAGATAGTTTTTGTAGAGTTGACTTACTAATCACAAGGTAGTCATGAGGGAAAAAGCCTGGGAGGATCTTTTAAACACTAATGCAGAAGACAAACTCAAAATCCTTCAGGAGCATTGTGGATAGGTCTTTTTTTTCAAGAAGATAACATCATATCCTTGGAAGCACACATAACTGCTACTATTTTGGCCACTCATTTCTTCCAAATATATAACTCAGATATCCCTCCTCATAATTTGGTAGGTTGTAATGTTTCTTATTTCAAATACTAAAATGTATTTTAATGTGCAAGAGGTTAAAGTAGCATCAGAATCAGAACCTCTAGTAAGGTTCCAGGTTCGGGTGGTGAACCTTTTGTTCAAAGTATTAACTGAATTTATGGGCTCAGGTAGTAGCAAAGTTTCCATGATATGCCATCTTCTTGATGTCAGTCTGCCTTTGTACCCATATATAGGAAAGCGCCAAATGGCAATCAATATTGTAACTATCCCTTTTCCCTAATAGATTCCATTCTCAAGCTTGCAGACAAAGTTATTTTGAATATGATTCAACCCGGAACATAGGAAAAAAGCATTGTGTGAAATTCGGTTGTTGGTTGACTGGGGTATTAGACCTGGTCAAGAAACATGCACAATCCCTTGCCGGAGAAGCCACAAAAGTCACCAAATTAACATATGCTTAACCGTGAGTAGCTTGGCACAAAAACAGTTAGGCTTAACTTAGAGGCAACGTGTAAAGCATTTATGCAGCACACAAACAGTAATGAAGACATAACAACACAGGAAAAATCCCACACCAGTTTCGAAAAATAGAGTAAATTAAAGATTTTAGTGAAAATAGCACAAAATGTACAGGCCGACTGTGATGGAGTGCTGATCGGCTACAGTCAACAGATTAGTAATGCTGAACGTTTTTACTTCTTGAATCAGCACCAAGAGTCCCATTTGAGCAGCAAGGAGCAAAGAGAGCATTGCAGGATACTACCAGAGTCGCACAAAGATTCTGTAGTTGTCACGGGTGGGCTGTGCTGGACCTTCACGTTGGTGGTCCCAATGAGCGGTTAATGCTGTAGTGCAAAAAGGGAGCTTCTGGAGCGTCACAATGAAGGGGATGCAGGTGGAAAAGTTTTGAGGTGAACAAGCACATTCCTGGTCCCAAAGAACCCAAAAACCTCAATACAGCAATCCTGCACAATAAAGTCACTCACTTAACATGTGCTTAGCCGTGAGTAGCTTAGCACAAAAACAGTTAGGCTTAACTTAGAGGCAGCATGTTAAGCATTTATGCAGCAATGTGGAGGTGTTAGGCCCGTTGTATGAAGGCAGAGAACTCCAGTTTCAAGTGGAGCTGTGCTCAGCTCTGCCCCCTCATCCTGCCAGGAGATGGCACATTACAGCACACCTCATCTCTCTATTGTGTGACTTTCTGGGAGGAATTAACAAAGTCTGACTGTCAGTTACACCCAGTTTTGTAACCCAAGACAGTTTGTAGACACGAAAGGGTTTAGGGCAAAAAAATGTAAATTTTCTAAAAGTGGATTTTTCAAAATTGTAATAAAAAACCTGACTTTACCATTTAATGGGCTTTTTCATCACAATTCCAAAGACACAAAACACGACATAGCTATCTGCTCCCAATTGGAAATTACAGCTTATTATATGTAATAGGTAATCCCCGCTGTTATCCTATAGGAGGGATAGGCCTCACAGTAGTGAAAAACAAATTTAGGAATTTTTCACTACCAAAACATGTGCAACTTAAAAGTACATGTCAAATCTTATAATTACATAATACCCTGATGTACGGGCTACATAGGGCCTACCTAAGGGGTGACTTGTAAGTAATAAAAGGGGAGTTTAAGGTAAGGCTTGCCAAGGGGATTTTTATGTCAAATCGACATGGCAGTTTAAAAATGCATTGAGGGTGCGGTGGCAAACCTGGGTCATGTTTTAATGTGCTACTGAAGTGTGTGGCACAATAAGTGCCGCAAGCCCACTGATAACATTTAATTTACAGGTCATGGATCTATGGTATACCACTCTACAAGAGAGATATAGGTAAATTAAATATGCCAATTTGATATAAGCCAAATTACCATGTTTAAAGAAGAGAGCCAAAGCACTTTAGCACTGGTTAGCAGTGTCAAAGTGCACAGAGTCCTAAGGCCAACAAAAATATTTCAGCAAAACGATATGGGAGAAAGGCAAAGAGTATGGGGGCAACTCTGCAGAGGGGGCCAGTTCCAACAGCCATTTTTGCAGAGATAAAATTTGCTTTTAGAGGAGGTCTGGGGACAGTAGCGCAATGCTTAAAAGTGGAACTGCTGATTAGCAATGACACTGTGGTCCTAGGAGGTTTGTACATCTATCCTTGATGAACCTCAATTCATCCTTCCACCATGTAAATTGGTTTAAATGTTGGATTGATATGGATAACATTGGCGTTGAGAGCATTGTCATGGATGTTTTATTTAGAATTCATTTTATGTCAGGTTTGGTTCAACAATTCTGTCCTGTTGAAGAGTTTGAACACCCCTCTTTCATTCACTTTTATATTCAAATGAACTGAAGTCCTCTGTGACTGTCATGCCATCCCACACAATGTGTATCAATGCAGTACACATGGCTTTCACAGTCAACAGTTTGAAAAAAACTGATTAACTGCTATGCATTGTTAATATGAATGCTGCCTACTGACAAGATTTAGGATGGGCATTTTTGGGATGGAAATGTCTCCTGTTTGATCTCCAACTTTGTTCCCCTACCCTCACTGTAGGTATTTGATATCCTGTTTTTTTATCTTAGCACTAGCCTCACACCAATTTAGTGTGTGTACATATACCGCCAGGTCTATCCCTTGACATGAGCATGGTCTTAGACCACTGTCTGTGCTATGGGTTTAGTGGCAATGTGCAATGCTTAATGAATCCATAGTTGTAACCAGACGTTTCTACCTGTGCCACTGGAATGAAGGCCTGCTGACACATTTGTGTTAAGTTCCACCTCTATGCACTAACCAAGATCATAGTGCTAACTACCCAAATGTATGTTGTGTATATGGCCTGAGTGGTACGTACATTGTGTGTATGAGAGAGCTAGAAGAATGATGGCCTTTTGGGTTACATTTATGGAACCCCTGTTCTATTCCTGTGCATAAGATGAAGGTGTGGTTGTTTTCCCAAATAGTGGAAGTGTATTTTTTAAATTCCTGAAGCTGGAAGCAGTAAATCTAGACCAGTGGTACTCAAACTGCCACCCCGGGACCACATCCTGCTCTTCTGACCTTTACATGCGGCACCCTTGTCAAGAGCAGCACTGTGATGCTGTTTACTTGACTCAGCACAAACATTAAAATCATGTTAAATAATCAGGCAAGTGTTTATTCAAAAGTTAGTGGGTGTTAAAGAAAGGAAGAAACTAGGATATCCTGCACCACTTAACTTTAGAAATACCTTCATTTTTAAAGACATCTTGCAGCAAAACTGTAAAAGTATTATAAAGTCTGTTCAAAATTCAAATAGTGTATTCTATTAACATGCAGACCCGTTGCACCTTATTGCTTCAGGTTATATCAGTGCATTGAGAAGTATTTTTAAAAGTAATAGTTTTCAAAGATGAATTCACAAACATTCATTCTTCCCACCGCCCTGACAACAAAGTTGTTATGTGCACTCTTTGGGTGGCCTGAGTTTCTATTATACATGAACATTATAGTTATTAAATCAAACACAGTAGAAGGTTTTGTACAGCACACATCCTGAAGTCATGTATTTTGAGGTCCTCATTTGTTATAATCAAGAAAAAGGAGGGAAAACGAAATAAAACATTTGCCTAAGATCACACAATTTGAATAAATGGAGAAGCCATTTTTGGTTTTACATTGTGCAATTCAGACATTAGATGTTTATGCCTCATTTCTCTTACATCCATTTTACAACCAACCCCTCTCCAAATCCTACTGCCACCCTGGTGGTATCAATGCAGCCCTCGCTCACATTATAGATCTAACTTGTGGCTCCTGGGAAAATGTTTGCGAGTACCCATGATCTAGACAAAGAAGTGAGGACAAAGGTAACAGGTCTTGTTAAGAAATTCAATTAGGCCTTGTGTTGAGAGGGGCTGCTGATTAGTCTTCCTACAGCACTGGCAGATAGGACTGCAGTTTCCATTGTTAGGGTAAAGGGGACCTCCTTAGGTCAGCCTTTTGTCTCTTCCCTGATCACTGTTCTGTGTGGTTGCTGTTAGCATGGTGCAGAAAGCTCATACCTGTTTGTGCCTCTGTTGTGTGATGCCCCAGGCTGGAGACAACCCTGTCTTGAGGAACATCACTCTGTAAAATGTATGTGTTTAGAGATTAGCCTGGAAAGAACACAGTGTGTTAATTGTATCTGCTACCTGTTCTGGGTTGGACAACAAGTGCTTGCAAGGGTTGGTGATTGTTGAATTCTGAGATTATGCACCTTCACACTACCTCTCTGAGACACCTGTGAATGTGCCTGTCATTTCTGTTAAGAGTCATGTGCTGAAGGGGTTATACTTGGCTGGTTTGCAGAACATTAGTAGGATGAACCCCTGGACACCAGCAGTGAGCAACCCTCAATATATGGCATAGTTCCCACAAGGATGATACCCTTTGGACACATGGACCAATACCTTTGTGATTTAAAATCTGTCCAATCACCAAAGCACATGGGCCCTCATTTTGACCTCGGCGGTCTTTGTTAAAGAGTGCAGGCAGTTTTCCGCGCAGCGTAATATGACTACTGGCAGCCCTCTGTCCTTTTTCGGACGGAGATCCGCCAGCAGCCATACTGGCGGTCGGTGGGGAAGTGGAGGCTGCTCCACCTCCACCGCCCCGTCATCAGAACACCACCCACCGAATCACGTCCCATGATTCGGTGTGGCGGTGTTCTGGTGATCGGGAGCTGGAGGCGGAGCAGCCCCCATGGATCCCATCCCCTCCCGGAGGATCAACGGACAAGGTAAGTTGATCGTCCGTTAGGGGAGGGGTTGGGGGGATATTGTGTGTTGTGTGAGTGCATGGGGCTGTGCATCTGAGTATGTAGAGGAGGTGTGTGAGTGCATGTATGCATGCGGGGGTATTGTGTGTATGGGAAATGTGGGCAGTCTGTGTGCATGTCTGTTTGTATGTGTGCGGGTATGTGTTGTTGTAGTGTATGTGTGCGTGTAGTGGTGTGTGTAATTGCATGTTGGAGGTGGGGCTGGGGAGGGGGTGTGTGTATGTGCATGTTGGGGGTGGGGAGGGGGTGTGTGTATGTGCATGTTGGGGGTAGAGATGGGGAGGGGGGCCCTGCCACCTTTGGTGGGCCGCAGGGGGGTCGGTGTGGGGGGAGGACTCGGGTGGGGGAGACCCCTATCAGTGCCAGGGAAGGAATTCCCTGGCACTGATAGTGCCTAATGTCATGGATTTCGTGTCAGTTCCAAACCACCCGAAATCCATGGTGGTCTGCAGGTTCCTGATACCGCCGGCAGTCTGGTGACAGCCGCCAGGCTGGAGACCGAAGTATCCAGCCCAGCGGTCGGAGTGGAGAAGTGGCGGATGACCATGGTGGTAACCGCCATGGTCATAATTCCATTTTTTTTCCGCCGGCCTGTTGGCGGTTTTACTGACACTTCTCCCCCATCCTCCAGGGTCATAATGAGGGCCTTTATTTTCTTTTGAACGTTCTATTGATCTGTGCTACTGAAGATCCTTGCACCTTTATTGAGATCTGTTGGTTTCACTAGATGTAGACAGGCCTTCATATTTTACAGATTCTACTGAGCCCAGTGATTTCAGATGGTCAGGGCCATGAGAATAATGCAATTCTGTGGAAATGGAGTTAGCCACATAACTATCGATTTACAATCCTTTCCACATATTGTTTTGCAGCATAATTTATGATTTCAGTAGTGTTGTTTCTAGGTCAAATGGATCAAAACAATACTGTTGGAGAATGTGTTGCATAATACAGCCAAATTCCTCTTTTATTCCTGTATTATTTAAATAATACTGCTGCATAAATAATGTCACAGAACATGTCATGTGTGATGTAATATGTGAGGTCATAAGCAATGTATGGTGGGGGTGCAAGTTATATGCTTTTTATTTACTTTCTGCATTTTTTCTAAAACATAAACTATTTATGTACATCATTTGAAGAAACATGCATTTCAGCACTAACACTGGTGTATATCTTCCATGTTTATTGTTTCTGGATTGTATCATAAGGTGATGGTGCATGTTGCTTCACTATTGGGCATAAGGAAGACCTTTGTAGTTAAAACATGTTTTGCTGGAATAAATCAGTGGAAACTAACCCGGTGGAGTGGCAGTTTTGTGTCAGTATCTGAGACACATCTTTGCTTTAAAATATTTACAGGATCTGCACCAATTCCTATGCATCGCCATGTAGGTGGAAGCGACCGGGATTTTGCAGCAATTTGAGTGTCTATATATATATATATATATATATATATATATATTCACCTAAAAAAACAAAGGTTACAGGGACATGATTGCTAGGTTCAGAACTTACACACTCAAAACCATAGAAATATAGCTGTTATAGTTAGAGTTATTTCAAGTAACTATAACTCGTGGCCAAAGTAAACTATAACCCGCATCCTCGCCATCAGTAATTTCAATGATGTCAAAGAAGATGTTGTTGGAAAGTGGATTATTGGTAAGGGCAGGTAAGTACCTACACTTAGCAATAGGCCTCTAACCCCAACTAGTTCCAGTTAGATCTCAATAATTTAATCCCAGCTCAACCCTTTGTGGCCTGGCAATGAGCGACAAGGCTTAATTTAGGAGACAAGTGTGTAAAGCATTTAAAAATCATAAACCATCAAATAAATAAAACACAAAACACAATAAAAATCCAACTCCAATTTATAAAATAGATTATATTTTTATCTTTACAACGACAACAAAATGATTAAAATCGGATAAGGGGAACCAGAGATATGAAGTTTTAAAGAATTAATGTATTCTAGCACATAGAAACTAAAAAGCGCCAATATGGTCATCTGGTCGCACTCAACTGTGGCAAAGTAAAAATATGAGGCAGACCACAATGGAGCCCTGCTCGGCTACAGCAAGCGGGAGGCCTCGGTCAAAAGTTTACCTTCGGACTTAGTCTTTTTCTTGAAGATTTTTCTCACTGGGACGAAGTCACAAATCCGATCTGACCTCCCTGGAGCCCTCTTTGCAGGAGACGTGTGAAGAATTCTACCTTCAGACTTAAACAATTTTTTAGAATGGAAATTTTCATCCGGGCCAAAGTTGAAATTAGATCCGATGTCCCTGGAGCCCTCCACAGATACGCTGCGTGGGAAGTCCCGGTCAACTTTTTACGTTCTGACTTTGTCACTTTTTTGGAACTTTTTCTCTCCAACATCGGAAGACCCTGCACAACAAGTTGATTTCGAGTTGACAATGTCAGATTGCCTTTCCAGGACCCCTGGTGAAATCCTGGAAGTCTGGGACTCTGGAGCTTTTCAGCAGGACAAACCTGCAAGTCAGGCCACGTTTCCAGTTGAGGTAATTCGGCTTGACTCACAACGTCGGGTCGGTCCCTTTATGGAGCTTTTTTCCAAAAGTTCTCCAAACTTCTCCAAATTTCTGGATCTTCTTCCAGAAGACCTTTGAGGGTCCTTTAGGAGTCCACAACTCATCTCAAGGTTCCAGAAGCTCTGAGTTGCTCCTTGAGAGATAGGACTCCAACTCCCAGAATGTACCTGGTTCAAATCTAAAAATAACCACTAGCCACTGGTCAGTTTCTTCAGGTTTTGATGTAGGGGACTCTGGTCAGCTATTTTCTACCTGTAGCAAACAGGGAGTTCATTTTTGAACCAGTTGAAGACAAAGTCCTTTTTGTAGTGAAGCCCAAGTGTGCAGCTGGTGCACTCCTTCAGATTGCAGTGTCCAGGTGCAGGTTAGGTGTCCAGCAGGGCAGTCCTTCTTCTTCTGTCATTGTTGGGTACAGCTCTGCCAGATTTATCCTTGATCCTGAGGTGGAAAGCGGAGGTGGGGGCAACTGTCCAAGAACAGACAGGCCAAAATCCTCCTGGATGACCACTTCCTTGGACATGTGCAAAAATCAATCCCAGGGAGAAACATTCCTTAAAAATCCAAAATGGCAGAATCTGAATTTTGGAGGTTAGGTCTGGCTGAGTCCACCCATTGGTGTGGCTAAAATTCCTTAACACACCCCTTTCCTGCCCGCTTCTAATCTAATCAAAGGGGCACCTGGTGGTCTGGGTTTGCAGGAAAAAGGGGGAGGGTCCTGAGCTGCTCAAAATGTCCTTCCCTCCTTTGAAGACCAGTTTGCCTGCTCTCCCTAACCTGTTTCACCATCTGCTGAGGCAGATCTCCTCCACGAGGCACTTCCTTTGTCCTCAGCCCAGGCCACTTTACCCCTCATCAAGGCAGCCTCGCCAGGCTGCCTGAGGCTGGCAAATCAAAGAAGGGCATTACAGAGCTGAAGATGACAACTTTCAGGTAGAGTTCTAAAACTCTTTCCCTGAACTTGTTATATTAAATTCAACAATGGGAAGTTGTTTGAATTATTATAACAATAATTCTGGTACCAAATTTGAAATATCTAGCTCCTTTTGAGACTTTATTAATCAAAATAAAGTCTCCTTATTTTAGCCTTTGGAGCCCATTCACTATAAGGAGGGAAAATTAATTTGGCTATTTTTCCCTGCTTATAGTTACTCTGCACCCAACCCTGGGGGCACCTAAGGCACACCTTAGGGGTGACTTATATGTAAAAATAAGGTAGGTTAAGAGTTTGTAAGTACTTTTAATTTGACTTTGAAGGCAACTTTAATTTAAAAGCAGCCATCAAGGAAGGCCTGCCTTGAAAATGACACCGGACACCTCAGCAGTGCACCTATAGGTGCACTACCTATGCTGGGGTCCCTCAACCTACATGCCCTACCATATCATAGGGCCTTATAGATAGGTTGGTACTGCCAATTATAATTAGCCTAATTTGCATGCTCACTTTAATCGGAGCACAGGTCCTGAGACAGTTTTGCAGTGCCCAGGGCACCATCAGAGTGAGGAAGACACCAACAAAATGCGAAAAATGGGGGCAAAAAGTTAGGTGGCTTCTACAATCAGCTCAGTTTTCTCACAGATGTCAGGAGTGATGTAATATCTCAGGTAATTACCAGTGCATGACGAGGGCGTGAGCTATAGTTACCTTAGGACATGAGTAATAGTTACTTGAAATAACTCTAACTATAACTGCTGAATTTCTATGGTTTTGTGTGTGTAAATTCTGAAACTAACTATAACATTCCTGCAACCTTTGTTTTTTTAGTGAATTTCTAAGTTTTTTTTTATTCTCTTGCCGAACTATAACGTCCCTGTAGCCTTTGTTTTTTTTTCAGTGAATTCCTAAGGTTTTTTTAACATTAAGTAAGATGCCCATTGCAATGCATGGTGGGGGGTTTGATGCAGGGCCTGGCTCCCTAATGTCCTTATTTTCTATAGCATCCCCATTAGAAAATACTTTCAGTGTTCCACTTTGATTCCATCAAGATTGCATTCAGATTTTCCACATGTTTAGCATGAATTCAGAATGTTAGCACTCTATTTGCTCATTAGAGCCATGTAGCTGCTTATTATTACTAGGTAGTTAACTGGCCGTCTGCTGCTGGTTTGAAAGTGCATGTTTCAGTTTGCATGTCAGAATGTTTTAATGAAATAGAAGGGAAAGATATTTGAGAACTCACTTAAAATATGTGCATTATTTTCTTTCTACAGCACTAGCCATAATTTCTGGGATAAAATTAACCCCCTCATTTTGTTCCTTTCTAAATTAAATGTTTTAAGTTTTACCACTTTTACCAGTTTGATTCAAGCAAGATGGCTTCAGGTATGGCACACTTTTGTCAAAAGTAAGACTGTTAGCTGTCTAGTTGTTCTTTGGAATACTCTAGGATGCTTCAGTAGAATTCAAGAGAATAATCTGACAGACTGCTCCTGTTGGAAGTACAACAGAAAGATATTTTAGAACTCACTTAAAACGTGTCCTAATTTTTCTTTCTGCAGTACTAACCATCATTTCTATGACAAAATGAACCCTTTATTTTGTTCCTTTCTAAACTAAGGGCCTCCTTGCGAGGTTGGCGGTCTCAGGACTGCCATGTTGGTGGTGACAGTTGTACTGTTAACAGGCTGGAGGAGAAGACCGCCAAAATATGACATTGGCAGCCTTCAGTAAAGAACACAGCCAAAACACTGCCTGCCCCACCATGGACAATGGAAGCCACCTGCAGGCCCGTGGGGACCATGCTTCTGCAGAACAGATTATGAGGTTACACACCGGCAAGGTTTCCTCTGAGGTCACACCACCACGGGAACCCAAGCGTAAACCAAGCGTAAACCAACTGCATAAAAGGAGACACTCACCTTCAGGAAGTCATACTCGTCTGGAGCCGCCATGGAACCAGAACTTCACGTCATCCCTCTGTTCCTGCTTGCCCAACGACTCCAGAATCTGTGACAATGACGACAGCAACCGTAAGCACGCACACTTACCTGGTACAGTTGTAGATTGTCAGTTTTGTACCCTCACACAACATATATTCGGGAAGTGGGTGCGATTAACACAATTAACAGCAAACCACCACACCATGGCCAACCCACACACAAATGTACACATGTCACAAACACACAAAGGTATGCACGGAAACACTGCACAGGCCCACACTCACAAAGTACCCCACAACAACACAAAACGTCACAACCACAACACGACCGCACCATCTCCAATCACATTTCAGGAACCCATAGGGGACACTACCCAGGGTTACATCACACATACATCACTATGTAACACCAAGATTCAAAACATACACACAATTACACAACCACAGTACTTACCGATCGACTTACAGAGAACATCGTACCTAACATACCATGCACAAAACATGCACACGCACACAGTCAAAGCACACAAAGCCACACAACACACCAACACATCTCTACACAAACAATACTCAATCCCAACACTACATAAAATATATTGAACACACATTTATCCATCACACAACACACACCCTACCACTTACAGACAAAAGCACTGCACACAACCCCACATACTGGCTATACAACACAGCTAGCCCAAACAACACACACAACTGATGTCAGACAGAGACACCTCCATACTAGGGAAAGAAATGAATGACAACGATTTAAGCAGGAAACCAACAGCAGGATGGTTCTAATGCTTATTGAATACAATAATTATTAAAAACATTTTAAGGCAACATCATGTTACAACATCATACTTTCCACAACCCCATATGACAACAATGTCACACCCAACAGAAGCCTACTATCTGACCACTACATCGCCGAGCTAAAACACAAACTATCCCTGTACAAGATGATTTGTCTACATAAATAATGTGTCCCTATACAGAGCATCACTGAGAAACAACAAACCATCAATGGAAATCAGTGTTCACTTTGATTTCAAATTCATACCTACTCCAAATCTACACTTGCTCAGTCCATTGCCAGATGTCATGTTCTATGAAATTTACCTTATCACATTCCAATTACAACACACCATGTTGCTTGGCTACAACATCTCTAAAATGTAACTGTGTCTAAATCGTTCACAATGGCAAATGACTCACATGCATCTTCACCATTTGGCACATCCAATTTTGAAGAATAATAGACTCGCAAATAATTTCTCCAACACATGTATCAACTGTATTTTTGCAAAGGATAGCATAAACATTCAGGACCTACTAATCTTAATCATTCTCACATAGAAAACAATGTCATGTACATCAATAGGGGTCTACTTAACACACAAGATACACCACAGACAACCACAGCGAGCATACCAGCACCTTCAATACAATGGACAGCTGTTGTGTGCCTGAAGGCCACATACAATTCCACTAATCATGCTGAGTAGCAACCTCAAGATGACCAGATCAAATGACCAGTATCACTATCAACAATTCAGACATGAGTCACTCAACATCTATGGAGTACACTTACACTGACATAAACCACTTCTAAAGTAACCATGATTGACACATATACCTAGA
This sequence comes from Pleurodeles waltl, assembly GCF_031143425.1. Taxonomy (NCBI): domain Eukaryota; kingdom Metazoa; phylum Chordata; class Amphibia; order Caudata; family Salamandridae; genus Pleurodeles; species Pleurodeles waltl. The sequence goes on from NC_090443.1 coordinate 722,848,118, forward strand.
GTCCAGCAATTTGACCGACAACATATACCATACCATCAACATGGAACTATCAACTACAACAAATGAAACACTGTGGGGCATATTTATACTCCGTCTGTGCCGATTGTGCGTCTCAAAATTTTTGACGTACAATCAGCGCAAACGTTGCCCCGTATTTAAACTTTGACGCACGAGCCAGCGGACGACAAAATTCCACCGTGTGCGTCATTTTTTGGATGCGGCAACCCACCTTGCGTTAATTATATGTAAGGTAGGCGTTCCCGTCCAAAAAATGGCTTAAAGGGCCATGCGTCGTATTTATGCTTTCGGGCAAAAATGACGCACGGCCGGGAGGCGGAGCCAGAAAATGACTCACAGCCCGATTTACATAAAAAATTAACGCCTGGGTCAGGGCAGGCGTTAAAATGGGGCAAACACACCTGTATTTAATCAGAACACACAGAACAAACAGCAGAGCATCAGAGCAGCAACAGGGAGCCATGGAGGTGATACTAATCCTGCGTGCACGCAGACGCAGAGCCCAGCAGCAACAACAGCAGCTACAACAACACCAGCAGGGACCCCAAAGGAAGCGCAGAAGGCAGGAGAGGATATTCCGCCCAAGAACCACCCTTCAGGGAACACGACATCATACAGAGGTACCGGTTGAACTGGCAGGCCATTCAGCAGCTGCTGCGCAACATTGAACAGCAGTTGGCCCCCACTTTGGTGACACCCCGCACCATCCCAACAGAAACAAAGCTGCTTGCCGTACTTCATATGCTGGAAAGTGGCTCTTTCCAAACAACTGGTGCCCTGGTTTGCAGAATATCACAACCATCATTCTCCGCCTTTTTGCCTAAAGTACTGGATGCCATCATTCGACTGACACCCCGCCACATCTGCTTCCCTAACACACTGCAGAAGCAGCAGGAAACAAAACAGGGGTTCTACCTCATCAGTGGCTTCCCACTCGTCCTTGGAGCAATTGACTGCATACATGTACACCTTGTGCCACCTGCTGCAACTGAACACCTCTACCGCAACAGGAAGCACACACATTGCATCAACGTGCAGGCCATAGTCGATCACCAGGGATTGATCACCAACATCGTGGCTAAATATCCTGGGAGTGTCCATGACTCATACATCTTCCATCACTGCACCATCAATGAACACTTCCAGGATGGACGGTATGGCAATGGACTACTTGTTGGTAAGTACAAAAACCTACTTATATACACACTGCATAGCAACCCTCTAGGACACACAACACATACACCACAAAAGCAACATGTGAACAGGAACACACTGAGGTCGTGACATCGCTAGCCATGTTTCTTAAGTCACCATTGAACCTGTCACCCATCGGAAATTACTGTACAGGCTAATGTTAAGACGTCAATGAGTGTGGGTTGCTAAATGTCACCTTGCAAATTGTAAGTGTCCCAATGACCTTTACATTAATCCATTGCATAAGGTTAAAGGTATGGGATGTCCAGGGTACTTTGATATGAATGTGTTAACAACACTTTCAATTTTAACTGTGCATGGAACTATCATCTCACCCCCAGTGAAGACACACGGACACCTGTATCACAAGTCACAATGCTAGGGAGGGCACACTGTACTGCAAATCCCAAAACATACTGCTGACAAACGGTTAGCAGACACACACTTGTTCAGCCAAGGAAACAACACAATGCAGATGGTACAGCCTACAAGCATAGGATGCCACATTAGTACACAAAAGAGTCACAGACAACACAAGACAACTACTGCCATGAAAGGTCTTTTAAATAGTGCCAGCTACATCAACATGATCCCCTTCATTTTCTCTTCCAGCTGATCAGGGGTATGGCATCCAGCCATGGATTATGACACCATTTGGCAACCCAAGTACTGCTGCAGCGCGTGCATACAACGACGCCCATAGGAGGACATGCAGCATTGTCGAGCGGACCTTCGGCATCCTCAAGTCAAGGTTCCGCTGCCTCGACATCACTGGTGGTAGCCTCCTATATTCCCCGAGATGGTCTGTAGGATCATCCCCACATGTGCAATATTGCACAACATTTGTATCAAAAGAAACATTCCCCTCCTGGAACCAGAGTCACACATGCCTGAAGAGGAGGATGCTGGCCTGCAACTGGAGGGGGAACTACAGAACACAGCCGCTGGTATACGCAGGCGGCTACAGATTGTAAATAATTTCTTTTGAATATGATCACCTTCACCACTTTAGTTAACGAATTTAAATAAACACCTATTCTAATCACCATATCATGGTCTGGCTATTCCTTTTTGCACACCTTCATCTCTACTTATCAGAAATAGAGTGTTGCCTCATGGAGCATTGCTGAGATACTTAGTAGGACACGGAACATCCCAGAGCTAATGTGATGTCTAACATACAATGGTCACATACACACACACTCTTAATGACATATATCATGTACATATCTCCTTTGAAGACCAGTAGCAGAGGACCACAACTATTTCACACATACATGTTGAAAGCAAGGTCCAACGCAGCATATGGCACACAACTAAGACACCATCACTCAATAAGGGGAAAACAAGCCTCATACATGAGGCAGTCAATGTGCGTTGGCATAAGTAACAGGAATGCCTGACCAGACCCTTGACAGCAGTAAGTCCAACTGCATCCAATATTTGCAAGGACTATCTATGACTAGAGTTCCCTAGAAGCAGAACATAGACAGCACAAGTGCCACACATATGACATGCATTGCGCACATGACATTCCATGTACATGTCAGCCCATTTCCTAACTCATGACACACCCGTGCACCTGGTCACAACCCACCTGTCGGAAGAGGTCCCTGGAATACTAAGATTTGTACCCTGATATTACCTCCTCTACACACACAGACCAACATTAGCAAACCAGTGTGCTACATCCTTTCCTATGGTATGTCACTGTCATAGAACATCTGACTGCAAGGACGTCAGCTCAATTTATACACTGTCTTCTAGTTTCCAAGCCCTGTTAGCGCATGTAGATTGCTTCCCCTTGTGAAAATGTCTGTTGGCCCTTAGAATGCAAGTCTCACCTACAGGACTGGTGAGAAACAGATGCAGCCCACACCTGTGATCACCTCCATGTACACCACCCATTTCAAAAAGCACTGCCCCTGATGATGCCTGGAACAGCATAGGAGTTGCCATTATGTCAAATACACCGTCAAGCATTGATACTAATTAAGCCGTGTAACACAGCCCTTGGGTTCATTTGTCACCTTCAAAAACACAGGACGTACACAGTTTGACATGTCAACTGTCTAGTTTGTCCTCAAAACAGTCTCAGTCAGACCACTGATTACATAACTTGTCAAGTAATTGGATCCTAAATCACCTTGCATTCTGTCAGCCTGACTGGCAACTGTCTGTGCGTCACACTAAAGTATCCCTGTGTCTACATATGTACCACACTTGCGTTAGCAAACCTCTCATTCATCAGGGGACATTGGGCATGGGCTTCTTCCATGCATACCCAAATACATTGTATAGCATCATCTGCCTTTTAACTGTACCATTTGAGTTACATCCTCTTGGAAAGGCAAAATTCATGGCCCATCCCTTGTCTGGGTTGAATTTATGCATGAATGAAAAAGTGTGACAGTGTCCCAGGGCCGTAGGCAGGGATTGGGTACGGGGCTTTCAGCACAACCAGCAACCTCTGATAATTTCCATGAATAATACACAAATGTCAGGACCCTGACAGTTCACACACAGCATCACAGTGCGCACAACATAGTGATGGGCCGTGTGTGGTGAATAGCTGCGAGAATAATCAGCACAGAGGCTATGATGTTCCCAGATGCAGTGGGAAGTGCAGAGGCCAACCTGTGTACAAATGTTGTAATGACACCTGCCGGAACTTGACACCTGAGACATTATCTCACTCAGCACACCAAGGTTGCCCTGTTGACTGTCTCATTACACGTCTTTAGTGACAGGGTGGGACCATCCACATGTTGGTTCACATGTCCACATCTACTTTAATCACATTGATCAACCAAGGATACTCAGTAGATACAGGAATAGCTGCCACTGACTCATGATGAGTCCTGGACCGAACTGTGACAAATTACACCCCTAACACCCTACAGGATCATCATTGGACCACACACATGAACAAGACACCTATGTGCAATTGATCACTGGAAATAAGTGGACACGTGCTGTCTTGTATGCTGGTCCACCACAGCCACTTGATAGTTGGGGCTCACTTCTATGGCCTCAAATGTGGTGTCATCATACATATGAGATTCACCCTTGTCTGTCTGTGCAAACAACATGGTACCCACTTCCTCAATGCATGTGTATGACTCACTGTGGGATTCTCCAAGTAGTGCCTAGGAAGCTCTTACCAATACTCTAGGACATGGGATGTAGAAAATGTGGACCATTGACGTGAACAAGCGTCTGCCATCCATCTGGTGCATGCTATGTCACATGTGGTGTCTACGTGACCCTAAAACTGGGAAGTACACTTTACGGGTGTTGTTACATGTATGACTAACACATGCCCTCGCTCATTTTCAATTTGACTTGCATCTAAGGATTGGACACATGGACATCACATTCATACAACCATAAGTACAATTATGCTTCATGTGATACACACACACTTGGTCAACCAACACATCAGTTGTCAAAGCACACACTTTGAGCCAAAGGCATTAAGGTATTGTACATATGTGCGTCACATTGCTATCCTCTCCTTATGCCAAACATGCACAATTTGTGCAACACATATATGTAGGCCACACTTATGACCATCTATTGCGTCAGCCAACTGTAACAATTCTGTGAAGGGTGTAGTGGATCATGTTCGGCTGCAGTATGATGTCACACATGTGAACATACACTATCAACACCATACTGTCTTCAATTAGCCAATCTCTGATGTGTTCCAAATGTAAAATAACCAAAAAACAAGTAAAAATGCCGCAAACCAGTTAATGCACTGTAATTTTGACATCCCTACCGTTGTGCGTCATTTTTTGACAAACAAAACTGTATTTGCGTCTTTTTTTTTACGCTCAGGAGTGAAATTTAGCCCGCATCCAGATATTTGAACAGTCAATGTATCATTATGTGGAGGCGGATTAATATTCACGTCTGAGCGTCAAAAAAATGACGCAAATACAGTTTTGGTAAACAGAAAAATGACGCATAACGCGAAAAAGGCGGGACTTTTCATACAGGAAGTGATGTAATAGGATATCCTGTTTACAGATCATGAACAGTGGGTGTACTTTTACTTTCACTTTGCAGTCTATGATCCTTCTATACTGTGTGGCTGTGTAGAGAGTGGTGTCCTGAGATTTTGTGCTGTTATTGTCCTGTGTGCTATCTGTAAAGTCCATTTGTGAAATAAATATTGTTTGTGTATACTGTAGTACTGTGTTTTGTCTACATTTGTCCATTTATCTTGTGTTTTTCTTGTTTGTGGGAGTCTGTTGTGGGTCGTGTTAGTTTGGGGATAGTTGGGCTCTTTTAGTGTTTAGGTTTACTTTTTTTCTGTCTTTGTACCCCTACTTTCCCCCTTTTCCCCTTTCTATTTCTTTTACCCCTATTTCATATCATCACTTATAAGTATGTCTGGTAGGTCACGTCTTGGCAGGATGGGGCAAGAGGAGTTGGGGGGCTTCATCTGGCTGGTGACGCATTTCTTGCCGCTCATGATCCAGGCAGGGGGCAGGGTGATACAGGGGTATCCGACAGAGGCGCGCAGAATCCGGTGGGGAAAGGTGCTGCATCACCTGCAGCGTGTGTATGCCAGCCAGAGGAGTGACCACCAGCTGAAGCACCGGTGGGCTGACCTCATCACCAGGGAGCAGGATCTCTTGGACCACCTGGGAATCATGATTGGTGGCACTGTTGGTGAGTACAAATTATGTTAATGTGCATGATTAAATGCTCTGTTGTGACATCAGGGGATTAGTGCAATGTCTGCCAGCTAACTTGCTGACTGTGTGTAATGCTGGGGTAATATAAGGGGATCATTGATGCACTATGGCAAGGATCACAATTGCTAGCTATCAGGTAGCACGTGCTCAGCAAACTTACAGGTTACTTTTCCATGAAGGAAATTGGTGCAGCCTTTTTGTCAGAACAGCTAACAAAATATGAGCCAATCATGTCTATATAGGGTACTATTGACAGAGAAGTACAGATGTACCAACATTTAGGCCAACTATGTTGACGCAATTGCTAGACTGACTTTAGAATCACTACATGATGCTGAAAATGAGTGCTGGCTTCACGTAAATTGATGATAGCAAAGTGCATCAGACATATGTCTCATGTGAGTCTGGTGAGTGTGGAAGGAAAGCGTTCACAGAAGTACTATGAATGTGTGGGATTATTGTGTTCCTTGATCTTTTTGGATACATGTCAGTTCTTGATTTGAAAACATCGTGAACAGGTGTATGGTGGCCTCAGCTAACATCTTAAGATGTTTGTTGGAATTAATTGAGCCACAATCAAAATATGGATGGCAGTCCAAGTGTATGCACATGGCCTCACATCTCCATGGTTGGTGCAAATCACCATAGCTGGGCCACATCAATTGACTATACTGTAACAACAGGATGGCTTACAAAAGTCCCTGCCCCTCCCTCTGTACATTGGGCCTATGTGCAATAAATGTGTCATGGCCACAAGGCATGTTTGACTGGTAATGCAGTCCTCAAGTAACCAGGCTTTGGATGTCTCTCTTGGATGCACATGATGAGACTATTACACTCCATATTTTTTAGTGCTCACCAATTATGGGGCATGTTTGCAACCACATGATAGTTAGGGCCAATGTATGTGTGCAGATATGTGTATAACTGTCACAGGAGACCCATGATATGTACAAGTTGGCCGTGATCTATCAGATCCAGTACCATCATGTCTGAATGGCTGCCATTTCATTATTAAGCCTACACATTGTAAATGTTTATGAAATTGTTGCACTGTGCACAGATTTTGAGCACATTTCTTCCTTCCATACCTTACAGGTGGACCGGCACCCTACACTGTGGGAGACGTGGCGACATTTGAGGACCCCGACCACTCCAGTAAGTGTTGATATGTCTGTTATGTGTTGTGTTTGCTGGTTATGGACTCGTGTGAGTTGGACGCATAGCAAGGTGTGATGCGTTGGGCAAGCTTTTCTCTTGTTCCATGAGTGGGAATGCAATTCTCACATGTTTTGAGTTTGCCAATGCGTATCCATTGGTATCATGTAGGGATTGTAGGCCATCCCTGTAGGCCCCACTGTGAGTACAGGGGATAGTCATGTGTATGACACTTGTATCACCAAGAGTCACAATGGAAGTCAGCCCCAATTTAGTCAGCCTGTCAGACCCTCATTCTCTAAGATTGGTAGAGCTAATAGCTTTCAAATAGACATCTGCTTCCCTATTTACCTACGTTATTTTGAAACAGTAGGTAGAACCTCCTAGCAGCATGTACTTCCACATGTAGTGCAACAAGTCTGTGGCACCTGAGTGCAATGGCCTAGGTGTGCATGCAATTCATGATCATGGGTGTTCTAGCAACTCTGTGTCTGATGTAAGTCAGGCCTCACTGGAAGTATATGTTGTGTACTAAGTTCTGTATTTCCTGACATGTCTGACCCTATGAGTGCTCTAGGGTTTGCTGACTCCTAATTGTAGATAGACCTTACCTGTGGTGTGTCTGTAGAGACAAACGTGTGGAGTTTCCTATACACTCCTCGGTGTACATGTTGTTGGCAAATTATAGTTGTGTATCCACTGCCCCCTCTCAAACACAGCCATGGGTTTGTGAATGCGGTACCTAGTACTGATGCTACAAGTATGTTACACATAAATGTGAATAAGTGACGGTTTGGTTGCATACTAGTATACACACTCGGGTTTGGCACTTGGTACTATACTGGCAAGTCCAGTTACAACTTGCAGACCATGTGGCTTTAGTTTTGCTTTCCGTACTCTGACATTTGTAGCCCAGCTCTTGGCGGAGGATATGCAGCATGATTCTTAGATGATAACTGTCAGAACTCAGATTGCAAGTCAAAGCCAGTTATTACCCATCTTGTAGGTTATGGGTGTGCTTTGTGTGATGTGACCTTTGTAGTCTGGCCTGCCATATACTTCCTCAGGGACATTCAATGCTCTGTATTGTGATATGAGCTGTTACAAGTACAGTAGATGTAATGTTTGATTAACTTGCTGTGCCATTTCACACAATGCAGTTACTAATGTAGAATATCTGCATTTGTCTTCACAGCTGCTAACATGACTCCAGACCAGGTCCGTGAATTTCAGCGCCGGGCCATGCGGTATCAGCACATCCTGCTGGTGGAGTCGGGGTTCCGGAGGATGGCCCGGCGATATCGCCATGAACGGTCCTCCGGGGCATGGCGAGCCTTCCCACAGGGTGGGGCTACTTTGCCCACCACAGCCACCACCAGCACAACCACTAATCAGAGCCAGGTGGCCCCACCCACAGCTGCCACTGTTGGTCCAACATCTGCTGGACTTCCTGGCCCCAGCATTGCCACCGGTGCAGGACAGCCCACACAGACCTCCTCCACCGATACCCAGACTGCCACTGCTCCATCTGTTGACCCTGCAGCCTTCAACAGAATGGAACATAAGATGGACAAAGTGCTGCACAAGTTGAGCCACCTGAGCCGGGACGTGCGGCACATTAGCCGGTGGGTCAAGGACATTAAGAGGACCCTCCGGAGGGACAACCTGTAGACACTTTTTTGGATGGACATGATTCCCTCCCCTCCCTCCACTTTCCTTGTTCTTATAGTTAGTGGGCTTAGGGGGCTTAGTGTTAGGTTAGTATAGGCTGTTAGTTTAGTTAGTGTTAGTGGGTGTGGGGTGGGGGGGGGCTGCTTGTTTCTATTTTTACTTATTACATGTGTGGGTGGGTGGGTGGGGGGCTATGTTGGGGTTCTTGTGTGTTAGTAAAAAAAAAAAATACAAAAAAATATATATTTGTTTAAGATAGTATAGTATGTGTTTAGGTTAGTATGTGTTGTCCTCCATGTGTCCCGTCTCATAAGGGGGGTAGATGTTTGGAACGTTTCGTTACATGTGATAAGTAAGTGTAGCTTAGGTTAGTTAGGGACAGTTGTGGGTAATGAGTAGTCAGGGTAGATTAGGGTAGTTAAGATTTGTCCCTCAGTTTCCTCATCTGTGGTTAGCATTTAATAAATATTTGGTTACCCCTTAATAGTATGTGTTGAATGGTACTTGATCGTGGGTTTGGATTCAGTGTACATCAATTTGGTACTATAACATCTGTGTCCTATGCTACAAACAAATCCCAACTGAGCTGTACTATTGGCAGCTAGCCCAGAGCTACCTTGCAAAGTGTCGACCCTTTGTTGCAACCACCAATCACAGTTAATATGGATCCCAATGTGTTTCTGTTGATAAGTGTGTTTTCAAAGTCACTAACAGTGCTTCCAGACTTGATATTGGGGAAACAGTTTTAGGTCTGACTGCAGTGTGATGATCATGCACACCCTTATAAGATGAGTTCTCATTGGCAATCTTGTATTCTTGTCTTCATGACCCTCATACATCATTTGTGACACAGTTCGGCATGATTACCTATTTGTATGTTAACTCAGACACCTTCATTTGTGCATTTTTTTTTGTGTTTACTTAGATTAGTGTGGCATGTTTATTGTGTTATTTTTGCATGTTTACAACATTTTGCGACCACTATTTGATGACTTAGTTATCCCCTGAGGAAGCATTCTTCTGTCCAACACAGCATGGTGGTATTAGGTTTCTCACTTCATCCGATTTGTCCCTCAGGAAGGGCAGAGTATGATGCAATCATGGGCACTGTGCTGATTTATCTGACCACATAATATCAGGACAGTTGTATTGACAAGCTACGTAATTTGACAGTAGGCACATTTCAGTTATCTACTGCACAGTTGATATGTCACATTACCCAGAGACAGATTTGTTGTGTAAGTGCTATTTATTGAAAAGTGCTGTAGTGCCATCTGTACATTGTCCATGATTGTGAGTCCATTATAGTGACATTTTAAATTTGGATCCAACCCAAGGGGTTGCGGAAATGCTTTTGACATGCTGGGGTTGATGTTTCAGACAGTGCAGAGGGACAGGATTTGGCAATGAGTAGGAGAGAGACAATCACTGGGCTGGGTGACAAGATACACAGTGGTTTGCAGAACAGTGCTCGAGTAAAGTTGTTGCAAGACTGGCAAGTTACAATGCGCAGGACCTTGGTAAATGTGGGCCATGTGGCAGGGACTAGTGCTTCCGGGTCATTTTCCTTGTGAATGTGATCTGTTCCATTTCTTCTTCTTCTGATGTGTGTGTTGCCTCCTCTGTTCTTGGTAGTGGTGGTTGTGAAGGAGCAACACACACCTCAGTGTTAGAAGACCTGGAGTCAGACATCCTGGTCGCTGCTCCCTGTGAAGGTCTTAAGGGCAGTACTGCAAAAAGGAGGGTCTGCTGGTTCTTGAGAATAGCAGCCACATCACGATGGTAGGCAGCCAGGTCGGCCCTGAGGGAGTCATGATTGCGTTCGTGCATGCAGTGGAAGGTTTGGGCTGCGAGGTGTTGTGGCAACTCCCTTACTGCAGTGGTGAATTCCTTGACAGTTTCTTGTAGTCCTAGCAGTATGGATGTTAGGGCTTGCATAGCTGCTGCCTGATCTGCAGATGACATCATGCACGAACGCACCCCCTCAAGGCTGGCTGCCATAGTTTGCATCCCCACCCACACCTCCTTGGCCAGCTCCCGCTGTACTCCAACTACAGTTCTCTCAAAGATGGTGCCAGTGTCGTCTGAGTCCTCAGCTGTATTGGAGCTGGCAGGTCTTACAATTGGGGTGATGAGTGGATCCTCTGCGATGGCTGCTTGTTCTGTAACCCTCCTTGTGACTGAAGGTGGGGTCTGGAGGGTTTCAAGGACCTTTTGGATAGTCTCCTGGGGAATGTTTATCGGCTCTTCATCCATGTCATCAGGGAAATCTGGGACAGGCATATCGGCAGGAGATCCATCTTCCTCTGCAATGAAACAGGGTACAATTAGTGTGTCTGTGTTGTGGCAATTTTGATGTGACGTGCCTGCCTTTTGATGAATTCACTTTCTGATCTTGTTTTGTGTTAATTTCTCCAGTCCTTCAGATGGGCATTCTTCCAGGCCTATGGCCCACCTGTGTGTCACATGTATGTTATTGAGTTATCAAACTTGTCAGCCTCATCGCCTCTAGGTGTTGATTTATGCCAAATAGAGAATTGCCACCTTCTTTTCCTACGCGACCCTCCGTGTATATCCATTCTCATGGTGAGACCTTTCACTGGCTGTGGGTGTACTGATGGCCCTGGCAGCACAATTAACAATCTGGACCTGCCCCAATCTCTGATCGTTCACATCCACTTAAATGTCATTGACATGTGGCATATCCTATGCATGGCAATGTTATGATCCGATATGGATGTTGACATTGTTAATGTGTCCTGCTGATGTTGAGGAATGTGTGTTACATTGGATTGCCCTGATAGTCGTATCAGTGTCCTATTTCCTCTTCTGACTGTGCAGGTGTATTTCAGTGACCAGTTACATGTGTCCCCTCCTCAATGCTGTTGTCTGAGCAGTATGACATTTGGGATGTTGCCTTGTTACCCAGGCACAGGATGGACCCTGACATATGCAGCACAGGTGTGTCCTTAGTGCTGTGTAGCTCCTATTGTTGTTTACATTGGCTGATGTTTGCAACAACTATGGGCATTGACATTTGAGAGTACTGGGGCCTTTGTCTTATTTCTGGGGACTGTTGCAGTTGTCATCCTCACCCCCTAATTTAGGTGTCTATGATCCATGGGGAGGTTACTGCTATTGGCTACTTGAGCTGCACACAAAGCAGAGGTGGTAGTGGCAACTGTTGTCGCAGTTACATTCCAGTTGTCGGTATGGCTAGAGGATTGCTAATAGGGCCCTAGTTAATGTAGGGGGTATGTTGGCTGAAGTGTGCCAGGATGTCAGTTTGACGTCTTGGCCTTCCCTCCTTGCGTGGCTTTCCCTTTGCTCCATCGTTGGCATGACAGCATGCCCCCATGGGACTGTTGTTGGTGTTGTGTAATGGTGTGCCCCAGGTCTTCTCAGAACAGGCCATGCCCCCCTGCTGTGCCCCTTTACCCATGCCACTCCATGTATTAGATGACTTCCATGCATTTAGTGGTTGGTATCCCCCCCCGGTTGTAGATGACATTATTGCATTTTAATTCCCCATGCGACTTACCCTGCATGTGCGTTGTCTCCTGGTAGTCTGCGCTGTCCTGTCCTTGAATCCCTGTGACGATCTCCTCAGGGATGACGGCTGCGACCATCTCCTCCATGTGGTCCAGGGCCTCCTGGTGTGCTGGACTCCCACCTCCAGTCTGCAGTGCTGCCTTCCTGTTCCTGGCCATCTTTTCCTTGGTCCTGCGCTTGCAGTCATGCCAGCATTTCTTGCACTCAATGACTGTTCTGCGTACTTCAGCCACACTGTTAATCTTGTCGACAATTTGTTGCCATATGGCCTCTCTCCTACTGATTGGCAACTTTGAGGTGACAAACAGCTGGTGCTGGTGTTCCGTCACCTCTTTCACCAGAATTTCCTGCTCCTCTGCACTAAAGCGGCACTTTCTTTTCTTCTTAAAAGTGTCCTGGTTCTTGTGTGGGTCCTCCTGGCTGGTTCCTGGTCTGCTGTCATCTTCCTGGGGTCTGTAGTGGCATCTGGCATCCATTTTGGCTCTCCTCTGGTGAAATGGCTGTGTTCGCTGTTTTTTTTTACGCTGTTGCGTAAAAGAAAACGGCGTAAATCAGGTTTGCGGTGTCGTAAATCGACCCACAGTCATTTCCGCCGCGCTAACGTAGTTTTCCTTTACGAATTGACGCCGCGGTGTGCGTCAAAAATAATGACTCCCACCTGTTGTTTGCGCCGCCGTGCGTCAAAGTATAAATATGACGCCCGCACGGCGCACCAAAATGGCGTTAGCCGGCGGTAATATTTTTGACGCAAAACTGCGCCGGCGCAGTTTTGCGTCAAAAAGTATAAATATGGGCCTATATATATATATATATATATACACATATATATATATATATATATATATATATATAGTCATGATAAATTGAGCTTATCCATACTAAAATACTTCAAAACATATTCTGAATAGCAAAAGTAAGTATGCCAAGCCAAAATCTAAAATCTTACAAATGGCAGGAGGTACCAATATACCTATGTTGTTGGCAAAAACCAGTGGATGTGGTACCTACATAGGAGATGTCCTGCCACATGTAGCATGGACAAAATAAATTGGCTAAGTGATTAGCAGGCTAGTCAATTACCTTCTCAATAACACGTACATGGTACAGATAGTCTGAACTCACATGTCTATGATATGTCTGGAATTTATAATTACCACAATGCTTTTCATCATGTAGGATTCCCACCCTGATCAAACATCACATTTGCCAATGTACAGTCCACACTTAACAAGTGGGACACCTCTGAGTAAGTGTAGCAGGTATGCCATGTGAAATATCTGAATGAGATAACACCGTCATGTGAAGTTGACATCTATATCCCAACTCAGAAATATTTGGCCTGTTTCTTACCTGTCAGACCCTTTGTTGCACATAGAGTTAGATCCAGTGGAATAGGAATGGACTGAGACCAAAGAGCTGGACAACTTACCAACAGGATATCTGGGCTATGGATCAGTATATGGGAAGGATGACACAGCAGCTTATACATATGTATTGCTTTGTAGAGATACACATGTGACACAGTGACATGTGCATCACCACATGCTGTTATACAATAGGCTTAACGTAGGTGAGTTGTATTTCCCTATACACAATACCACGTCTACACCTGTCTATCAATGATACCAACTGTACTTCTATGTGCTTAATAGGAGACCATTAACCTTTTTTTTCCTATAGATCTTTATTATTTTAATAAAGTGAGTAACAAAAAGGGTGCATAATATAAAAGGCGACATTTGTTATAATTTCCGTATATGTATATATGTCAGGTATTTTTTAGCGTCACAATATTTATATAAATTGGGCTATCAGTGTTGTACCTCCCATTTGATATGTGTATGTCTATACTACACACCTATTGGTGCATGCTGTAGTGCCTAGTTTTACCAAGTATTCTGTGTGTATGCTATTTCCTTCGTATATAACCAATATGTGCAACCTGAAACTTTAGAGTGTGTGTGTGTGTGTGTGAGGGGGCACGAGTAATTAATACTACACGTAGGGTAGTGTGATGCATTGCAGGCGGTAGGAGAACCGGCTCATGTTGCATTGGATCTCCTGTGTGTTGTGTCCATCTGGTTCCCTTGCATGTTTAATAGTCTTTTGACTTTTTCTAGTAGTCTTTGCCAGTCTGGTGGTCTGGCCGGAGGGGTTACAATGTGTTAGCTATATGCACTGATTGCTGTTCCGAAAGTATCCCTGTTCGTAGTTCAGAGAACCACCCTGCAACAGGTGGTGTTGCGCTAGATTTTCAGCACACTGCTAGGTGACGTTTTGCCAGGATCAGTGCGAGGTCTAGAACTTTATTAGTAGATTTTCGCTGTGGTGTTTGGTTTGTGATCTCCAATATGTAGTGTATCCCTTCCTGATGTAAGATCCCTCCTGTGATGGTGTTTAACATTTCAGTTATGGATTCCCAGTAGTAGGTCACGTGGGTGCACGTCCATACCATATGCAAAAAATTGGCATAGTACAATTGACATCTCGGGCATGTGTTCTCTGCTCCTGGGTACATGCTCGCCAGTCTCTTGGAAATGAAGTAAGTGTAGTGCAAGTAGTTAAATTGTGTGTATTTGTATAGGGCGTTCGTGGATATGATCTTCGACATTAAGAAGGCCTGCGCCATTGCTTATCTGTGAGCGGTGTGTGGAGAGAAGATTCCCAATGGTTCTTAAGTGCCTGAAGGGGTTGTTTCCGTCCATACTTATTGCACTGTATGTATGTATGTTTGTGACAGCTCATTTTGTACCTCCCTGGGATAATAAAATCTGGAGCAGTGCAGATGTGGTGGTTCCCCTTGTGTTCTGTTCCAGTATTGCATGATGTGTCGTGTTAGCGAGGCATATGTCAGGAAGGTGTCCGGGGGCATGTCATAGTCAGTGACTAAGTTGTCAAACAAGACTAAAATCTGTTCCTCACATAGGTCTCTGTTGTGCCTGCTGTCTCCCAGGTGACCGCGGTCGGTCCAGAGTGCATGTCCGCGCATCTTGGCAGAACCCACAGCAGCAGTCTCTGGGCATATGGGAATCTTTGGTGTTTGATGTGTGTGAGGTGTTCCAGCATTTCTTGGCGATTCTCATCAAGATGTTAGTATCGTTCCCTGGGATGTCTGGGCCGGGTTTCATGATCCACCTCAGTATCTTGTGTAGGGGCAGTGCCTGTAGCTGCTACCTAATACTTGTGGGTTGTGTGTTGCCAGCCAATACCTGGGCCATTGAAGCTCGGTGGCAGCGTAGTAGTGTTGGTAATTTGGTGCTCCGAGACCCACCCTCAATATCGGTATGTATAGCTTGTCTAGTGACACCAGCCTTCTTCCCCTACCCCATACCAATGTTATGAGTAGGGATCGCATTTCGGCAAACAGTTTACATGAAAGAAAAGCCCGGATGGCCGAGAAGTAATATCATAGCCTAGGGAGCACTAACATTTTGGAGATGGTGATTCTGCCCGTTGGGGAGAGAGGGAGGGATATCCAAAACTGTAGTCAGGACCTCACATCCATTAGAGCCCTAACAATGTTGGCGTCTATGAGGTCCCTTTCCGCATAGTGTATTCTGACCCCAGGTATTTGATGGTGTCACAAGCCCTCGTCAGAGGAATGGGTGGTAACTGTTCCTGCTGGTCTACCGTCAGGGATGTTAGGGGGAACAGACAGGATTCCTCCCAGTTTACTTTCAGGCCAGTTGCCCTGCAAAATGGTGTAATAGTGTCATCAGTTGGGTCTGTACCCCTATATCATTTCCGATGTATACGAAAGCGCTGTCCGCGTACAATGATATAATGTGTCAGCTGTCAACTACCTATAGGCCCCAGTCTGTTGCATGCATCCGAAGGCATGCAGTAGAGGCTCCATCGCCAATGCAAAGAGCAGTGGCGACTGATGGCATCCCTGGCGGGTCCCATGCTCATGATAAAGGGATCTCATATCAGGTTGCCTGTCTTCACTCGTTCCAGTGTTGCGTTGCGGAGAAGGACAATCCACCTGACGAAGCAAGGGACAATACCCATTGTTTTTAATGCCAACATCAAATAGTCCCAGCCCAGTCTGTTGAATGCTTTTTCTATGTCAAGTAATGCAACACAGCCCTTAACCCTTTCATTTTTTGCCCAGTTCATGAGTGAGAACAATCAACGGTGATTCAGAAATGTATTTCTGCCCAGAATGAATCCATTCTGGTCAAGGTGGATCAACCCTTTGATTGTGGGTGTCAACCTATTCTCCAATACACTACCAAGTATTTTATAGTCTGAGTTGAGCAGGGACAGTGGGGGATAAGACTCCATCAATAGCGGGTCTCTACCCGGTTTGGGTAACACTACCAATGTCGCCTCACTCATAGATGTGGGTAGGGTCCTCTTGGTGTATGCTGTATTGCATGTTGTTAACAGTCTGGAGCGTATTAATGTTTGATATGTGGCATAAAATTAGATCGGCCACCCATCAGTGCAAGGTGTTTTACCTCCCACCCTGTATTTGATTGCCTCTTCTATTTTCATGATTTGCAAAGGAGTCTTCAGAGCGTCAAGTCCTCTGGTGCTATGTAGACAACTCACCAGACACATCAAACTCAACAACATCCTGAACTCCTCACAGTCAGGCTTCCGGAGCAACCACAGCACCGAGTCCAGCCTCCCCACCACCACAGATGACATCCCCATCCTCAGAGACAGGGGTGAGACCGTGGCTCTTATCCTCCTCCACCTGTCCGCCGCCTTCAACACCATCTCTCACCACACGCTACAGACTGTTCTCCACGACGCCAGCATCCGAGACAAAGCACTAGAATGGATCACCTCCTTCCTCTCCAACAGGACCTAAAGAATCCCGCTCCCCTTCTTCTACTCAGAGGCCACCAAGATCATCTGTGGCATCCCGCAAGGCTCCTCTCTGAGCCCCACTCTCTTCATCCTTTATCTGGCCCCCCAAGCCACCATTGCCAGACACCACTCACTCAACATCGTCTCATATGCCGATGACACTCAGCTAATCACCTCCCTCACCAACGACCCACACACAGCCAAAACCAACTTCCACAACGGAATGAGGAAAGTCGTCACCTGGATGAAGGAGAGCTGCCACAAGAATAATACCCAAAAAACAGAAGTCATCTTCATCAGCCACAACCCCTCAGCCTGGGACATCTCCTGGTGGCCCACTGCCCTCGGAAGTGCTCCGGCCCCCACCAACCACGCCCACAACCTCGGCTTCAACCTGGACTCAGCACTCTTGATGAACCGTCAAGTCAGCGCAGTCTCCTCTACCTGCTTCAACACCCTGCACATACTCTGGAAGATCTTCAAATGGATCCCAACCAAATCCAAAAGAACAGTCACCCAGGCCCTCGTCAGCAGCCGCCTAGACTAGGGCAACGCATGCTACACCGGAACCACCACCAAGGTACAGAAAAGACTGCAACGCATCCAGAATGCCTCCGCCTATCTTAACATGAACACCCCCAAACACAGCCACACCTCTGCTCTAACTGAGAGACCTGCACTGGCTCCCAATAGACAAGAGAATCACATTCAAGCTTCTTATTCAGGCCTACAAAGCCCTCCACCACACCGGACCAGAATACCTCAACCAAAGACTCCACTTCCACACACCCACCAGACAGCTCCACTCTGCTGACCTCACACTCGCTGCCATCCCACACATCTGGAAGTCCACAGCTGGAGGAAGATCCTTCTCCCACCATGCTGCCAAGTCCTGAAACTCCCTTCCCATCCACCTCAGAAAATCTCCCACTCCATCGCAATTCAGAAAGGACCTCAAAACTTGACTCTTCACCTAATCATCGACGGCCTCTCACTTACTGCGCCCCCCTACCCCCTTGAAACCCTTGCGGGTGACTAGTCGCGCTTTACAAGTATTATGATTGATTGTTACACAAAGGAAGTTTAGATATGTTCCAATCTGGTCGCCCTTAGTGTCTGCTACAGGGGCAATGTATAGTTTGGAGTAGTACGTGCGAAAGGCAGAGTTAATAGCCACCTGTGTGTTAAATATCTGTCCAACCCCATCTTGAATAGCAGCAATTGGGGCTCGAGTGGCCTCTGAGCTCAGAAGCTAGGCCAGGAGTTTGCCCGCTTTATCCCCCTCTGCGTGTTTCCATACTTGGTATTCTTTGTAATCCAGCTTACCAAGCCTATCTAGAGCCTCCTTATATGCAAAGCGTGAATTCACTAGAGGGAAGGCCACAGCCCTGTTTGTTGGCAATAGTTGCTCGTAATGCCACAGTTTGGACTCTAGTTCCTGAAGTTCCCTGCATAAAGTTAGTCTGGCTCCGTAGTTTGTTTTTATCGCATGCCCCCTAATAACTACTTTGAATGCATCCCACTAAATCCCCACATCGGATGCCGAACCAGTGTTTGTCTCAAAATAAGTTATAATGTGCCCTTTGATGGAGTCCCTGAATGTTCCATCTTGTAGGGCTGTCACAGGGAGTCTCCACGATAGTATGCTTGCGGTTTCGATTCCACTTTAGCCTGATTCGTAGGGGAGAGTGGTCTGACGGTGTGCGACAGAGATATTCAGCAATGGTAGTCTTCAACAGTGTTTCAGAGTTACAATAAAAAAGGTCTATTCTGATGAGTAAATCATGCAATCCTGAATAATATGAATATTCACACGTATTGGGATGTAGACCCCTCCATGTGTCATACAGTTGGTTGTGGGTTGCCCACTAGTGCAGATATTGTGTGATAGACATAGACTGGGCACCAGACACTGGAGGGCATGAGCGGTCCAATTCTATATCTGGGACACTATTGTAGTCTCGTCCTCAGTAGCATGGTGCTGTCGTATTGTGTAGGAGGGCTGTGGTGAGTGATTGTAAGAACATGGCCTGGTTAGAATTTGGGTTATAGAGAGAGATTATTGAGATTGTTGCACATCTAAGTTCCCTTCTAGTATTGCATATCTTCCCTCTGGGTCAGGTCTGGAGTGTAGCACCTCTAACAGTACTCCCGGCACCACCCAGATAAGGGCCCCTCTAGCGTATCCAGAGCACATGGTCTCCACCAGTGTGCCCCGCCAGCATTTGCATACCTTCTCCAAGTCTGATGAAGTCAAATGTATTTCCTGCAGCAGCGCCACATATATTTTTCATCTACGTAAAAACTGATACACCCTATATCTCTTAACAAACCCCGCGAACCCTCTAACATTCCATGTAAAAAAAGAGTATTGTGACATTTACTTAATAAAGTAGTAGTTCCACAGGTGTCCTGTAATGCATTGTTTATGCCATGTTGAGGTCCTGCCTCAATCGCATCTGGCCCTCGCTTGCTATCTGTCTGTCCCGCTCCCATTACACACTCTGGTATGCACAACCAACTGTAACTGTTATAAACACATGAAACAATCCCTCTGTCATAACGCAGGTATGGCAGTGAATTCCCCGTCGCAGGCTGTAGCGCGAACGGGCGATCAGCCAATAGCACTATGATGCTTTCAAGTAACAATGTTAACGTCTTTTCGACTCTGAATACACCTTTAGCATATGTGGAGGGGAGCATGGCCTATAGGTCGAGTGGCCATTCCTTAAGGTCTTGTAAAACATTTGTGCTCAGCCCTTGGGATAGAAACGATATGCCTACCTCTTGATTTGTATGTGAGGCAGTATATGCGTGGGGCCCCCCTGAACCCATCTACATAACTTTGTATTAGCGGGTCCTATATCAGGTCATCTGATGTGTGCAGAGTCACGGGCGGGCTGCTGCCCAGAAGCGCATCTACCAGTTCGCCATTCATCCCTAAGTTATCATCGTCTATGTGCTCCTGTGTTGACATGGTCGGGGACGAGGACCTTGCATGGTGTTCCACTTCTGCCACCGCCGTAGCTCTTTCTTTAGCCGCTTGTTCCTTAGTCGGACCTGTCTGCGCCCACTGCCTGCTTGGGCCCTGCTCTCTCTTCTGAGGATCCCCATTGCCCGAGCCGATGTCTCCGGTAACTCGCTGGTTATGCCTCTGTTTTCCATCCATGTCCATGCCTCCTCCGGGGAGGTACAGAATGTGATACCTCCATCATGCATGATCCGGAGGGTTTCTGGGAACTGCAGGGCATATTTAATATTATGGTCTCTGAGTGTGCGTTTGACCAACAGGAACGAGGATCGCTTGCGTTGCACCTCCAAAGTGTGCTCCGGGTAAATATGTGCCTGTGAGTCCGACACCCTCTATGGGCTACGTGCACGGGAAACCTGTAGTATATGGTCTCTGTCCTGATAATTAAAGAGGTCGGCACCCACAGGGGTCGGGGCCCCTCGGGAGGGGAGGTCTGCCCGGCACCGTGTGGGCTCTCTCAACAGAGAAGAAAGTCTAGAGTTTACCCTGGAGTACTGTTTTGGAGAGCCATTCTTTGATTTATAAGTCCATGCTGCGACCCTCTACCTGTTCCGGGAGACCCATTATGCATATGTTATTGTGGAGGGATCTGCCCTCTTGGTCCTCTACTCGTTGTCGCAACTGAGTCACCACCTTCTGCAGTGCTTTGATGTGGGAGGTGGCATCTGTGACCGTTGGTCTGAGGGTGGATACTTTAGATTCTGTGACATTGACTTGTTCCTTCAGTTTTTTATGGTCTTCCCGCATGTGGCCCATATCAATGCGCCGATGTAGCAATCTTGGGTTCCAGTGTGGTCTTGATGTCAAGTACTGTGCTTAGTATTTCATTGAGTCTTTTGGAGTGCTCCACTAGTGTAGCTGCCAGGTGGGGGGAACCTGTGTTCGCCAAGCACATTGCCCCCTGCTACCCAGAGACACTCATCGCAGGTTTGCCTGTCTTATTGGAGCTCAGTCCCATTCCCTCGTCTGTACCTGTATTGTGTTGCTTGCTGCCACAAGACCTAGTGTCAGGTCTTATTATTATTTTTAAATGGTTAGTTTGCAATGGGGCACCCAGGTGGTTCTCACTCAAGTAGGAGCCGGCTGCTCCCGCCAATGTGATTGTTCTTGGTTACTGTGTGACGGGCAGAGGTAGGATATCCTTCCCAATTCTGTGCCGGGGGGAAACATGAGTCTGTGCCCACGTGTCCATGTTATTGGTCCTCACTCCCCTCTCCCATCTTCTGCACTTCCAGTCAGTAGCCGTTGGTATCCAAGCCCACCACGGCCGGTCACTACTCGGAGCTCGGTTCGTTATACAGGGGTGGGGGAATGGGGGCATTTATCCAGTTCCTCCGGTAGTGATTCTTCCTGAACTCTCCACGGCCTCCACAGCGAGCCCCTTCCGGTTTACGTCAGGCCTTAAAAAGGTCCAGCTCTGTAGGGAGGGGTGTCTGTCCGATCCCAGGTGCAAGGCTGCCGGGTCGGATGTTCCCTTCTACGGTGGGGGTGCCTGGGGTGGCCGCCGCCCTTGTGCAGCTCTCCCTTCCCTGCTGCAGCACCCCGTCACTCCCTGCACACCCAGAGATGTGCCCGGGGAGGTCTGCTGGTTCTCAGCAGCACCTCGTTGCAGCTTTCCGTAGTTGCCGATCTCGCTCCCCTATAGAGGAGGTGACCTACTCTGTTGGGTCTAGGTCATTGCTCCAGTGTTCCGAAGGATTCTGCTTCTGACCCCTTATCGATAGGCCTGACCGCGGGGCACCCAGGCCTGCGTCGCAGCCTAACTCCCTCAGTTGGCCACAGCTATGTTTCGGCATTTATGTCTCTGGCCTTACATATTTTGCTTCCGTCAGCGCCAGCCAAGTGTTATCCAATGTTGGGGCCCTCCTTTCGGTCAAAGTAGATGTCTGATTGAGGCGGTTAAGGCAGGATATACTTAGATCCTTAATCTTTAGCACTTACCACATTGTTACAGTTCAGATACTTACACATTAGACTTTGAACTGGTAGAGGAATTTGTCATTCCTGTAGTCAGTACTTACCCCCTTCAAATGCCCATCCAACTCAGGGTAGGCCACTGCTAAAATGCAGGTCATTAGGTGGTTCAGGGGACGACGGGCACCCCTCCCTGATTGGGAAGACATCCCTAGAAGGGTCTCCGCGGTCTTCTGGACCCAGCGTCTAAGGTCCTCCTTCCGCTTCCTATAGTGGGTTCTCAGCCAGCTGTGGACCCCCAGGATCTGCACTTGCTTGGCGATGGCACGCCAGATCCCATTTTTTTGATGGACATTGATCTGCATGTTGGCACAGTGAAAAGGAGAAACTCATGTCCACATACACCATACCAACACAAGTGGTCAAAACACTTCAGAAATAGCAAGTAGTCAAACATTCCCATCCTCTAAGTTCAACCACCTTCTCAATTTAGCATCTTCAGGCAGCTCATGTGTGAAGTGGAGTGTCACATACAACAGCATGATCAGTAACTGGTACTGACTACACACATATGTCCAGGCCACATGATTTTCCTCACATGGAGTGTCTAAAAAACATGTCTCCCACCATCATTGTTTTCCATGCTGCAATCTATGCTGTGTATGAAGGAAGTTACATTGCACACTATCTACCATATGACACTACTGTATGTCTGCCTATGCACATGTACACATTTCCATACACCCAGACATGAGTTGCGAAACCTTCACTAATTCGCATTTTATGTACACAATCATATACTCCAACTTTCACACATTGCCATTGGACTCACCTGTTCATCTGCAGCACCATATAGCTGTCCATAGACATAGGACCTCCTTAACAAGCTTGTCAAGCTCTTCTGGGGAGAAATATGGGACCCTCTAACCTGCAGGACATGGCATCATAGTTCCCAGAGGCAGTACACTTCAGCTCAGGTAGTGGAGGTCTTGATGGCAGCAGTGTCAGGAGTCAAGTGGGCAATACTGCAGAAAATGGCAGTCAAGGGCGCTAGGTACAGGACTGCCACCCCCAGTGGACATCGCCATTGGCCCAAGTCCGCCAAAGGCAGCAATGTGTTCCAATTTCAATGTCTTCCATGGTTGTAAACGCCTACTGCCATGACGACATTAGCCGGTCGAGTGAGTTCACTTCCTCAGGTTCAGTACAATGGGTCAAGCAGCTGCCATTTTGATGCATTGATATGCATGGAAAAGTATGTGAATCTGTGTCATTAACCATTCCCTATATTGTGCCAAATATCCGTGAGTACTGCCTTCATGTTTAGTAGTCTATTTGTGCATGTGAGTAGTAAAAGCTGTGTGAATGAGGGGATGGTGGAAATGGAAATGTACACCTATTCTCAACATCCCATGTGCATCAGTAATGTAGCATAGGTACTACTAATATGTTTCACAAGAACACTAAATTGGACTATCAAACACTGACAGTCACGGATAAGTATGCATATATAGTACATCAGAGGATTCAGGGAATGTGAACCAAGGGGATTGTCATAGGATGCATAGCAAGGTGCTGTACTTCAGATATCATATGTTGTCTCTGACATTGACAGCAGCTTTGTCTGACTTGTATATGAACATATTCATTATGTGTACACTATAAAAGTCACCTACAATCTATTTGTTTTTCCACATAGTTACCCTGGTATGAGGAGAGGAAGACAGCCTCTAGTGTACCGCCCACTAGTAGTTCTGTACACCTTGGAGGACCGGCATATCATACAGATCTATTACCTGAATAGGCAGATAATCATGGACCTTTGTGATCAGTTGGAGCCAGATCTGATACCTGCCATTTGCAATCCCAATAGCATACCTCCCATCATTCAATTAATGTCAGTACTACACTTCCTGGCCACTGGGTCCTTTCAGAATACAATGGCACTTAATGCAGGAATGTCTCAGCCCATGTTCAGTCTAGTTTTGAAGGATATACCATGTACATTGTTGAAACACCTGGACAGCTACATCAGGTTTCCCCAACGTGCGGATTTGGCCCATGTGAAGGCAGAGTTTTATGCTATGGGACATATTCCACATGTGGTTGGAGCCATAGATGGCACCCATGTTGCCTTGGTTCCCCCCAGTGCAAATGAACAGGTATACAGGAACAGGAAAAACTACCACTCCAGCAATGCCCAAGTGGTTTGTTTGGCAGACCACTACATTTCACAAGTCTGTGCAAAGTATGCAGGATCATCGTGATTTCTTCATCATGCACAACAGCAATATCCCACTGCTGATGACACAACTCTACACAGAGAGGGCCTGGCTGGTTGGTAAGTCACATTTGAAATGTGTGTTTGCTAAGTTTTTCTCTTGCTATCACAAATGGGCATGTACCAGACATATGATTGTTTTGTTATACCTATTTCATTCAGGGAACTCAGGATATGCAAACCGTTCTTGGTTGTTGACACCAGCAAG
Organism: Pleurodeles waltl; assembly: GCF_031143425.1. Lineage (NCBI taxonomy): Eukaryota > Metazoa > Chordata > Amphibia > Caudata > Salamandridae > Pleurodeles > Pleurodeles waltl. The sequence continues at coordinate 722,872,675 of NC_090443.1, forward strand.
GTACCCAACCATGCCAGGAGAAGTCCACTACAATGAGGCCCTGAGAAGGATAAGGCGTGTTGTTAAGTGGACTTTTGTGCTCCTACAGGCAAGGTTTTGCTGCCTGGATATATCTGGAGGAGCCCTCCTCTACTCACCCATCAAGGTATGTCAGAAAATTGTTGCCTGCTGCATGCTTCACAACCTTGCTCTGAGATGTCAGATACCATTCATACCAGATGAGGAGGAGGCAGCCGCACCTGTGGGTGGAAATGCAGATTTGCCAAGTGATGATGAGCCAGATAAAGATTAGGCTGGAGACTCCAGAGCAGATTTCATCTATCAGTACTGTAACTGACTCAAGGTATGTAATGTCTTCTTTCTGGTGAGATTTTATTTTGTAACCTAGAATTGATGGCTGGGATGCCACCTCCTATTTAAAACAATCTATGAGGTCTTAGGTATCACCACTGCCAATGAGTCAGTTGTGTTTGGTGTTTGTAAATTGCTATTGTGTCCAGAACAGAGTGGTATACAGTGTCCTGATTTGTTACTGCACATACAAAGTCACACTTGTGAAAATGACTTGTCAGAATTGATGTACGTTTACAGCTATGTTCAATCGCTCATCTCTGTCAATCATAGATTTGCTGAGTTTCTGTTTAGCTCTTCATCATTGGCCAGTCACAGACAGTGTCAGAGGAAGATGGGAATTGCAGGCATACATGAGAAGTGGACATGGATGGAACCAGGTACTGACTGGCAGGAGTATGTGGAGTGTAACTAATATGGCCAGACTGTCAGGACACTGGGGTGGTATTGTGTTTTTCCACCAAGAAGACCTGTTTGGTACTGGAGGAGGTCAAATGGTGTCATGTGTGAGTTCATATGTGTGACACACGTGAAAATGTTGAAGCAGAGCCTCTATCATCATAATGGCTTCTGTTGTATGTGACCTACCTGTAACATAGGTGTCAGTGTGTTCCTACTTTGCAGACCAATGTGCATGACTCTGTGAGTGGCAAGCTTACAGGTACGTGACCAATGTAAGTGAAAGGTCCCTTGGCTGGGGACATCAGTAATGATCTCTGTCTGTATAACGGGGTATGATTATTGGGGAGCTAAGGTATGGATATATGATAAGGCTTTACATGGTGTTACAAAGACCAATCTCTATGCCTCCTGGCTTGTAGAAAAAATGATATGTCCCTAACATCTCTATCCTGTGGGTTAGTACTGTATGACACCTAAGCTGACAATCATGAGTCACTAGCAGTACTATTCCATCTGCTGTTTGATAATCTAGGAATACATGTGTGGAAATGTAGAATACAGCTGTATTGGCTTCTGTCTATACTACAATCCAAATGTAGTGAATCTCCTGGTGATAGAGTACACTTGTGATGTTCATAACAAAGGCCATATATTAAAGAGGGACATATTGACACTATATTTGGCAGACATGACATTTGTACCCAGTTGATGAATGACACATATGCAGGACCTGTGTTAATGTGTTATTTATTGGGAGTGCAAAACAATATGTGTGAATAGAATCAGAAAATACACAAAGTAAACAGTGAAGGGTTCAGTCATGGTGGCTGAAATCATCAGGGTAGCTGCTACAACATTAGTGTAACACAAGTCAAGTTGCCTTGGACCACAGGAAAATGGAATTAGGTTTCAGAATAGTGAACTGGGTGTATCTGTGGCACACAAGAGGAACCAGTCAGGAGAGTATTACTTCTTGGCTTTGGATTTGGTCTTGGCATCTGCTTCTCCTAGATGTCTGGGAGGATGTCCACGTTGGTCAGGGGGTTCCTCTGCTACAGAGGGTAGGATGTCTGAGGCATGTCCTTCCCCTGGCGGGGCCTCCATTCCACTAGAAGCCACTGATGTTGAAGGGCCTAAAGAGTCATTACTAGTGGAAGAGACCTGATGCTGTGTGGCAGACCTATTCAGGACAGTATTAATGTCCATCAGCACCCTAGCAACGGAAGGCAGGGTGGCATGTTGTGCCTGCCACTGCCGCATGACTTCCTGGTAGTTGCCCCTCTGCAACTGTTTGATTCCCCCATCATGGGGGACTACCTGGCCCATCATGCCTTGGGAGGTTTTCTAGGCTCCCAAGGCTTGGAAGATGGTTTCCTGGGAAGTATTGTCCCTTGGAGGCCCCATCCTCTGGACCACAACATCCCTCCCACGCACCGTATGCCCACGTGCCTGTGCCCCTGGTACAGTGTGCCCACTCCCAGTGATGGCAGGACCATCATTGTCCGGGGTGACACTGTGAGACTCAGGTAGCTGTACTGGGGGGCACATATTAGATGAAACAGTACTTGGGATATTGGTTTGGGGGCGTATGGTTGCCTGTTATGTTGAGACAACAGGGCTGAAAGGTGTCGCTGCGGGCACGGTGAGGTTGACAGTTGTTGACTGACCTGGTGAGCCTGAGGCACCAGCTTCGTCCTCAGTGTCCACACATCCAGGGGTGTTGTCCCTACTGGGGCCTTCATCCAGAGGGGTAGTGGCAGTCTCTGGTATGCTATCCATGCTGGCAATGGAAAGGTTACCTGTGGGAGAAGGGGAGCAAAGAGTTGCTGTAAGTGATACAACAAGTGATGTTTCATTTTGAGTATTAGTTATGTTTTGTGCGATGCACACGGTGCCTTAACAAGATCCCCAGAAACCATAATGACAGATGCTGCAAAATCTCACTTAGTATAACATGAAACTCTGTAAGTTCTATACCACATATCATGCTTTGAGATGTTAAACTATGTTGTTAGTCATTAGACTGCTGATACCATCTTATGTTGTCTGACTATTGACATTGGTGTTCACCTTTGTTGCCTAGTGAAGTGTCTGACGTGATATATGGCACAATAAATGCTGGACCCTGCACAATAGTGTCAGACTAGGGACACAGATTGGGAGTAAGCTGTAGACATTTACCTCTATCTGGATGTGTTGCATGTGTATCCACTTCGGCATCTAGATTTCAATTCCAGGTGAGTATATTTCAATCTTAGGAATATTTGTTCTAAGGCAATTTTATGGGGCACTCAGCCATAGACGTGGTTAGCTTCTAATGATAGTGGGAGTGGACCTTTGCATTGCTGTCATTGCCATAAACTGTTTCACAGTTGGACATTCATGATGGGTTAGATTGGTAGTTAGTTGTACATACATAACAACTCACTTTTGGTGCACTGTTCAGGTTTTCATAATGGTGGGATATTGCCTTCTGAGAGTTGTAGTGCTATCAGTTTCCAGCACTTTACATGCCATTCTCAAAGGCTGTGGTGCCAAATGAGTTTAGTGGACATGCTGTATGCCAGTGAAGGGGATTAGGACATCTGGACTGAGGGATGGTGGGTGGTTTATTAATTGAGGTGTGGTAAGGTGGTGTGGGAGCATGCAGGATGAAACAAATGGCTGACATGAACGCTGTGCTGACTTACCAGACTGAACTTCCCCAGGTATTCCTGTCATGCCCTCAGGGTGAATATCCAAGACCTTCTTCTCCCAATATGTGAAAGTAGGGGGAGAAGGTGGGGGCCACTGCCAGTCTCCAGTACCACCAGCTGGTGCCTGGATGCCATGGAATGCACCTTCCCCCGGAGGTCATTCTACCTCTTCCTGATGTCATCCCTTGTAAGTGGATAGGTGCCTACAGCATTGACCCTGTTGACTATACTTTCCCACAACTCCATTTTCTGGCAATTGGTGTTTGCTGTACTTGTGCTCCGAACAGGTGTGGCTTTACCCTGACAATTTCGTCCACCATGACCCTCAATGAATCATCTGTGAAAAGTGGGGATATGGTAATGGTGGTAAAGACGGTGAAGTAGTGTTTAAGGATAAAGGCTGCAAAAAACGTGAGTGATGTGGTGTAGGTGCTATGATGTGAGTGGGTGATGGTTGTTGTGCATTGTGAGTGATTGTAAACAGTGTGTTGTTTATGTTGTGCAGGTGTGGGATGCATGTGTGGTAAAATGTGTATGGGTACGAAAAGTATTTATTGAGAAATCTATGATTTTTGTTCCTCCTCTGCGGCTGTGAGTGGCATTCTATTTTGCAAAGGATTGTTGGTTGTGTAGGGGTGTGTTATATAGTGGAGTGTGTAGGTGTGTTGAGTGTGGATGTGTGTCAGGTGTGGGGTATCCAAACTATCCAATGTGAGTTGAGACCACCGCGGTTCGCACCACCAATGGTTTTCTGCCATGGAAGAACCGCTGTTATGATTTCTGGATCGTAGTCTGCTGGGGGGAATTTTGTTGGGCTAGTGTTGCTGGTGGTGGAACAGCCTCTTTTCCGTCCTCCAGTGTCCTGGCAGTTTTGGAAAATTGGCTGTTTTTTGGCAGACTTTACTGTATATCTCTCAATACGGCAGCCGGATTACCAACAACATGGCGGTCTTTTGGCAGCCGCCACCACGGCGGGTGGTCTTCCCAAAAGACCGCAAAACTCATAATGACCCTCTAAATGTTTTAAGTTTTACCAGTTTGATTCAATCAAGAGCGCTTCATGAGTGTCACATTTTTGTGTTCGAATCACATGTTTTGCTGAGAATGTCTGACTTAATTCTCATATGGCTGACAAAGATAGTATGAATTTATAGAAAATGTGCTCTCAATTTAGCTTCTGGACCATCTTCCGTACCTCTATGGAAAAATCATGATAAAACAGTTTTCTCTCAAACACGATTCATGAAATTCCAGCAGGGTAAAATCACCTTAGAACACACCACAATTCCTAAAATGAATATGGTACCATTAACAAATGATATATATTGTAACTAAAATTTGTTAGCACGCTTTATAGATTCTCATTTTTGTGACTCCCAAAACCTGCTATTCACTACAATGCATTTTAATGGCTGCTGTCATGAATATTGGTCCCAAGATGGCTGCCAGCACTTGCTGGTTGAAGTGCTGACAGCAAATCAGATCTCATCATGAGAGCTGTGCTTAGGGTCCACCCAGATATACAAATTTGGTTTCCCTTTAATATCTCAAAAACTAATGAATGGATGTACAAAAAATAAGTAAAAGCATAATCTGCGTACCAAAAGCTACAGTTTTGCCAAATTTCACATCATTCCATCCAGTGGTGTTCAGGTTTTAGTGATGTCTAAAGGTCCTATGGGAATTAACATGGGAAACACAACTTTTTGACCCCCTTTATTTCTCCACCCCGATTAAGGGTTCACCCCAAAACTTTCCATGACTAACCAGAATCACCGGGGCACTTAAAAAAAAGAAATTGGTGAATGTTCATCAAACAGTGTCAAAGATATTGGCAAGCCGAAAAATGCTTTTTCTAGGGAAACATGGTCGTAACGATAAATACTTAAGGCAATTGCCAGCGGGTAATCAATATATATATATATATATATATATATATATATATATATATATATATATATATATATATTTAGATATATACCTATATGTGTATATATACATGTGTGTGTGTGTATATATTACCTACTGGTGATCGCCAGTAGGTAGTTATGGTGAGCACCATGTTTCCATAGAAAAAATATTTTTTTACATGCCTATATCTTTGGCACCGTTTTCTTCCCAAAATTTCCCAAAACAATGTGACCTGGTGATTCTTGTTGTGCAGAGGAAGTTTCGGGTTGATCAGTCAAGCGGGGGCCGAGTATAAGGGGGCTGAAAAAATGTTGTCTTTTCTTTGTTTTTTGCCATAAGACCTGTCAACACATCTACAGCCAGATCCACTGGACGGAATTACAGCAAATTTGGCAGAAAGCTAGCTGCAGGTACACAGTTTGTGCTTTTTGGTGTAAATCCATTCAGTAGTTCAGACGATATTTAACGGCAAACAAATTTGTATGTCTCTAGCCGCAAATAATTCTCAAAATGCGATAAAAAATTTGTGAATAGGCGTGTGAAAAGAAGCGTTGCAATTAGCTAACCGCAACCTAACTAGAAAATTGTGACCGCCATTTTATTTCATGGGACACAGTCTCCGGGGGTGAAAATACAAATTGAACATAGCATAAAGGGTCAGCGTGAAGGTACCATAACCCCAGGGGTGTAATATAAGTGTGTGTTGGATCAAATTATAGGTTTAATTTAATTTTGCATCACGGCATGCAATATTCACAAATGTCCATCAATTTTCACGAATTTCTACTAATTACTCAAAAATATTTGTGATTATGGAGAAATTCGAAAGCAAAACCACAGACTCATTCATACACTAATTTATTCACTCATACAGGCACTCAGAGTTTCAGGCACCCACTCACACACACCCTCAGACACTCATGCACCACTCAGACCCACTCATAGACTCACACACCCACTTTCAGACCCACTCAGACACTCAAGCACCCACTCACACATCCACTGACAGAGACAGGTCCAGTGGCCAACCTACGCTGCGCCTGATTAAAGGGCATACGTGGTGTGGGGTTGGGTGGTTATAAGGGCTTAGGGTTGGAATAATGTATAGTAATTAAAATTACTTTACGTTAAGAAAACAATAGAAATTCCCTGAAAAAAACAAAGGTTATAGGGACGTTATAGTTAGGTTCTGAATTTACTTGTACAAAACCATAGAAATTCAGCAGTTAGAGTTAGAGTTCTTTCAAGTAACTATAACTTGCACCCTAAAGTAACTATAACTCGCGCCTTCGCCATGCACAGCTAATTACTCCACATATTATGTAATTGATGAGATATTGTATGGCATGTTTGATATCACTGCAGTGTTTGCCATAACAATATTGATAAAAAAACTCTGGTTAGAAAAAGTGTGCCATGGGTGCCCCTAGGGCTGGCTGCTATGTAACTATAAGGAGGGACCTTATAAAAAGTATTTTATGAGCCCTGTTCAGGAAAAATAGGCAAATTTGTTTTTCCCCCATTGTCATAAATTGACTCCTCATGCAAAAATAAGGAGACTTCGGGGCATATTTATACTCCGTTTGCGCCGAAATTGCGTCGTTTTTTTTTACGCAATTTCGACGCAAAACTAACTCCATATTTATACTTTGGCGTTAGACGCGTCTAGCGCCAAAGTCCATGGAGTTAGCGTCATTTTTTAGCGTGGACACCTACTTTGCGTTAATTATATGCAAGGTAGGCGTTCCCGTCTAAAAAATCGACTCCGAGGCAAGTGCGTCGGATTTATACTCCCGGGCAAAAATCACGCCCGGGAGTGAGCGGGTCAAAAAAAATGACGTACGGCCGCTTTTGCGCCGTTTTTTAGCGCCTGCAAAAGGCAGGCGTTAAGGGACCTGCGGGCTCTGAAGGAGCCCAGAGGTGCCCCCCCCATGCCCCCAGGGACACCCCCTGTCACCCATGCCCACCCCAGGAGGACACCCAAGGCTGGAGGGACCCATCCCAGGGACATTAAGGTAAGTTCAGGTAAGTGTTTTTTTTAAAAAAAAATTGTGGCATAGGGGGGCCTGATTTGTGCCCCCCTACATGCCACTATGCCCAATGACCATGCCCAGGGGACAGAAGTCCCCTGGGCATGGCCATTGGGCAAGGGGGCATGACTCCTGTCTTTGCTAAGACAGGAGTCATTTCAATGGGGGTTGGGAGTGAAAAAAAATGGCGCAAATCGGGTTGAGGCGAAAAAATTGCCTCAACCTGACTTGCCCCATTTCTTGACGCCCAAGCTCCATATCCCCCTACGCCGGCGCTGCCTGGTGTACGTCGTTTTTTTTAACGCGCACCAGACGGCGCCGGCGGCTAACGCCGGCTAACGTCATTCAATAAATACGGCGCCCGCATGGCGCTTCAGAATGGCGTTAGCCGGGGCAAATATTTTTGACGCAAAACTGCGTTGGCGCAGTTTTGCGTCAAAAAGTATAAATATGGGCCTTCATTTTAACAAATAAAGGGCCAGATGTATCAAAATTTTTGCGATCGCAAAAATGCATTTTGGTATGTACCAATTCTATTTTGCAATTCGGTAACTTATTACAGAATTGCGAATTGGATTTATGACTACATACCGATTCGGTATTAGGAAGGGGTGTGTCAAGGACGTCCCTTCCTAATACCGAATCGCAGTGGTACGTATGATTGTTTTGTGACCGTGAATGCGGTCGCAAAACAACCGCAGTTACCACCTACATCAAGTAGGTGGTAACCCATTCGCAAAGGGGAAGGGGTCCCCAAGGGACCCCTTCCCCTTTGTGAATGCATACGAAAACGCTTTTTAAGAGCAGGCAGTGGTCCCATGTACCACTGCCTACTCTTAAAAAAATGAAAAGAAAACTTTTCATTTTTCATTTTTAAATGCATCCCGTTTTCCTTTAAGGGAAACCGGCTACATAAAAAAAAATAAAAAATGATTGCTTTATTGAAAAGCAGTCACAGACATGGTGATCTGGTGAGCCCAGCAGGACATCATCCCTGTGATTGTAGCCATTCACAATGGCTCGCAAATTGCGACCTACCGCATGAATATTAATGAGGTAGGTCGATTTGGCCGAGTTTCATACATTCCAGTAGCGATTACTTAATTGCGATTTGCAAATAAACCGCAATTCGGTAATCGCTATTGCATACAATGATACATCTGGCCCAAAGTCTCAAAAGGTGCTAGATATTTATAGTTTGGTATCAAAGTGATTGTTATAATGAATCCAAGAACTTGTCATTGCTGAATTTAATATAACTAGTTCAGCCACAGAGTTTTTGAACTCTACCTGAAAGTTGCCAACTTCAGCAATGTGGAGCCCTTCTCTGCCAGGCTGCCTTTATGAGGTGTGAAGTAGCCTGGGCTGAAGACAAAGGAAGTGCCTGGGGGAGGAGAGCTGCCTCAGAAGATGGTGAGACAAGATGGGTGAGGGCAGCCAAACTGGTCTTCAAAGGAGGGAAGGTCATTTGGAGCAGATCAGGACCGCCCCCATTTACTGTAAACCCAGACAACCAGGTGCCCCCCTGATTAGGTTAGGAGAGGGCTGGAGAGGGGTATGTTAAGGGAACCTAGCCACACCACTAGGTGGACTCAGCCAGACCTAACCTCCAAAATTCAGATTCTGCTATTTTGGATTTTTAAAGAATGTTGCTTCCTGGGATTGATTGTTACCACACTTCCCAGAAAGTGGTCATCCAAGAGGGTGGTGGCCTGCCTGTGATTGGACAGTTGCCCCAACCCCGGCTTTACACCACAGGGGCAATGATAAATAGGGCAGAGCTGCACCCACACCTCAAATTCCTATAAGGAACTAGGTCAGAAGAAGAAGGAATGTCCTGCTGGACCCCTGACCTTCACCTGCACACTGCACTCTGAAGGACTGCACCAGCTGCAAACTTGGGCTTCACCACTAAAAGGTTTTTGCCTGGCCTCAACAGGTTCAAGAAGGGACTTCCTGACTGCTACAGGTGAAAAATAGCTAACCAGAGTTCACTGCATCAAATCCTGAAGACACTGATCAGCTGACCACTGTCCAGTGGTCATTTTGGAGTTTGAGCCAGGTGCATTCTGGGAGTTGGAGTCCTAACCCTCAAGGAGCAATTCAGAGCTTCTGGGACCTTGGGGTGAGCTGTGGACTCCTAAAGGACCTTCAAAGACCTTCTGGAAGAAGATCCAAATGTTTGGAGAAGATTGTAGAACTGTTGGAAAAAAGCTCCATAAAGGGGTGACGTCGTGAGTCAACCAGCTTACGTTGACTGCAACCCGGTCTGACTTGCATGTATGTCCCGCTGAAAAGCTCCAGAGCCCCAGACTTCCAGGATTTCCTCTGGGGCTCCTGGAAATGCAATCTGAAGACTTTGACTCAAAATTGGGTGGCTGTGAAGGGTCGTCCACCGTCAGAGAGAAAAAGCCCCCAAAAAATGAACGTAAAAAGCTGACCAGGACTCCAGAGACATCGGATCCAAATTCAATTTAGGCCAGGATGAAGATTTCTGTCCTGAAAAAGTCCAAAGGTAGACTTCTTCACCAAGGACTCCTGCGGCACGTATCCAAAGAGGGCTCCAGGGAGGTCGGATCGGATTGGTACCTTCGTCCCACAGTAGAAAATCTTCAACAGCCGCAATCGTAATGAGGGCCTAAGTCTGAAGGGCTCCATGGCGGTTGGCCTCAAACTTTTACTTTACCCCGGTCGAGGTGCGACCAGATTTCCTTAGTGCCACTTTTAATTCTATGCGCTAAAAACATTAATTCTTTACAAATTTCATATCTCTGCTTCCCCTCATCTGATTTTATTCATTTTGGTGTCAAATTAAAGATAACAATATTTCCTATTTGTGTACATTGGTTTGAATTTTTAAACTGTTTCATGTGTTTTATTTTATTACTGTTGTTTGTACCAAGGGTTAGGCTCAGATTAACATATTGAGACCTAACTGGCTCTAGTGAGGGTTTGTAGCCTGTTGCTTAGTGCAGGTACTGACCTGCCCTTTCGAATAATCTACTCTCCAACAGTATCCTACACCCTGACTCATAGAAGTGTTTTTTACCTTATCTCTTAAGGGTGGGGATTCCGTTCCTGAGCACATAAATGGCTGCTATCACATCTTTGTTGCTATGGTAAGAGATCATATCTTCAAATCCGTCAGCTCCACGGATCCTCCGCAGTGTGAAATATACAAAAGTTTCTCAGCCTTAGTTTCACAATTTCTCAAAACGATTGAACTGATTTCTACCAAATCACAAAAAGCACACTCTCTGGACGAAGATCCATCTTTGTGCCAAGTTTGGTATAATTCCATTCAGCAGTTTTCGCTGTATAACCAATGCATAACTGGTATAGAATGTTGCAGAGTCAATTGGTATAGAGAGGCATAGAATGGAGTGGCGTGCAGTGGAGTAGTGGAGTACAGTGGAGTATAATGGAGTTTTGTGTCGGCGTAGAGTGGAGTAAAGTCAGGTGAAGTGACATAGAGTGAGTTGAGTACTGTGTCTTAGAGTGAAGTTTGGTGTCATTGAGGGGCATAGAGTTGAGTAGACAGTTGTTAAGTGACATAGAGTAGAGTGTTGTAGAGTGGAATGTAGGGGCACAGAGTGTAGTAGAGTACAATGGAGTATAATGGAGTCGTGTGTCATAGAGTAGAGTGGAGTATAGTCAGGTAGAGTGGCACAGAGTGAGTTGATTAATATGTCTTAGAGTGAAGTTGAGTGTCACTGAATGGCATAGAGTTAAGTAGATTGCTGTGTAGTGGAATAGAGTGTAGTAGAGTGTTTTAGAGTGGACTTGTATAGAAAAGAGTAGAATGTTCTAGAGTGGAGTTGTGTAAAGTAAAGTGTTGCACAGTGGTGAGGACTGGTGTAAAGTGTTGAACAGTTTAGTTGAGTGAAGTTGCACAGCGTAGAGTGGAGTAAACTGTCATATAGTGGAGTGCATGTTGTACAGTTCAGTGCTGTAGAATGGAGTACAGTGTAGTGGTATTGCATAGACTGGAATAAAGTGTTATAGAGTGGAGTGGCATATCTTACAATGCAGAGGTATGCCATGCTATAGAGTGTGGGAAACTGTTGTAAAGTGGAGTAGCGTTGAGCGGAGTGGAGTAAAGTGTTGTCGAGTTGAGTGAGGTAGAGTAGAGTACAACTTGGTAGAGTGTGGTAGAGTCAAATGGCACAGAGTGTTGAAGATTTAAGTCACATACGGTGCCGTTGAGTGGAGCACAGTTGAGTTGTGAAGCAGAGTACAGTAGAGTGGAGTAGTGTGTTATAGAGAAGGGTGGAGTAAATTGTGGTGGATTGGCACAGAGGGAATTGTGTGGAGTATTGTTGAGTTAAGTACAGCGTTGTATAGTGACATAGACTAAAGCACAGTGTTGTAGAGTAGCATGCAGTAGAGTATACTTTGGTAAAGGGAGGGGGCATAGAGCATGGTAAAACAAAATAGAGGGTCATAGAGCAGAGTAGACTAGAGTGGCATTGAGTGCAGTGTACAGTGTCATGTCATAGAGTATTGTATCATAGAGTATTGTGGCATATAGTGTCATGGCATAGAGTGTTGAGGCATACAGTGTTGTGGTGTACAGTGGAGTGTTGTAGAGTGGAGTGACCTAGAGTGGAGTGGCATATATTAGTATGGCGTATAGTGGAGTGGTGTACAGCGGAGCGGCATACAATGGATTGGCACACAGTGGCTTAGCATAGAGTGGAGTGGCATTGAGTGGAGTGGTGTAATCGGGTGAGGTGTTGAGTGGAATACGTACAGAGGCTTTGCATATATTAATATAGCATAGAGTGGAGTGACGTAGAGTGGAAGGGAGTGGCATATAGGGGGTCATTCTGACCCTGGCGGCCGGTGACCGCCAGGGTCACCGACCACGGGAGCACCGCCAACAGGCTGGCGGTGCTCCCTCGAGCATTCTGACCGCGGCGGTTCAGCCGCGGTCAGAAACGGAAAGTCGGCGGTCTCCCGCCGACTTTCCGCTGCTCGGGGGAATCCTCCATGGCGGCGGAGCGCGCTCCGCTGCCATGGGGATTCTGACACCCCCTACCGCCATCCTGTTCCTGGCGGGTCTCCCGCCAGGAACAGGATGGCGGTAGGGGGTGCCGCGGGGCCCCTGGGGGCCCCTGCAGTGCCCATGCCAATGGCATGGGCACTGCAGGGGCCCCTGTAAGAGGGCCCCGCAAAGTATTTCAGTGTCTGCAAAGCAGACACTGAAATACGCGACGGGTGCAACTGCACCCGTCGCACCTTCCCACTACGCCGGCTCCATTCGGAGCCGGCGTCCTCGTGGGAAGCTAGATTTGCCCTGGGCTGGCGGGCGGCCTTTTGGCGGCCGCCCGCCAGCCCAGGGCAAATCTCAAAATACCCTCAGCGGTCTTGTGACCGCGGAGCGGTATTTTGTCGGGGGAACATTGGCGGGCGGCCTCCGCCGCCCGCCAATGTTAGAATCACCCCCATAGTGGAATAGCGTAGAGTGGAGTGGTGTACAGCAGAGTAGTCTACAGTAAAATAGCATAGATTGGAGTAGTATACAGTGGAATAGCATACAGTGGAGTGGCCTAGAATGGAGTGGCATACAACGGAGTGGGTTAAAGTAGAATATCCTAGAGCGGAGTGTCGTAGAGTGGAGTGGCATAGAATGGAGTGACATACAGTCAAAAAGCGTAGAGTATAGTAGCGTGCAGTGGAGTGGCATTGACTGGAGTGTTGTACAGTGAAATGGGGTAGAGTAGAGTGGAATAGCATTCAGTGGAGTGGCATAGAATGGAGTTGCCTACAGCGGAATAGCATAGAGTGGAGTAGGGTAGAGTGGAGTGCGATACAATGGAGTGGCATAAAGTGGAAAAGCCCAAAGTGAAGTAGTGTACAGTGTATTGGTATACAGCGGAGAGACGTAGACTGGATTATCATACAGTGGAGTGGATGAGAGTGGAATAGCATACAGTAGAGTGGCATTGAGTGGAGTTGCATACAGTGGAATAGTATAGCATGGAGTGGCTCATAGTGAAATAGAGTAGGGTGGAGTGGCATAAAGTGGAGTAGCATAGAGTGGAATAGCGCAAAGTACAGTAGCATTCAGTGGAGTGGCATACATTGTGGTGGCCTGAACTGGAGTGATGTACAGTGGAGTGGGTTAGAGTGCAATAGCTTACAGTGAAGTGTTGTAGACTGGAGTGGCATGTAGTACAATAGTGTAGAGGGGAATGGACAGTGAAATAGCATAGAGTAAAATTTCCTACAGTGGATTTACGAAGAGTGGAATAGCATAGAGTGGAGTAGTGTAAATTGTAGTGGCATGTAGTGGCGTGGCATACAATGGAGTGACATACACTGGAGTGGTTTGGAGTGGAGTAGAATAGATTGGCATGGCATATAGTGGAATAGTGTAGAGTGGAGAGATGTAGAGTGGATGGCAGACAGTGAAATAGCGGAGTGTGGATTGGCATACAGTGGAGTGATGCAGAGTGGAATAACGTAGAGTGGAGTAGCACAAAGTGTAATGTATACAGTGGAGCAGCATAGACTAGAATGTCGTACAGTGGAGTGGTATAGACTGGAAAAGCATACGGTGGAGTAGTGTTGAGTGGCATTGCGTAGAGTGGAATAGCACAGATTGCAGTGGCATAGAGTGCAGAGGCATGGAGTGTAGGAGTGTAGAGTAGAGTAGCGCACAGTGGAGTGGTGTGGAGTGGGGTGTTATAGAGTTGAGTGCCTCTCAATGGAATAGCATATAGTGGAATGGTTTACAATGGTTTGGTGTAGAGTGGATTAGCGTAGAGTGGAGTGGTAATTAGTGGAGTGGCATAAAGTGGAATAGCAGATAGTGGATAGATGTACAGTGAAGTGGCATGCAGTGAAGTGACATATAGGCGGTCATTTTGACCGCGGCGGGCGGCGGTAGCCGCCCGCCATGCGGTCACTGCCATTTGGCCGCTCCTCGGTCAAAAGACCGCGAAGGCCATTCTGGCTTTCCCGCTGGACCGGCAGGCGCCCGCCAAAGGAGCGCCCGCCGGCCCAGCGGGAAAGGCCCTGCAACACAGAGGCCTGCTCCGAATGGAGCCGGCGGTGCGATGGGTGCAGTTGCACCCGTCGCGATTTTCACTGTCTGCTATGCAGACAGTGAAAATCATGCTGGGGCCCTGTTAGGGGGCCCCACAACACCCGTTCCCGCCATCCTGTTCCTGGCGGTCAAAACCGCCAGAAACAGGCTGGCGGGAAGGGGGTCGGAATCCCCATGGCGGCGCTGCTTGCAGCACCGCCATGGAGGTTCAGCCCTGCCAGGGGTATTCCGGCGGGAAACCGCCGGATCCCCTTTTCTGACCGCGGCTTTACCGCCGCGGTCAGAATGGGCAATGAAGCACCGCCAGCCTGTTGGCGGTGCTTCCGTTGCCCGCGGCCCTGGCGGTTTAGGACCGCCAGGGTCAGAATGAGGGCCATAGTGTAGTAGTGTAGAGTGCAGTGGCATAGAGTGAAGTTGCAGACAATAAAATATCATAGAGTCGAGTAGTGTAGAGTGGAATAGTATAGAGAGGATTGTCGTACAGTGGAGTTCTGTACAATAGAATGGTGTAGGTTTGATTGGCGTACAGCCTAGTGGCTTCCACAGGAGTGGCATAGACTAGAGTGTCGCAGAGTGGTGCAACAGACAGTGGAATAGCAGACAGTGCAGTGGTGTACAGTGGTGTAGAAAGAAGTGTGGTAGAAGGGATTGGTGTACAGTGGAATAGCACACAGTGGAATGGTGTACAGTGAAGTGGCATAGAGTGAAATGACCTGAAGTGGAGTGGTGTAGAGTGGACTGGCGTGGAGGAAGGTATAATGTAGTGACACACTGTGGAATAACAGAGTGGAGTGGTGTACAGTGGAGTCATGTAGAGTCAAATAGCATACACTGGAGTGAGGTAGAGTAGTGTGGTGCAGAGTAGACTGCCGTATAGTGGAATATTGCACACTGGAGTGCGGTAGAGTGGAGTGGCATTGAGTGGCATGACATACAATGGAACAGCATAGTGTAGAGTGGTGTACAGTGGAGCAGCACACAGTGGAGTAGCGTAGAGTGGAGGGAGGTGCAGTGTTGTCGGGTATAGTGGAATAATGTTGACTGGAATGGTGTGGCATAGAGTAGAGTGGCATACAGTGGACTGGCATAGAGTGAAGAGTTATAGAGTGGAATACCATGGAGTAGAGTGTTGTAGAGTAGAGCAGAGTAGAGTGTAGTGGGGCAGACTGTAGTGGCATATACTGTAATACAATAATTTTGGACTAGCATACAGTAGACTTTTGTAGCATGGAGAGGCACACAGTGGAATTGCGCAGAGTGTAGTGGCATGGAGTAGAATGAAATAGAGTGGCATAAAGTGGATTACCATGTTGTTGAGTGGTGGAGAGTGGAATAACATTTAGGGGGTCATTACAAGTTTGGCAGGTGGAAAAGGCCACCTGCCAAACTCCTGCTGTCAGGTTGCTGTCAGTGCAGGGGCCCTCATTTAGAGCCCCGTATCGCTTTTCAGTGTACGATGGGTTCTGTTGCACCCTATGTACCGCAACATTGCCACCAGCTCAATGTTGTGGGCTGTTTCCCGCTGGGCCAGTGGATGAAAACACTGTTTCCGCTAGCTAGGAACTAGTAATGGGGCCCTCAGAGAGGCGGTTGTAATTCCCAGGGCGGCACTGCATGCAGCGCTGCCCTGGTGGATTATGACCACCAGCACCATCAGCCCCTCCACGGTCATAATGTGGCATAAAGTGGAGTTAAGTAGAGCAGAGTGACATAGAATGGAGGGGTGTACAGTATAATAGCATACAGTTGATTGTCGTACAGTAGAGTGGGATATAATGGTGTGCCGTACAGTGGAGTGGCATAGAATGGAATAGCACACAGTGCACTAGTGTTCACTAAAATGGCATACAGTGCAGTAGTGTACAGTGGAATAGCACAGAGTGTAGTGTCATAAAGTGGAGTTACATACAGTGGAATAGTGTACAGTTGAGTAGTGTAAAATGGAGTGGTGTAAAGTAGACTGGTGTAGACACAAGTGTTATAGAATGGAGTGGTGTAGAATGTAGAATGTATTAGCCAACAGTGGAATGCTATAGAGTGGAGTGGCATAGAGTGGAGTGGGGTAGAGTGGAGTGGTGTACAGTGGATTAGCATGGAGTGGAGTGGCATATAGCGGAGTGATGTATAGTGGAGTGGCATAGGGTATAACAGCAGAGAGTGGAGATCAGAGAGTGGAATCGCGAAGGGTGGAGTGGGGAAGAGTGGAATGTGGTCATTTAAACACATGCAGCGTCAAAGTGTGTGTATGGATGCAGATGTATTGTGACAGGAATATACACTGAGGTGTAAATAGTCATTTTTGGTAGTGTAGTGTTAAAGTTCTAAGTTTAAAATTACTATAGAATGTGCCACAGCAAATCTCAGTAGGTTCACAGTATATTGCGGGACATGTGGATGAGAAGGCAGCATAAGATTAGTAATGGCTGTGCTTATAATGTAAAAGGCAGATATGTTGTTTTCACGACAGTTTGGCTGCCCTCTGCGTTTTGCGGCATTCTAGGTTAGGTTCTTAAATATAGGCAAGTAGTATGTTTTATTGTTGTTCCCTATCTATTACCACTTTGTTAAAGTGGCAATAGATAGAGAAGTGTATATTTCTCAAGCAGTTTACAGAGAACTGCTCATATTTAAAAAAACAATTGTAAGTAGCACAGTCATTTATAGGTGTTACCGCAGTGCTCCGTAGTCTTTTTTGTGAAAATTTAAATAAGTTAAAAATAGAAAATCTACTGTAATACTCTACATTTATAAAATATAATGTAACACAGGAACGTTAAAGTTAGGCTCACTTTTCACTTGTATGTAACCAGTGAAATTAATCAGTTATAGTTACCTGAGCTAACTATAACTTATGCCCCCACAATGCACTGCTTATGATATCACATATTGCATCACTCATGACATGGTCAGTGACATCACTGATGACATCATCCAGTGAGTGTAAGTGTTTTGTAAATATTTCTGAGACTCAAAGATAGATCCTAAGCTACTGTATAAGTTGCATTACAGTTATTTGTGTATGTCAGTGGGTTTGAGAGTGGCTTCATAGGTCTCTCAGTGGGTATGTGAATGACTGTATGGGTATGTGAGTAGATGTCTGAGTAGCTGTGTGGGTATGTGAGTGGGTCATGAGTGGTTGTATGGGTGTGTGAGTGGTTCTATGGGTGTGTGTGTGAGTGGCTGCACTGGGATGTGAATGTTGTATGGGTGTGTGAATGAGTGTGTGAGTGGTTCTGTGAGTGAGTATGTGAGTGGTTGTGCGGGTCTGTAAGTTGGTATGTGAGTGGTTGTTTGGCTGTGTGACTGGGTGGGTGAATGTTTGAATGGATCTGTGAGTGGGTGTGTGAGCTTGTGAGTGGTTGTATGGGTGAGTGAGTGGATGTGTGAGTGGTTGTGTGGTTATGTGAGACATTCTGTGGATGATGTCATCAGTGATGTTGTTCGACATATAACAGTGAACAGTGATGTCACTGACCATGTGAGATCATGAGTGGTTAGATCTGTCCAGTCATGAGCAGTGCATTACGGTGCTGTAAGTTATAGTTAGCTCAGTTAACTGCTGAATTTCAGTGGATTTGTGCATGCAAAATCTCAGCCTAACTATAACGTCCCTGTAACCTTTGTTTTCTTCAGTGAATGTGTAAGGTTTTTTAATTATATTTCCTAACTATAAAATCCCTGTAACCTTTGTTTGTTTCAGTTAATTTCTATGGCTTTTATTGTTATTTCCTAACTATAAGTCCCTGTAACCCTTATTTTTGCTCTCAGCCCCATTTTGTGTTTTCCTGCTGCTTGCCTTTCCCTCCTTCTCACTGCTTTCTCCTTGCTCTCAGCCCTGCTTTATGTGTGCCCGCTGCTTGCCTTTCCCTCCTTTCCCTCCTTTTCATTGCTTTCTCCTTGTTCTCAGCCCCGTTTTGTGTCTGCCTGTGGCTTGCCTTTCCCTCATTCTCACTGCTTTCTCCTTGCTCTCAGCCCCATGTTGTGCGTGCCTGCTTCTTACCTTTCTCTCGTCCTTAGTACTTTCTCTTTTCTTCCTCCCCCTGGTTTTTAGTGTGCCTGCTCCATGACTTTCCCTCCATCTCACTGCCTTCTCCTTGATCTCAGCTCCATTTTGTGCTGCCTGTTGCGTGCCTGTCCCTTCTTCTCACTGCTTTTTCCTTGCTCTCAACCCTATTGTGTGTGTCTCCTGCTTGCCTTTCCCTCCTTCTCACTGCTTTCTCCTTCCTCTCAGCCCAGTTTTCTGTGTGCCTGCTGCTTGCCTTTCTCTCCTCCTTGCTGCTTTCTCCTTGCTCTCAGCCCTGTTTTGTGCGTGCCTACTGTTTGCTTTTCTTTCCTTCACACTGCTTAACTATGCTTTGTGCATGCTTACTGTTTGCCTTTCCCTCCTTCCCACTGTTTTTACCTTGCTCTCGGCCCCATTTTGTGCATACCTGCAGCTTGCCTATCCATCCTCATTGCTTTCTCCTTACTCTTAGCCCTATGTTGTACATGGCTGCTGCTTGCCTTTCCCTGTTCATTCTTTCTCCTTGCCCTCAGGCCCATTGTGTGCATAACTGCTGCCTGCCGTTCTCTCTTTCTTACTGCTTTCTCCTTGCTCTCAGCCCTGTTGTGTTCATGCCTGCTGCCTGCCCCTCCTTCTCTCTGCTTGCTCTGTTCTCTCAGCTCCATTGTGTGCATGCCTGCTTCCTGCCTGTCCCTCTTTCTTACTGCTTTCTCTGGGCTCTCAGCATTGTGTGTGCATGCCTGCTGCCTGCCTTTCCCTCCTTCTCACTGTTTTCTCTGGGCTCTCAGACCCATTGTGTGCATACCTGCTGTTTGCCTGTCCCTCCTTTTCACTGCTTTCTCCTTTCTTCGTCTTCTCAGCCCTGTTGTGTTATGTGCCTGCTGCCTGTTCCTCCTTCTCACTGCTTTCTGCAGCCTCTCAGCCCCGCTGTGTGCATGCTTGCTGCCTCCCTGTCCCTCCTTCTCAATGCTTTCTCCGGGCTCTCAGCCTGTTGTGTGCATGTCTGCTTCCAGCCTTCCTTGTTTGGGACCGCTGGGGAAGCCTCAAGGCCTGCATGGTCCCAGCCGGCATTGCTCCTGCACAAAGGGAGCTGCTGGAAAAGCAGCTCCCTGTGTACGGGAGCAATACTTTCTTTTCTTTCCCTTCCTGCATGTCCTTGGACAAGGAAACAGATGAAATCTCTGCTTGAACATTTTGACACCTCCAGCTTGCTGGAAGCGGAGTGTTTGCTTTTGGTCCATAGGAGCTGTCACAGCTCCCGCCAAGCAAAAACAAACAGCTATCTCCTGCGGATGGGCACCTCGGGCGATAGCAGAAGCTGGCCCTGGGAGGTGGTGTCCCTAGCACGCCATATAGGGCTCCAGGAGGAGGACTGAGCAGCCCGCTCCATTTTTCTGCACGGGCAGGCCTCAGGGAGGTGGTGGTCCCAGGCCCTGAAGAGTGGCCACGTGGCCCCCTCCATATTTTTAAAAATGTACATGGCCCCAGGGAGATGGTGGTTCCCAAGCCCAAGGGATGACACTGTGTCAAACCTATGCTTAAAGACTTTGCTGTATAAATGGCAAAAGACTTTGGGCCTGATTCTAACTTTGGAGGACGGTGTTAAACCGTCCCAAAAGTGGCGGA
Organism: Pleurodeles waltl; assembly: GCF_031143425.1. Taxonomy (NCBI): domain Eukaryota; kingdom Metazoa; phylum Chordata; class Amphibia; order Caudata; family Salamandridae; genus Pleurodeles; species Pleurodeles waltl. The sequence continues at coordinate 722,892,748 of NC_090443.1, forward strand.
TATACCACCTACCGTATTACGAGTTCCATAGGATATAATGGACTCGTAATACGGTAGGTGGTATATCCGCCACTTTTGGGACGGTTTAACACCGTCCTCCAAAGTTAGAATCAGGCCCTTTGTCAGTATCTAGCTCGGCATAGATAGCACTGTGCTGATCCTATGCTTAAAAACTTTGCTAGACAAACAGACATTTGAGGTGAGCAAATCTAGAGTGTCGCTGGTGTTGCAGGGTGCTCCGTATTGGAACTGCTCTCCACCTAAACTTTGGAACTACCCAGAGTTCTCTTTTCTTTTTTGCTTAATTTATGTGTCACTCTAACCCTGAAAGGTATTTGTTTTGATATATATATAGATATATATATATATATATATATATATATAGTCACTGGAAAAACGAAGGGTTACAGGGGTGTTATAGGTAGGAAATAGAATAAAAGAAACATAGAAATTCACTGAAAAAAACAAAGGTTACAGGAATGTTGTAAGTTATATTACTTATTATATGTAAACGTAAAAAACCATAGAAATTCCCCTGTGACAGTTAGAGTTATCTCAAGTAACTATAACTCTTGCCCTAAGGCAACTATAACTCATGCCCTTGCCATGCAATGCCAATTACCCCACTAATTACAGCACTCATAACATCTTTAATAACATCACTAATAATATCAATGTAATATTTGCACTAAACCTTTTTACAAAAAATCTGTGCATGGTGAGGGCGCAAGTTATAGTTGCCTTAGGGCATGAGTTATAGTTACTTGAGATAGGTATAACTATAACAAGTGAATTTCTACAGTTTTGTACACTTAAAATGTGAGCCTAAGTATAACATCCCTGTAACCTTTGTTTTTTTCAGTTAATATATATCTTTATATCTATCTATATATATTCACTGAAAAAAGCCAAAAGGTTACAGGGAAGTTATATTTAAACGTACGAAACCTTAGAAATTTGCCAGTTATCATTAGAGTTAGCTCCACTAACTTCAACTCACTCACGCTCCATGTTAAATGAAGTGGTGTGTTAATGAGGGGAGAAAAACCAAGGGCGCTCAGGAAAACATCTGGCCACAATAGCATCTAGAAGATGCCTTCACAAGGGACAACACCCTACCCTTACAAGGTTTACGAGGTAAACCAAAACTAGCACAAGCATTTACGTGAGGCACTCAATCTATATAATTTGATTTACGCTTTTGCATTTACTTTCTTACTAGATGTGGTTTATGTGGTACAAGATTAACGTCCACTACGGAAATGACATATATACAGTTTATTGCTACACGAGGGGGTTACACTCTCGTTGTCAATAAGGTACTTTAATCACTTTTGGGGATTTTCATTCTGACGGACACGGTATGCTCACATGGTGCGTTGCATTGCATGTTTTATTTTCTCATATATATGGACACCTTATACTTTTTGGGGTGGTATTAGGTGTTTTTCTGTTGTAGGTTCACTAGCATTAGATTGGTTTATTTTCCTCACGGGATAGGAGGTTTAAATGTGGCACTTTGCATTATTGAGTGGCCCCATAGTAGGGTGTCATTTTTCTGCAGCACAACAACTTACTCTGGGTTTAGCTTTAAAATGGTGCGGTATTGTGCACTAAGATACATTTTTTCGATTGTTAGGCGTTCGGGTATGTCTTCTGGTGATGAACACTTTCTTTCTCTTTTCTTTCTTTATCTGTTTCTATTTTTCGATTTTCACAGCGCAAATTTGGGTTTTTATACCCAGTATAGTATTTGAGCATTTCGGTTCTTAACTCAAGTTTTCGTTTATAATTTCTAGCCCTGAAGAAGTCGTTTGGGTCATTTCCCTATGACGAAACACGTGTTGGCTTGGAACATTGGGTGTTTGAACTAGTGGAATTCAAGTTCTTGGAGGACTTTTCTTAATAAAACACGCGGACTGGATTACACATTAAGAACTGTTTTGATTTTGAATGTGAATTCATTTACTACGTTTCTACTTAATTGCTATGATATTGCTGTATTTACACATATATATAGATTGAGTGCCTCACGTAAATGCTTTCACTCCCGCTGCATGCAGTTTTTTCATATTTTTTTTTACTGCAAATATTACATTGATATTATCAATGATGTTATCAAAGATGTCGTAAGTGCCACAATTTGTGGGTAATTACCAGTGCATGGAGAGGGTGAGAGTTACAGTTACCTTAGGGCACAAGTTATAGTTAATTGAGATAACTCTAATTATAGCTGGCGAATTTCTAAGGTTTTGTACATTTAAAATGTGAGCCTAAAAATAACGTCCCTGTAACCCTTGTTTTTTTCAGTGAATTTCTATGTTTTTCTAAGGTATAGTAATATTCATTACTACATGTTAGTCCAAACAGCGCCGCGCATGGCCTTTGGCTGTGTGCCCATGGTTGGCCACAGCCAACCTCCTATAAGCACTCAACCTTACACCATGTACGGCCTTCAATTATATGCACCGTAGGTTGCCTGCAAGAGCTGACCTGCAGCCAGACCCTGTGGCCAACCACCCAACCTGCTGTGCATTGCCCTTTGGCTGTGCATGGAAGGAGTTGTCCATGGCCTCTCTGGGAGTGAGAATAGCTGTCAGAGGTTGTATCTGGGGGTGAGAGTGGCTGTCAGATCGTCTGGGTGTGAGAGTGCATACAGCAGTGTTTTAGTGGGTGCGTCAATGTGTGCGCAGGACTGTGATAGGGTGCATGCGGGTGTCTGAGGATCTGTGAGTGGGTGTATGATAGTCTGAGTGGGTTTGTGAGTGGGTGCGTAACCATCTGAGCAAGTCTGAGTGAGTGTGTAAGGGTCTGACTGGGGCTCTGAGTGAGTGCAGGAGGGTCTGAGGGGTCTGTGAGAGGGTGCGTGAGTGGGTCTGTAAGTGGGTCCGTGAGTGTCTGAGTGGGTCTGTGAGCAGGTGTGTTGCCGGGCAACAGGGGGGCCACTGGCCCCTGCATTGATCATATTTATCACCCTGGGGCGCGTGGTCCCCAGGGTTCGGGGTTCACAGCCCCCCACATTAATCACATTCATCGCCCCAAGCGAGTGGTTCCTAGGGCAGCAGGAGGGAGCCGAGTGGCACCCCTGCATATTCAAGACACAGCCCTGAGTAGGTGGCCGTGCCCAGGGCGCAGGCAGGCACACGGCCCCCCACACATCAATTATAAGCCCCGGAGAGTTGGCAGCCCCCAGGATAGTGGGAGGAGGCCAGAAGGCCCCCCTGCATTTGTAAACAAATGCCCCCAGGACTTGGCTCACCCGGGTCCTTTATGATAACGAAGTGCAGAAGACTGCACTTCATTTTTTGTTTTTTTTACTTTACAGCGGATCACCAGATCCAATCGTAAAATCAAACAAAAAAATGCTTTTGAGCCCTGGCAGGTTCTCTCAGCACAAGGGCTCAGGGGTCAGGGTGACTCTTCCCTGACCCCTTGTCTTTTTTTTTTTTTTTCTGGGGCTCATCTAAAGCAGAGTCCTAAGATGTCTGCCAACACTTCCTTGTTATGTAAGAACAGGGACAGTTGGATCTGCAGAGCATCTGCATCCCTAAATATCTATATTTTTTGGCCCTAATTTACTCCAAAACTACTGAACCGATTTACACCACATCACAAAAAGCGTGATTTGCACAACAGAATCTACCTTCATGCCAAATTTGGTGCAATTCAGTTCAGTAGTTCAGGCTGTAGGTGTGTCTAAAGATCCTGTGGAAACATTAATGGGGAAAATGCGTTTTGGGACCCTCCAACCCCCACTTGACTGATCACCCCAAAACTTTAAAGACAGAAGCTGAACTCAGCAAAGTATACGTTTTGGAAATTTTGTGAAGATTCATCAAGCGGCGCCAAAGTTATAAGCAAAACAAAACATGCTATTTCTATAGAAACTAGGTCCTAATTATAAAACTGTCACCACCTAGTGCCGAACGCAACTAGGTAATATATATACTGTATATATACATGTGTATATACACACACATCTCACACAGTGACATGGCGTTTCTTCAACGATATGGTGGCACAAAGCTCTCAATGATGTTCCATAAAAGTGCAGGAAAATACAAAAAGATATATTCAGTTCCAGGCTGATGCTGTTTGGCTTGCTGCCTTCTACTGGGCCATTATCAACAACATGGTGGATGCCATCCTACTTTATAATGTCCTTTCTCCATTTCATTGCCCAGTCGAACACTAGAACAATAGGTGTTTGATAGCTGGCAAATAGCTGCCCAGTGTTTGGCCAGCGGGGGCCAAGATAAAGGGGGGGTGAGATTTAGAGTGTTTCCAGTGTTAATTGCCATAGGAAAAATTAAATAGCGACAGCACCAAAACCACTGGACGGAATTACTCCAAATTTGGCAGAAAGGTAGCTCTTGGTCCAGAAAGTCCTTTTAGTTCTTTAGTGTAAATGCGTTCTGTAGTATTTGAGAAGTTTAAGGAAATCCAAATTTTTATATCTAGGGACGTAAAGGATTCCAACCCCTCCCGATTTTGTGCTGAGATCTGATCGGCTGCCAACTCTACAAACCAGGAAGTGTTGGCAGCCAACTTGGGACTCGGCTTGAGTCGAGTCCCAGAAAAAGAAATAAAAAATAAAAAACGGCCAGGGTACCAGCCCACTGACCCCTTAGCTCTGGTGATGGGGTCCCAAAGCCCCCCCAAGGGTTAAAAAGCAGTTCTTTTTTATTTTTACGGGCTCCCGTGCTTTTTTTTTTAAAAGCTCCCAGGTGAGCCAAGTCCCAGGGGCACTTTTTGTTTTTTTTAGGGGGGCTCCTGGCATCCTGCAGCCCGTGGACCACCACCTCCCTGGGGTTACATAGAAAATAATGATAGGGGGTTTGTTTTGGACCCCTTTAGCCCCAAAGACCAGATAGGCTATGTGGAACCCCCTCAAGGAGCCACTGATGACCCTGGGAACCAGCACCCCCAGGGCCGGCTCCTGCTGTGTCCAGGGTTCCCTCCCCCGGTACATAGCAGTTTGCTGTGGCTTGGCTGCAGCTTAGAATCTGCAGCCAAGTCACAGCAAACACCTCACTTTTTGACAGCATGATCTGTAAAGCAGGTGCCGCTGTCAAAAAAGTGGACCTATCATCTCTGTTCACTGCACACAGGTATGAAAGGTTTGCTACAGCAACCACTGAGCTGCTACTTAAAGCAGCTCCTTCATTGCTGAAGCAGTGGGACCGCGGGGAACCCTTGAGGCTTACCCCGTGGTCCCAGATAGCCTGTAAAGGGCTTGTTATAAACCTTTTAAAAAAATAAAAAAATGAAGGCACAGCTGATCGCAGATAGCCCATGAAGGGCTTAAAAACAAGTTTAAAAAAATAGAATAGCTCAGTGTGAAGGTCTGTGTGTTTTAAACTACAATAGTTTAAGCCTCATACTGAAAAGTGATCTCACTCTTTTTAAATGACAAATACATTTTTCCTTTCAATTGATCCAGAAATATCTAATTCTAAGTATATCATATATCAAAGTCTGAAAAACCTTCTATCTCTATCTCTATCCACTCACAGACCCACTGACACCCTCATGCACCCACTCACAGACCCGCACACACACTGATGCATCCACTAAAACACTGATGTATGCACTCTCACACCCAGAAAGACATTCTGACAGACATTCTTACTGCCTTTCTCACCCCCAGATACACCCTCTCACACCTATTCTCACACCCAAGGAGGACGCGGCCAACTCTTGCTGCGCACGGCCAAAGGACTGTGCACAGCATGGGGTTGGGTGGTTAGCGGGATTGGTTACAGGTTCTGCGTGCTGGCCAGGTCTTGTGGGCAACCTCAGCTGGGCATGGGTGAAGGCTGTGCATGGTGCAAGGTTGGGTGCTTATAGGGGTTTTGCCTTACCAACCACCGCCGTGCACTGCCTTTGCAGTGGTTGGATTAATGTTTAGTAATGAAAATTACTATACCTTAAAAAAATCATAGAAATTCACTGAAAAAAACAAAGTTACAGGCATGTTATAGTTAGGAAATAGAATAACAAATATAGAAATTCACTTTAAAAAAAAAGGTTACAGGGAAGTAATAGTCACACTCACACCCTAAGGTAACTATAATTCAAACCATCATCTCATCATTAATTAAATTGCAAATGTTGCATAATAATATAAAAAATGCCATAGAAGGTGTCATCAATGATATAATATGTGGCGTAATTAGCTGTACATGGCGAAGGCGTGAGTTATAGTTACCTTAGGTCGCGAGTTAAAGTTGATTGAAATAACTCTAACAATAACTGCTGAATTTCTCTGGTAAATTCAGAACCTAACTATAACGTCCCTGTAACCTTTGAATATATATATATATATATATATATATATATATATATATATATACATACATATATATATAGCTATGTGTGTGTGTATATATATTTGACAGAGTGGTGATATATGCATTAGAACACCTACAGAATCATTCATATATTTTAATGGTGAATGGAGTACCAGGCATGACTCAGATCAACTTCTTAGCAAAATTTGAGATGCGTTTTTGGAAAAAGGTATTTTGAAGGAAGGGAACGATGAGGCACTGAGGAAGGTTATCAACTAGATTGTCAATTTGCCTCGGGCCAGAAATACACCTGCAATTGATAAGGAATTTGAGTTGTGAATGTGTTTTAGTGGCTTACGTGTTTGTTGTCCTGAATTGTTCATTATCACTTATAATGAAATCACTATTGTTTAATTAAAATCTAGGATAGAGACTAGCTGATGTAGGATACCGATCTCTGGAGGTAAGAACAACTAATGAAAGGTGTTTTTAAGTTAAATGCCAAGAATAATGTCATCATTGATGTTTTTATTCCATTTTGTTGATTAATTGGAATTTTATATATATATATATATATATATATATATATATATATATATATATATACATACATACACGCACACTGTTAAACAAGAAGCTCCCTGTGTGCGAAACAGATGAAACATCCGCTCCAGCGAGTGAGAGCACTTTGACAGCTCACACCCACTGGAAGTGTTTGCTTTGACTTTGTGGGAGCTGTCAAATCTCCTGCCAAGTCACAGCAAACAGCTATGACCTGGGGGTGGGCTCCCTGGGACATAGCAGGAGCCAGCCCTGGCGGGTGGCAGTCACCAGGACCATTATTAAATTCAGGAGGGGGGCCACACAGCCCCCTTCTTCTGTTTTCATAGGCCAGTCCCATGGAGGTGGTGATCCCTGGGGCGTATAAGGCCTGGGAGGGGGGTCCTCCTCCCTTGTTTTTTGGAAATAGAGTTGGCCCAGGGGAGGTGATGGTCTCTGGAGTTCAGGGGGTCCACGAGCCACCGTGCTTAATTAACAAAAGCCCCCGGGGAGGTGGTGGTACCTGGGATGTAAAAATGCCCAAGGAGGGGGGACATGTACGTCCCCTTCTTTTACTTTATTAAAGGAGGAATGCACCTGGGACCTGGCCCACCTGGAGGCTTAATTAAAAACACTCAAAGGAGACGGCCCTGCCCTGCTGGGACCTTCAGAACAAGGCTTTGGGGTCAGGGAATTTCTACCCTGCCCCCTTTTCCTTTTTTTCAGTTTTTTTTGTCAGACTCGGCTAAAGCTGATTCCCAAGATGGCTACCAATACTTCCTGGGTGGCATGTTGACAGCCAATCAGAGCTCTGTATTTCCCTGCAAGAGCTCATAATTTTTTGCAAAGTTGTCAGGTGTCGAGACAGGGCCACTCACCTGAAAAGCAGGATGTCTGCAGGGGTGATGGTGTGCCCCCGACCTCCTGGAACACCTCTCTGCACTTCCTGGTGGACACAGAAACCCCGGCAGGTGTCCCAAAAGGAAAGGGGGAGTGGAAGAGAAAAAGACAAAACACTGCCACGTCTTGCCGGTCCAGCCAGGCACCCTGTATCTTTGGGGGGCAGGTCGTTCTTGACAGAGTGATAGTAGAGTTAGTGCACTGAACTTCCTTGAAACTGAATCTCTCTTTCTGATATGGGCACGGGAGCGGTAGAAGAACACCGGGATGCTCCAGCACATTTCTTGGATAATAATAACTGTTGGCACAATTACTAACACTGCATTACCAAAAACCCAAAATGAGTACCATAACAATAAGTAATGCGACACTGGGGCTGGCTTCCCAGAGATTCACTGTTGCACACTACAATTAGAACTGTGGTTGCACTTATCATGCACAAGAAAGACAAACAAGGGCATTCATTATATCACGTATAACTTTCCAGCATGCATAGGATTAAACTAAAAGGAATAAAAACAATCCAAGAAATACAAATGTCCACTCTGGGTTTAAACAGTTAGGGTGGCACAGTTTGATTTGGTTTCACTGTGTGTGTGTGAAAAACCCTTCAAAAGCAAATTCCTCAAACCTGAAACACAGGCATGAATGAAACAATTAAAATCCAAGAGTTATGCTATTAGAGAAAGAAAAGTCAGATAAAGGCTCTTTTAAAATTGCACTGTCACTTTTTGTAGTACTTGAGCTCAAGCAGATTTCCTGAAGCACATTTAGGCAAGTAACTACAATAATAATGTAGAATGTTCAGACATGCATTTGTCTCTTCAAGATAAGCACTCTGCCAAAATACGAGGTCTGAAATACACCAGCTGTTCTAGGAAAGCACAGTGCTGAAAGAACAAACTCCCTGAAGAATACTAGTCACTTAGCTGCAGTCTTTTCTTGGAGTGCTGGAGGAATGCCTGGTGTCAGCTTGTACAGGAACGAAGAAAAGAATTGCCTCAAAAGTCCTGAATACGAGGATGACAGCAGGGGCTGGACTGCTAAATCTGATGCTGAGATCAGGAAGCAAAACAAAGCCAAGTAGGGAGGCATGCTTCACTCTTCTATTTATAGCCAATCAGGAAAGCAGTTGAGTTTCCACATGTGGATGAGTCACCACACCCAATTAGAAGCACATGTCTACACCTGCTCACATTAGCAAACAAGCATTGGTAAAACAAGCATCGATAAAACCAATTGTGTAACACAGCACATTATGTTTACTTAGAAACATGAAGGTTTAACCAAGAACAGAGATATGATTTAACCCTGATCCCTGACACAAGGAGGAACCTCAGCCCTAGATACACAAATTTGGATTTCTTTACATTTCTCAGCAACTACTGAACAGATTTTCACATAACAAACAGCACATTCTGCAGAGCACAATCTAGCTTTCTGATAAACTTAGTGTAATTACGTCCAGCGGTTCGGGCTGTGGTCGTGTTCAAAACTCCTTTGGGAATTAACATGGGAATTCACTATTTTTAGCCCCTCCCCCCCTTTTTTCATGGCCCCCACTTGATGAATCAACAAAAAACCTTCCATGCATTACAAGAATTAAGGCACACTGTTTTGGGAAAAATTAATGAAGATCCATCAAATGCCACCAAAGATATAGGCAAGTCAAAAAACACTTTCCTTATGGAACATAGTCCTAACCATAACTACCTAATGGCAACTCCTAGTAGGTTTTATTACAAACTACATGGTCAACTGGGTCAATACTACACATGTTGCTTGCTCTTTATTTTTTATATTACATGTTTATTTTGGAAAAGTCAATTTTGAAAAAGCTGTTTCTTCAAATTTGGCAAACAATGGGCACTGATTTGTATTGGAAATAGACTTTGCTTTCCATTTTTTAATAATTGTTAATAAAATAATGGGCATCAGTGGATTTCAGCAAATCTGTGGCTGCAGTCTGTACTGCATTAATATGGATTTATTGCATTTGTCACATGATTTGCTATGGAATCTGCAAAATTTGCAGCTTTTACCAAAAATTATGTTTCCAGAGATGTGCAGAGATAAGATGGTGTTTCATATGCTCGGAACACTTAGGCACTGTACCTGGAGGCGGGACGTTTTATTCCCAAGTAATTGATAGGCTGTCTTTTTCTGCAATTTGTACTTTTGCAAGGATTGTACAGCGAGAAAAATATATAAGTCAGTGTCTATGATAAAATATATGTATGTCTCTTCTGAACCATACAAAATATCTGAAACCATTTTCTTATGCAAAACTGTAGCATGTATGTATTGATATGTTTATGGAATTTGATTCACTCTGCACAACAATGAATGTCCTGATAGATACAAAATGCAATCTTCATTTTAGTAAATTGTTGAAATAATTAATCGCTTCCTAATTTATTTTGTTGTTCCCAATAACAATTAATAAGTTATAATGACGGTGTTGTGGAATCTATCCTGCTAGAAGCCCCCTCGTTTATTCACTTGCGGTATAGCCTAGGTTTTACAGGGTTTAACAGGCTTATCACTTTACGTGTAACCTGCATCCATTTTTGGCATCAGGATGCATTTCGTAGTAAAAAAAAAAGTAGCACGAAAAATGCAAGTGCAAAAAGAACAGCCACTGGCGTTCACATCATTTGCCATATACTGGAGCCCTTGCAGTAAAGATTTGTCACAATCGGCACATAAATATGCAACATGATGTAACAGTGTATTTTTTTAAATTTCGTGTAAGGATCGTAATACGGCATTCCCCAAATTATGTGAATTCCATTGTTGTAATTTAAATTTTGCACGGACCTGCCAGGGGGCAACTCAAGGAATGTTAAACGTGACAGCTGGGGACAGCGACTCAAGAATGTGGTCTATGGTGGGGGAACAAAATTGCTGCACAAAATTGCATGGCAGTAATAAATTGTCCACATTAACATACCACTACCGTACAAGGGAGGTGTATAATTACTATTCTTAACGCTACTTATACTTACTAGGTGAGTTATGTATAGGGTAGTTAAGAATAATAAATATATAATTACCTTACAATGTTGTTATTGGGGTTCTCTGTGCATGCCCATGCTTCTATGTCAAATGCATGTCAAATTAAATTATTTTGCCGCCTCTCATTTAGGGTGAACTATCTTTATCATTCAACAACAGGTTTCATAGGCTGCGAAAACGAGTTATACGGCAGTGACTGTAACATAGCTGGCTAAACCCATATCTTAAAGGATTTCCGAAGTCTTCCGATTGAAAGCAAGAACAAACAAAAACAAAAATATGAAAACACCAGTACTAAAAGAAAGAGCCGGTCCTCCTTAAGATGTGAACATGACGTTTTGCAAATGCACTGCAAGAATCTTCAAACCAAGTCTATAATAGTGAAAGTAGAGCAAGACGCTGTATTTTAACAGATCATAGAGAATAATAAACACATATCGAAAGATGACAATGCCTCTCTGAAATATCATTTCAGCGCACAGACTGTGCTCTATTTATGCCTATCTAATTATCTGTCTGTCTGCTTCTGTCTTCCTGAATGTTTTCGTCTTGATCTTCTGCATAAATACATATACCTATGAAGTCTTTCTTTCATACACACTCATGCTGAGACGCTCGTGCACACAAACGCATCCACCTCTCTGGAGTGCGGCAGCGCAGTGTCCAATACAGCGAAAGACCATGGCCCATATTTGTGGGTTTTGTGGGCAGGGCAAATTAGCAAATCACCCTGCTGCACTGGCTGTGACACAGGGAAAGGGAAGGAATACCCCGTATTTATCCAATACGGTCCATTCCTGTCTTTTCCACTGTGCTGGTGCCCTTTTGACAGCCTACTGCCAACGCAGGCACCCTTGCACCATGGTGCAAGGGTGCCTGCATTGCATGCAGGATTTTTTTGTGCTGTAAGGGACACCATCCTTCATGAAAACAAAACTGAAAGGCTTTTTCCTCTGTGTGCTGCTGTATGCGGCATTGGTGCATTCCCAGGCTTACCTGGGTAGGTAAATCTGGAAATGCATGAAAAACCATGGGAGTTGCATGGGAGCCCCCACTCAATGCCCATGGAACGCCTCCCTTGCACAGAATAAGGTAATGCAGCGATTTGGGCTGCCCTGCCTTACTCCATATTTGTGAAGCCATTCAAAGCCACGCAAAGTGGCTTTGCATGGCTTTAAAAAATATGACTAAATTGTTTGCCCCACGCATGAACCGTGTTGCATGGGGCATGCATGACGCAAGCCACTCATATATATGGCCCCATGTGCTGCAAAGTTATATTAACATTAGAAGCAAAACCAAAAAGAATTCCTTGAAAACTTCACTTGAAACATTAAAGTTATGATCCAAAACCTACAGACCACTGATAACTGCTAATTAAGAAATGCTAGGTATCCATAATGCTATGAAAAGCACTGCTCATTATCTCACATTATGTCACAGATGACATTACACACACAAAAACATCGCCAATGCCCTCACTTGCGATATTGTGTATTACATCAAAAGTAAAATCAAATTTCAAATCCACTTTAATAGGACTAAGAAAAGGTAGTAAAGCTTTCTTTTTCAATCTGTAGAATAACGTTTTGTTGGTGAAGTTTGTAGACACTTGCTATTTTGTTGGAAGACTTACGTTTTTTGCATAACATCCACCGGTACTTAAAGACAATTAATTTTGTAGTGCAAAGCAAGGATTTGGCACTGGGGCACTGGGGCACCCATCAAAAAGTGAAGTAACATACTCCCGCAAGAGAAGTGTGCTGTGGCTGTGGGGGTCCTGAGGTTCACCCACTGCCACTATTAAAAATGGAGCTGTGGGTGCCTAGGTAGGCACCAGAACACCTACTTAATGTAAATAATGCCATCTCCCATTGACACCCATGATGGGGTCTGGCTGGGGGACCAGCTAGGTCCATAGGGGTCCTCGGGCGTTTTCCAGCTGTCTCCAAGGAGAATTAAATATGTTGGTGACCTAGGTGAGCACTGGGTCAACCAAAATGTAATTAAGAAAATATATGGGAATAATAACTGAGCAGCAGAAGCAGTGGTATCAGCCCAGTGGGAAAGGTGCAGCTGCATTGTTCCCAGCTCATGATTGAGCTGACGGCAATGCTGCCACACGCAGGGTGTACCAGCACCCTTGAAACACGCACGGTCTGCACAGCAGACAATGAACATTTCAAGGGTGCTAGGCGGGGGACCCCTGAACTTTTTTCTGCCAGCCTTTTCATAGTCGTGCAACTGCCATGAAATCAGCAGGGCAGCACTGAGTTCAGCATCTATCTGACTGATTACAATCAGGAACATCGTCAGGCCGTCGGGATCTTGGATTCTGGCGGAGACGGGGGGTAGGTTGGTTGGTCTGCCCGCCAACCTTGTAATGTGGCAGTCCGACCGCCACAGCTGCGGCAGAACGATCCTATAACCATTTCTATACTTTCCACAAATACTAAGAAAAATAAAACAGACATAAAATAATACCAAATAACACAAAATATAAAGAACATTCAAAAACCAATGAAATCAAGCTTGGAAAAAGTAAATAATTACATTTTTTAAAAACTTAAATGAAAATATTATGTGACATATTAATAAACTACATTTTACTTTTGTGCAATACTTTCAGCAGCATTATAAATATCATAATAATTACAAACTAATAACACATAAATATAGGGGCACATTTATGAGCCCCTTCCACCTCAATTGCATCACTGTCTGTGATGCAACGGCATCACAAACCTTGAAATTATACATATGAGGCAGCGCAAAGCCACTTTGCATCCCTTTGATTGGCCTGATGGATATGAAGTAAGGCAAGGTAATGCAAATCACTGTGTTGCCGTGCTCTGTATTAGGGAGGCATTCCATGGGGGTTGTGGTGGATGTTCTCAAGCAACACCCATGGATTTTGATGCATCCCTAGTTATACAAGACCCTGTAAACCTGGGGATGCTTCAAAACCTTACATCTCCCCAGGAGAGGTGCAAAGAAGATAATTATCTTTATTTCTCCTCATTTTTATCTCTTTCTATGTGCATTCTGCAGCACAGATAGGAAGAGGAAAAAGCCTCCCAGGCACCCTTGCACCATGGTGCAAGGATGACTGCCTCAGCGCTAGGCTGCAGAAGTGGCACCAGAGCAGGTGGAAAGGACAGGAATGCACTGTATGCAATAAATATGGTGCAATCCTGCCCTTTCCCTTTGACGCAGGCTAGCGCAGCAAGGTGACTTGCACCAAAAGCTCATACATATGGGCCATAGTTTATAAATCTTTTATGAACTAAAAAATTATAAATGTTTAAAAACATGAATAAATTTTTAAAATAAACAGTATTTGTAAGCAATAACTTTACATGTACACAAAATATTTATTTCAAATACATATCTAAAAAGTTTAAAGTTAATTTAAAAAATAAAACTTATTTAATAATGTACAATTATAATTAAAATATTAACAAATGAAAGCAGCAATATTAAGACATTTCAAAATATAGAATTTAATAAAAGTACAAAAAATACTTATGATGTAATGTACATCATTACTTAAAATATAAATCTACTTACCTATAAAACTCAAATTTCATTAATGAAACTAATATCAATCATTTTTAATTAAAAAAACATTCAAATGCATAAAATAAAAAAGTAACAACATTATATAATAAACACACCTTTTTTAATAACCAAATAATTTAAATAACATATTTTTTTAGGTAAAAATATAAAATAAATACATAACAAATACATTTAGACATTTTAATAATAAGAAATACTAAAGCATACATTTATAACTTTAATAGATTTGTAAACGCTATTAGAATTTGGTTGTTTGTTCAATGGGCTATGAACGCTGGTCAAGAAGCAACCACAATCCTAGTCAGAGTAGGTGTCAGGCAAACCCTAAATTAACCTGTGCTCGTCCTCTGGTAGGTTGGCACAGAGAAGTCAGGTTCAACTTAGAGGTAGTGTGTAAAGTATTTGTGCAAACAGGAAAACAGTGAAAACACCACACAAAAATATTCCACACTGGGATAAAAATAGATCTGAATTTAATAAATAAAACAAGACCAGACAATAAAAATCCAATTAGTAGAACTTGTGTTATGAATTTTTAAAGATTAAACGTGAAAGAATGCTAAAACGCAAGAAGCGCCAACCGGGGATACCTGGTCCCGCTGGATTGGGACGAAGTCAAAAGGTCTGGCTAACCGAGATGAAGAATAGGCTGTCTACAGGGACCTAGTCAGATTCCCTGAGCCAAAGTACCTTAAATCCTGGTTGCGGAGCGTTCCATGGGGCCGAAACACAGATGTGTCATGCAGCTGAGGAGATGAGTCTCTTCCGCGATACAGTGAGGCTGCAGTGCGAGGTCCTGTTGCATCATCTTGAAGATCATGTTGGCGGAGCTTAAGATGCAAAGGCTGGAATCAGTGATGCTTTGTGCAGCTGAGGTGATGCGACAATGAGCTCAGAGACTGTAATGTGGAGCTGTAGTATCGTAATCAAGGCTACCATCGATGAGAGATGCAAGGAGCTGGCCCTGGGAAAAGCATTGTGCAGTGAAGGCTCCAAAGGCGATGCACCAGTCTCAAGGTGTGGCAAGGCGAGTATGTTGTGTCCGTTCTGACCCATGCACTAGTGAAAATGCACAGGTTCTGATCCACGCAGCAGTTATGATGTGTTGGTTCTGCTCTCAGAGCAGAGGATGCATTGGTTAATCTAGAGAAAATAACTTAGGCCCACTTCAAAGGGTCCAGGATTGAGATGGCACCACCTGGCAGTGCAGACCCACATGTGGCAGAGTCTAGGTGGAGGAACAGGGGGGTTGGAAATCCTTTATGTCCCTGAGACTTCAGATCATGAGGCCAGCCAGCTAGCCCTTTGAATGACTCAAGTGATGAAGCAGGTCCAGTCCTTCTCACCCGGGCAAGGGAACAGCAGGCAGCTGTGTAGCACAGCAAGGTAGGAATCCAGCAAAGCAGCAATGCAGCAGAGTGGTAGTCTTTCAGCAGCATAGCATTCTTCCTGGCAGATTATTCACAGGTCCATGAGTGTACCCAGTTAGTGGGGTTAGAGGTCCAGTACTTACAACCAGTTGGGCCTTTGAACTGGGGGAGCCTTCAAAGACAGGCCTTTGAAGTGCACAGAGGTTCTGCCCTTCCTGTCCTGGCTCCAGGTTCACTGCAGGGAGTTACGTAGCCCTTTGCAGGGAGACAGGACATGGCCTATTCAGGTGTGAGGTTGAGCTCAGGGCCTCCCTCCCATCATCCCAGGATGGCTCATCAAGTCACTCATAAACTCTCATTTGTGTGTGGCTGTCACCCACCCCGGACAAGAGATCAGGGACAGGCAATAGGCACCAAATGGCTAAAGTCAGAAAATGCCAACTTTCTAAAAGTGGCATTTTCAGAATTGCAATTTAAAATCCGACTTCACCATAAATTGTGATTTTAAATTGTGATTCCAGGGACACCACTCCAAAAGTTTATCTCTTTCAGATTACGAAATACACTTACAAAATGTAATAAGTTAATTCCAATGTTATCCCATGCGAGAGATAGGCCTTGCTGTAGTGAAAAACTACTTTGAGAGTTTTTTACTATCAGGACGAGTGAAATTTAAATGCACATCCTGCAATTTAAATATATTATACCCTGCCCTTAGGGTTGTCCAGGCCCTACCTTAGGGGTGTCATATATGAATTAAAAGATAAGATTGGCATAACAAAAGGGTTATTTTTCAAGGTCGACACGGCAGTGTAAACCTGAACACTGAGGCTCTGCAATGGCAGGCCTGAGACATTGTTAAACCTCTGGCATTCATTGAAAAAAACACAATGAAAGTGCAATTATGGTTACAAATAAAATTTAAAAGGCCGTCACCACTGATGCACATTTAGTATCGCTAAACAAAAGGCATCACTTTATACAATTATAACAACAATCTGTGCATTGGGGGCTAGGTAGTAGGCCAGTCCTGTGGCCAGTTCTCTCTGAGAAACTAACCACAACGCACAAAACCTTTAGCAATGTGTAGCAAAGTCTGGCCACAGAGTTAGCATGCTTTTTGTGGTTTTGTGTAAATCTGTTTAGTAATTTCTGAAAAATTAATGTTCAAAATGTATAGATATCTGGACGGTTGGATTCACAGGAGTCCTTCAGGAGTCCCCTTTGCAATCAACTTCTCTTGGCTGCCTTGCTCCTGCAGGAGAAAGCAGCTCTTGCAAGTCCTCTAGAAGCTTGTGCTCTGATTGCCTGGCCGAGATATGAAAAGAAATGTTGCAGTTGTCATTAGAAGACACAGGGACACTGTTCCTGTGCCCTGAATGGAAACGAATAAACCATAAGGTGGTAGAATAGGGGTAAGCTGATCCCCTTGACCTTGTGGGGGATGCCAAAGGGCCCTCCCCTGGGGTCAATTTTAAAAAAAAATCTTTATGGAGTTGCCATAATCCCATGGGGCTCTTGCTTGAGCTAGCATGATCCCACTTCCCCTAACGAGAGTCCCACAGGATCAAAAATCAGTTTAAAAAAAGGCTAAAATAGTGTGATGTATTTCCCTTTGGACAGGCAGGTCCTGCAGCTGACTCAATGCCACAATACGATAGAAGGCTTGCCTGCCTTGCACTGCTTATGACTGACTGCACATATTACATCACTCATGATTGTCCATGATACCATCAATAACATCACAGATGAAATACATCATTGATGTCATCACTGTGCCTGTTGGGGTCATACTTTATGGTTAATCAAGTTAGCTGTGGCTGGGGAATTTCAGGTTGTTTTAGGTTAAGATGTTACATCTTAACTGAAATTGTGTGTGTGTGCGTGTGTGCGTTAGTGTTCATCATGTTCGTACAAGTAGTCTACTTAACACGCACTTTCCAAATCATGGAAAATACGCACTCCACTTTCCTAACTGCAAGTGTTTATTTTTTCCATGAAAATTCCATATCAATGAGCTTTGATCTCCTAGAGATCTTAATCATGATTTGTGTGTACATACTTTACAAGCCTATGGCAGAGAAAGGAATAGCTACCCTTTAATAATAGTTAGGTCATTGTTTCCATTGAAGAGCCCTTTTTGTTTTGCTAATTACTTTGGTGACACTCAATGAAAAAGAAAATGTCTTTGCTTGGTTTGATATAAAACATTTCAGTGATTCATGAGAGATTAGCATTGCAAAAAAGTTTGGTTGGACTTCGAAGGGTTAACATTACTATCCGTATATTTAAACATGTGGACACAGTTACCACAGTACAGTTCTGTTTATGTAATAAAAACGAAAATTCAATTAAATACACCAGTTATGGCTAGCTCTGCAATCCATAACTTGCACAGCAGCATACAAAACATAACTCACACACCAAATGCAATGGTCATGAGCTCATCATTGATGTGACACATGTAATTACAAATTACATAACGGATCTTTAGGTGAGATTACATATCATATCACCCTTAATGTTCTTTATGACCCCACTTTTTACATATAGTACTGTTTATTCGCTTAAGCACGTTTTGCTTTTAATGACACTGTGTTTTTAGTATATACTGTTAGGTATTTGTTTAAACATTCTAAGGTCATAATCATTGTATTAGGTGTGGAGGTCCTAAAATAATTTGTATTTACCAATATGATGGGATTGTTATCTGCACATAAGTAGAAAAACTCTGAATGGATGGAAACCAGTTTTTAAGGTACAGTATTTTTCCTTCATCCAATGTTTGTGTTTAGTTTGGTGAAAATCGTTCAGTGGTTTTGGAGATCAAAGACAAAATGAGAAGTTTCAAGGGCATCAAATTATGTACATTTGTGAAAAAGTTGGCCAACACCTAACAGTAAATGTGCAAAACATAACAAATGTACATTGGACGACATATGCTTGCAAAAGCAATGGACACATTCAAAGCACAAGTTAATGGGGTTTCGGTGCCCAAGATTGGCACGGGCAAAATCTAAGCATCTAAGCAAGCTATGAAAAATCTAGGTAAACATAAGTAATGAAAGGGACATGTAGAAGTTTACGTTACAATAAATTACTTAGCACCATTATAAATATTAACAGAGAGCAATAAAAGTAGACACAAGAAGCATACAAAACACAGAAATGCAACTTGGTGTGGCTGAATGCCATAACTATGCCATGTGGAATAGACACAACAACATGTTGAAACATATGAAGGTTCTGCTTCCAAGGAAGTATTTTGTACTATTTCCATTGACATAAACAGACACACACAAAAATAGACACAACACACCACACCATCATTACAAATTATCAGGCACACACGCCACCACGAAACATATAGAATGTAAATTTTCACATTGCAAGTTTCTATCATTATTTATTTTCACGAACACTTAGCAGAAAAGACGCATGTACACACAAATTATACACAGCACATATCCTACCATTAACACAAATCCCCTCAGACACACACATCAGTGCCATGGAACATACAGGACTCAATCCATGTAAATTACATTACATTAATAATTAAATATTTTATTGTGAGAAAGTGCCTCATTTTAAGTGGGTACCTCCTCCCCTTTTTTGTGTATTGATGCTACTGGTTTTTAACTCTGTACACCAGGGTACTGCTTTACAGAATGTGCAATATCTCCTGCAATGTGGCACCATTGGAATATTAAACATCTCAGTATGTCCTTAGTCTGTGGTGCAAGAAAATACACCACTGGAATAGGAAGTTAAATATCAGCTGTGAAATGCAGCATCTTTTGCCCGATTCGTGAGGCTGAAAAGGAAAAATAGCTTAAGGCCTTCATGAGTAGCCTGCCTCCTGCAGCCTTTAAGCCTGCAGCAACATGTCAAAATAAACCCTTAAACAGGAAGGGACCCTACCTTTTAGTATTTAGTAAGTCACCCATACGTAGGCATTGTACCCCATAAGGTAGGGTGTCTGATATTGAAAAGTGGAGCACATAAGAATTTAATGTTTACATGTTCCTACAGTGACAAGACTCCAAGAGCTATTTTCACTATACCGGCTTTACCTGATTCTATAAAGAACAATTTAACTACAATTAATATGTTAATTCCTCATCTTTGGTTTGGAATACCTTACAGAGATAATTCAGCCACCATTTTAATCTTTATAAAAAATAAAATTCAATGGTGAAGTTGGATTTTAGATAATGATATCGGAAAAATAACTTCTAAAAAAGTTATATGTCCCTGCCAGAAGATCCTGCAAGCTAATTAGCATGGCTTGCCGGCAGCAGGCCTATCAGTGCTGCTTCGATGGGGTGATAAATGTTGCTGTCAGTGCAGAGACAAAGGCTTAGACTTGGCAGAATGGCTCGAAGCTGAAAAGGGAAGTGTGTAGATGGTGGGTTTTTTGATCCCAAATCACTCTTTAGTCTCAGAAGAGGATGAAACTGACCCTAGAAGCCATTTGGAGCTGTTGAGTGGGAACAGACTGCTCATTACCTTAAGCACACAATAGGCATGCCCTTTCTCCAGGGGTAGAATGATCTTGCCATTTTGGAGTTAACTGCAATTGGCATACTACTGGATAGTTTGAAGCAAGCCAAAGAGGATGTGCTCCAAAATGGGAAGGTTTACCCTTGGAGCCTTTTTGCCCATTGGTCAGGAAGAGTACAGGAGGCACCCCCAACCACTAGGTAAACAATTGAACAAAAGTAGCACCTCAGAACCCAGCCCCTCAAAACATTTTCTGGACATTTGGTAGAACAGAAGAGGACTGGATTTGCTCATTGTATCCTGTGTAGAGAACTGAAGGGCTGGACCTGTTCCCACCTGAACCCAGGACTAAGAAGTGAACTTCAAGGGTCAGTTGTCTGATCTTCTAAGCAGCCACAGGGACAAATCAAGTGGCAAGAGGCCTTTTTTTGGGATTGACCAGTGGGCCAGTTACCACTGGACCGATATAGGACCTTGCTGATGGCCTCCGATGGATTGTGTTCTTGCCCTTAAGAGCTATCCCTGAGTTCTTAGGAGCCTTAGAAGTGGCAGAAAGGAACTGCCTCAGAAACTCTGAAATGTTGGGACTTAGTAAATGTTTGTACTTTCAAGACCATCTGAGCTTCAACTGGTTGCCTGATTTCAGAAGGACTTTATCAGATACAGCAGTAGGCTTGCCCCGCTGAAAGATTTTGAGCTCCAAAAAGTATGATGGTAGAATCTTGACCTGGGGAAGGCATGAAAATGATCGGTCACAAAAGCGGTCACAAAAATTGAGCTTTGCAGTTTGGAGTTTTTCTTACCAAACGAACAGTTTCAAAGGGAGCTTGTCTAGTGGCTATTCGAAGGGACTTTGTCGTACTCAGCTTTCCACCTGCCATAGAAAAGACAAATGGGTTGATTACGAGTTTGGTGGTCGGCCAGTCAGCCCGTCATGTTGGCCGACGGTCTCTGTCCCAAAGTATTACAATACAAACAGGCAGAATCACCCCCAATCAAAAAGGCAGACTGCCAGCAACGAGGGTCTTGTATCTTGGCAGTCTGACCTCCAGCGCCGCAGCCAACCACCGAGCCTATTACAAAAACACAGTTGTCGTGGCTGTCTCCTCTTGGCGAATAGCCAATTTCAGTCGACTACCATGGTACACATCCAGCAAAGTAAGAGACAAGTGCACATTGGATTAATTCTAACACAACACACCCAACACACATTGGTCCAGTGGGCACACCAGCAAATCACACTATAAAAACGCACCCCTTCACAGACCACATTCTCTTACATTTCCACTGGACTACCATTTTCTCATTTTGTCATAGATGATGCACCCCTTTTTCACCATCCCATATAACACCTTGCACACACTTTTGTCCATTCGCTCCATATTGCACATTCCCTGCTGGAACTGTGTCAAAGGATAGTCTACAGAGTAAATGCTGCAGGCACCGCTCTGCACACAAGGGAGGGGATTAGGAAGAGGTGGAATGACCTAAATGGCAAGGTGTGTTCCCTGGCCTCCAGGCAAAATATGGAGGCGAACAAGACTGCCAGTGGCCCTCCCAGTGCCCCACTAATACTCTTCCCCTGAGAAGAGAGGGTCTTGGCCATCCTGCATCCTAAAGGCTTGACAGGAATACCTGGGGAGGAAAGTCTGGTAAGTTACCACACAAAAAAACTGTCACAAAAACGCAATGTAATTTGTGGCCATATCTCAGCTTTTGCCACTGTGTTGTTCATGTACTTCACCAACGTTCCATACCCAGAGTATCTGATATATATCAATGTCAATATGTATTGTTGGACCCAACGGCGCAGCTACAAAGGCCCATCACATGCCATTCGTTGAAATGGTGCCTGTAACTCTTTCAATATAAAAAATCATACCAGGAATCATGATATGTCTCAACATGTAAATGTATATTCAAACCTAAATGCAGTCTACCTAAAGATGTGTAATACCCAACATTTGTTAAGTGTGGGGAAGTTCATTGAGTTTCTTGACTACAACTACCAGGAGGCCCTGTTTCTCTAACTCCATCCACCAGCCCAGTATGCACTCATCCATATGACCCTGTCTGTTAACTATCAAATGAAGTTTACTCACCTGGGTGGATACCATTTGTCAAGTGTTGGGAAGTAGAGGGGGTGACATGACTATAACTACTAGGATGCCCTGTTTCTTTAACTCCAAACACCATCATAGTGTGCACGTGCCCATACATCCCTGTTTATTAACTTACAAATTAAGTTTACTCACCTGGGGGGATACCATTTGTTAAGTGTTGGGAAGTAGAGGGAGGGACCTGACTGCAAAGCCCAATAGGTCCTGTTTCTCTAACTCCAACCACCAGTCCAGTGTGTTCTTGCCCAAATACCCCTGTTTGGTAACTCACACATGATGTTTACTTACCTGGGAGGATACCATTTGTCAAGTGTTGGGAAGTGGAGGGAGGGACCTGACTGCAAAGCCCAATAGGCTCTGTGTCTCTAACTTCAACCACCAGCCAAGTGTTCACTTGCCCAAATACCCCTATTTGTTAACTGTCAAATGAGGTTTACACATCTGGGAGGATACCATTTGTCAGCACTGGGAAGTAAAGTGAGTGACATAACTATCAGGAGGCCCTATTTCTCTAACTCCAAACACCAGCCCAGTGTGCACTTGCCCATTTAACCCTGTTTGTTAACTTTCAAATGAAGCTTACTCACCTGGGAGGATACCATTTGTCAAGTATTGGGAAGTAGAGGGAGTGGCATGGCTACAACTACTAAGAGGCCCTATTTCTGTAACTCCAACCACCAGCCCAGTTTGCACTTGCCCATATAGCTCTGTTTGTTAAGACTCAAATGAAGTTTACTCACCTGGGAGGATACCATTTGTCAAGTGTTGGAAAGTAGAGGGAGTGACCAGATTGCAGAGTCCATTAGGCCCTGTTTCTCTAACTCCAACCACCAGCGCAGTCTTCACTTGCTCGAATACCTCTGGTTGTTCACTCTCAAATTAAGTTACTCATCTGGGAATGAGCAATATACAGATCATGCTCAACTCAGAGATGTGTCTGTCTGCCTAGCTCCATCTTGACAAGCTACCCCAAGTGGAAACTATTGAGGACAGGAATGACACCGTACCAAGTGTATACAGCAAGTATTCTCAAAGCCTCAGGCTGCATCACCAGACTGGTATCAGCAGCAAACACATTGACACAGCACTGCGCACATGATGACTGCAGTCACATATACCACAAAGATCTGTGTTTGCCTGTATCTCACTCAACTAGGCCTCCTAATGGTCAAAGGCATATGCTGCCTCTCCACTGTGCTAGCTTAACTGTTGGTAAGATGGGATTTTCATACCATCATCCAAAGTGCAACTGATCTGCACATCTCATGAGCTGCTTCAGTCAACTAGTTTATGAAAGCTTCACACATGTCGTGTCAAATACCCCAGTACCATGGAAACATGGTGAAATAGGCTAACCTACAACTTAAGAATGTGCAATGTCTCTGCTTACTGTAACACAAAACCTGTGGATGTAGATGTCACACTTCAACCAGTAATAATGTGCATCCTTCATCAACAGGTCGAGCTGCCATTGGGCACATAGAGGCCACCCAACAGACTACCACTACTCCCCTGGGTGAAGCCCTCAGTGATGATGACACTCCTGGACTTGTGGATGTGGAGGAAGTTCCTGGCCCATCGGGGCAACCTGGTCAGATGGCAACAGTGAGTCGCACTGTGGCCACTAAGTCACCTCTCAGCCCTGTTGCTTCAACATCACAGGCAACCATGCACCCCCAACCTGTGTGGCTAGCACAGTTTATACCATCTTGTGCCCCCCAGTTCTGGATCCTGAGGTACACCTCTACACTCCAGACACTGAGGGTCCAGGACCTAGTTGGAGAGGGCACCCTGTGCCAAGGTTGCAGGCTTGTGGGGGTAGGGTGCATGGGAGGGATGTTGTGGGTCACAGAGTGAGGCCAATGGGGCTGCTGTCGACCAGGACACCATCAGCCATGTCTTGGGGGACTATGAGGAGACCCAAGGTATGATGAGCCAGCTCTTGACTGAGCTTTGGGACATTAAGCAGCTGCAGAGGGTCATGATAGACAAAATGAATGTTCCTAATAATGAAATGGGAACCCTAATAGGTGTGTTGAGGGAAATTACCACCACACTGAGCAGGGCTTTAATTCCAATATCTAGCCCTTCATGTATGGCAAGCATATCATGCCAAACTACTTCTGTGGCAGACCCACTATGAGAGGCCCTGCAAGAGGTACAAACAGCTGCAGACACCCCTGCCTCTGCAGCAGCTAATCTCCTCCCTCACAAGC